>NC_048603.1:8095411-8450212 GCF_003668045.3 Cricetulus griseus | reverse complement strand
CACACTCACACGCACACACACATACACACTCGCACGCACACACACACTCACACACACACGCACGCACTCACACACTCACATACACATGTACACACACACACACACTCGCACGCACACACACACACTCACACACACACACGCGCTCACACACTCACACACACACACTCGCACGCACACACACACACACTCACACACACACACATGCACACACACACACTCACACACACACACGCACACACACATACACATGCACACACGCACACACCTACCCCCCCACACCAACCTTGAAAAACTAAAACGTAGTTTTTCATGTGTATTTTGCTTTGAATATGTGTCGTAGCTTAGATCTAGAGGGAAACCTGTAATAATGACCACTTTACAGGTTGAAGCTGCTGTTTTAAATGGACTGGATATTACACTTGGCCTGGCTGAGTTTGCTGTGAAATGCGGTTTGTCCTGAAATAAAAATCACTTCCTTGCTCTGTCCACGCCAGGTGACGGCCCAGCCAGTTGAAAGGTCTGCATTTCCCGTTCACTACTTGGCCTTTGTGTCTTCCCTCTCACTGGTTGCTCAGCCCGTGGCAGCACAGCCAGGACAGCCGTTTCCTCAGCAGCCCTCGGTGAAGGCTGTGGATCATGAGGTGAGTCCTAGAACGAAGAGCTTTGGAGGGAGCCACGTCTCTGGCCTCTTGAATGTGGAAGTTGAGCTAATTAATACCCGTGGATGGCCTCTTCTGTTTACTGTTACCAAAATGCTTCTTTGAAATGAACCTGCTTTTCTGTGCATGTTCCGGATCTCTTTCGGTGAACTTAGGAGATTCTGTAGGTATTTAATTTGCAATCGAATGTTTAAAAAAATCTTTTTTATGTTTTTTGGAGATCTAGGACAGGATGTTTGTTATAATTCTCCGCTGTTCTTTTTTCTTGAGGGTAACTGTGTATCAGTTGGGATTACATCACTTACTTTGAAGGCTCTCCTAAAGGACTCCAATAACAACCAAGTTGGAGGCCTTGGTGGGAATACAACAATTCCATTCAGCAACTGCTGGGCTAACTACACAGATCTTACTCTTCACAGAACAGGTGAGCGGACCACATTAGATCCTCATACATTTCCGCAGGAAATAGGTGTGTATTTGCTTTGAATGGACAAACTATTCTATATAAAACTTTGGTCAATAAACTGTAGAAATCAGAATGCTAATAACATAGCCTTTAGATCTTACATAAAAAAATATCATGATTTGTATTCTCTTCTTGTTTGTTATCCCACCAAATCTTCTCACTAAATGTATTGCATTCATAATTTAAAAATAATATATGTGGAGACTGGAGATATGGCTCAGTGGTTTAAGAGCACTGGCTGTTCTTTCAGAGGACCCAGAATTCAATTCCTAGCACCCACATGTCAGCTCATACCTGTCTTAACTCCAGTTTCAGGAGATCTGACACCTTCACACCAATGCACATAACATGAATTTAAATAAAGTATTATTATTACTACTGATAATATATGCACATTTCATTTAAGGAAAGGCAGACTTGTAGTAATTTAGTAATCTATGCAAGTGTTCAGAGCTGAGCTAGGAAGTTAGTTGTAGACTTTCTGCAAGCTTGTGAGAATAGGGAAAATAGGTACAGATGAGGATTTGTGGAGCCTTGAGTTCTGCCAACCAGTTGCTGTGGAGAATCCTAAGTGTTCTAGATTATTTCCTGTTGCTATGATAAACACCATGGCTAATGGCAACTTAGGGGAGAAAAGGGTTCTTTTCAGCTTACAGGTCCAGGTAGTAGCCCATCACTTAGGGAAGTCCAGGCAGGAACACAAAGCAGGACGCTGGCACAGAAACCGTGGAGAGCAGCTGCTTGCTCTTACTCTCTGGCTTGCTCTGGTGGCTTTTTACACATCCCAGATCTAGCTGCTGAGAGACAGCACTGCTTCCCATGGCTGTGGTTAGACGCAGACTGAACTTCCTCTCTGTACTCAAACAATGTCACCTGACTCCAATGACAAAAACACTTCATTAGAAATTAGTCACAATTCTGAAGACGATCAAAGACAAATGGGAATTGACTGAAAACAAGCAGAGAAGTCAACTACTCTGATGTTTTTTTTCACCCCCTAGGAAAAAACTATAAAATTGAATTTGTCCTGGATAATACTGTTCGGGTAGAATCTAGAACCTTCAGTCTGTCAGCACAGACTGTCCCTGGTGGAGGCGGAAGCAGCCCTAGCAGTGGCGGCAGCGGTGGCCACAGCAAAGCAGCTGCTCTGGCTACACCTTTCCAGACACTGATTGTAGTAACAGGCTGTCTCGTGGGAAGACTGTTGCTCTTGGAAGTATTCACGGCTGCAGTTTTCATTTTGAACACAACCATAGGTAAGTGCAATTCATTTCATATGCAACCTATGTCTCCAGGTTCAAAGGGGCCAGCAGGTGTTTTCTAAACAAAAGCTGTCAGCTCGGCAGTTGTGTTTTGCACCACTGGAGATGCAAAGAGAAATACAAGCTCAATGGCAGACGAGATAACTATGGAAACGAGACCGCCATTCTGTGTTGGAATACAAGAATGTGGGGGTGGAGACATGTGGTCATATCTTCCTTGTACAAATAAAGCTTGTCTGGGGGCCACAGAATGTAGTGTGCCACTAGCTAACCACAGAGGTCTGTACAGACAGACAGGAAGTAAGGTAGCTAGGCGGAAACAGGATATAAGCAGGGAGAAACAGAAACTAGCTCTCTCTCATCTGCTGAGATGCTAAAGAGGTAAGGTGTGCTGTGGCTTGTTCCTTCTCTCTGATCGCTCAGCCCTTTTCCTCTGTATCTGACTCTGGGTTTTACTTAGGTCAATTAAGAGCTCCATTTACATTTGCTGATAATCTCAGAACCCTTCAGGTGTTACAAAGGGCAGACACAGCTTGAAATGCTTATGCAACTAACCAGCTAACTAAGAAACTCAGAAGTGGTCTGGTTTCTCTAACAGCTCAGGAGATGTCTTTTTAAAGCCTCCTCGATGTGTAGTCTTCCCTTCCCCCACTGTGTTCTTCCCCGAAACCTTCCCTCAGAAACCCATTCACTTTTACTCTCCAAATTACCACTAGATTTCACTTTGGAGTCTGTCCTGGAACTCACTTTGTAGACCAGGCTGCCTCTCAGCCCCTGCCTCTCAGGGGCTGATATTAAAGGCCTGTGCCACCACCACCTGGCTTGAAATGTCTTTGTATGTTACTTTTGCCTTTGTTAGCCAAACCATGAAATATTTTAAAAGTTAAAATTAATGACACATACTTTTAAATGTTATTACTCCTCTTTTTTATTCTTTTTTTTAAATGTCTTATTGTTATTTTACAGGAAGCAGCTCAAGTGCCTACTGAAGATCGGCCTGAAAGCAAAACTCTAAGAACTGTTTATGTATCAGCTATTTTGCTACACAGCAAGAACAAGCCTACAGCCTTTTCCAGGAAATACGCTAAAATACTTTAGTATTTTTATAATATTTGACATGTAATCATTACATTTAAATCAAGAAATTCAGCTCTGTTCAAAATACAAGTTTCTGTTGTTTCCTTATACTTGTTCATTCTCATTTCATTACAATGGCACGACTCTGCCATTTGGAAGCAGACACTTCACCTCCAAGTCCCATTAAAGTGGAGAC
Organism: Cricetulus griseus; assembly: GCF_003668045.3. NCBI lineage: Eukaryota > Metazoa > Chordata > Mammalia > Rodentia > Cricetidae > Cricetulus > Cricetulus griseus. Next base: position 8,446,552 of record NC_048603.1, on the reverse strand, counting down.
TCCTTCGGGGAGTTGAAGGAGCCAGGCATAGTGGCTCATCCCTCTACCCTAATGTTGAGGAGTGGCAGGAGTGTCATGGTGACTCCAAGGCATGCTAGCCTACATAGTGCCACTGTCTCAAAAGACAAAACAGGCAACACAGCCAGACAATAAAGCAAACAAAATAAGCCAGCCTTTCCTGGTGTTCTGTATCCTTCACAAGAGGCAAAGTCATTGTTCTGGGCCTTCATCAGGCTGAACGCTTGTCTTTCAGATCCACAGATATGCTAGGAATCCCAGAAGGAAGGAGAGTTTTCTTGCTGTCCCTAAAATTGGCTATTGGAAAATGTCCGAATTAAGTTTCCACTTAGCCCTCATTCCCATTCAAAACTGTCTCTACTGAGGGTGTGTTCTGACTCCAGAGATCAACAGACTCAAAACACCACACACACACACACACACACACACACACACACACACACACACACACACAACCCTTATTTTCCAAGGTGATAAATTAGAGACTACAGAAAGCCACGCATGGATAAGGTTACCCAAAAGCTTTCAGACTACTAAAATGTGACTTTTACTCAGAAACTTTTAAAGGGAATGATTAACTTGGTGGCAGGTACACATGGAGCTCAAATGTAGTGGTCAGCACGAATTTGGGATAGTTGATAAACTTCTGTGACGCCCACGCATTTGTCTCCTGCATACCGTCTCCTGTGTACCAACTCCCAGTACATCGCCTTTGGTCACTGTTACACATCCTTGGAAGTGAGAGGGAAGAGAGAGACAAGGGCGGCAAGTCTTCTGTCAGTAAACCTGAGGGAATTTTCTTTGTTCTGTTAGTCACGGGGATGCACCTTTAGCCAGATGTGCCACATAAATTTTGGCTAAGACAAAGTACAAAGGGAGATTAATGACACATTAATTAATGTGGTACAAAGTACCACACAGATGTGTAACATGTTTCAGAGTAAGTCTTGTCGCCTGAAAGCATAAAGATTAAAAAGAATTTTTTCTCGAGCAGATCTTGGGAGGTGGCTGTGCTTAGAAGCCACGTTTCAAACTTCAGGGGATAGCGAAACCAGCTTCTAATCCCAAGTCAGGAGAAAAGGACTCACACTGAGCTCAAAGAAAACTTAGTATGTGTCCCCGAAGGTCAAGGTATAGAGTGGAAGTGTTTGTGGCCCAAGAATGTGATCAGAGAGCCAGTAGCAGGGCAGACCTTGCATAGTACAGCGTCTTCCTGGTACATGGGGCTGAACTGTGAACTCTGTGTGTGTGTGTGTGTGTGTGTGTGTGTGAGAGAGAGAGAGAGAGAGAGAGAGAGAGAGAGAGAGAGAGGTGGGGAGGGAGGGAGGAAGAGGTGAGTTGGGGGCAGGAAGAAGTGTCACGAAGGAGAAAATCTAACGGTGAGAAGCATTGTCTAGGACGGCTGCCTAAAACAGAAGATGACTGGAAAATGAAGCATGGCGTAGCCAATGAATGACCGGAAGCAATAGAAAAAGTTCAAGCCAACAGCTGGAATAGCCATAACTTTATGGGAACTGCAGGTAAGAAGTCCTTGGCAAGGAGGTTTGGAGAAGGTATATGAAAGCCCTGTGATAAACACCATGTCAAAAGGGCACTGCTGGCCTTGCATCACTGGATAACTGAGCACTTTCCAGACCCGCTTGAGTCACTTCCTGACAGCCTGAGAAACGGCTGGTCCTGATGGGGCTGAGGGGGTCAAACATATCTGTATCTCATGCTGAGACTTCAAGTCAGGCTTTCCGAAGCTTTTACTTTCCATTTCATAATGCTTCACTTCTGTTGGAGATTTAAATCCCAAGATTTGTAATTTATCATCTCCAGAACAAATTTGGGTTCTGGAAGAGAGACAGGTGTGCTATGTAGATCCTTTTCTACCACAGTTTCAAGTAGCCTATATATACCTACACACACACACACACACACACACACACATATATATACACACACACACAAACTCAAAATAAGTAAATAAATAGGTGTAAAAATATTTTAAAAAGCTATTCATTTGTTTCTAAAGGTGGGTCTTCCCACACCAATTATTGTAATCAATAATCAATATAAGAGGCTTGCACTGAGGCCAACCTACCTACGTCTTGCCAAAAGTGCTGCCTCCTCAGTGATTCCAGATAAACAGAAGTTGAGAGTTAACAGTTACTTTGTTGTTTGCTGGTTTTGGGGGATGATCCTCAGATGTAGTCCAAGCTGGCCTCAAACTCATGGTCCTACTGCCCTCTCTCCAGAGCATGCTTGGATTATAGGAATACCCCTCCCTACTGAACTTCTCTTATTAATCCCCCAAAATAGCATGTAAAATACCTCTACAACTGATTAGAATGAAGACCAATGCTCAGATGCTTATTAAATGTCACAGCCAATACTGAGTGACTCTTAACAATAACCTTCTAAGGTCACTATCTCTTTATATAGATAAGAATACTTGAGGCTTAGAAAGCTTAAAGAAAATACTCTGTGGGGCTGGAGAAATGGATCAGAGGTTACGAATACTTGCTGCTGCTTCCAGCAGTGCTGAGTTCAATTCCCAGCAACCACATGGGGGCTCACAACCATCTGTAACGAGCTCTGGTGCCATCTTCTGGCCTGCAGGAATATATACAGGCAGAGCACAGTAAACATAATAAATAAATAAATCTTTAAAATGCCTGCATTCACAGTGCTGATCTGAAATTGAGACCTTGGTAGCCTAACTCTGGGGCCCAGCTTCTGACATTTAATTTTCTTTCACTTTAAGTAGAGAAAAGTGTCTCTGTGTAAAGTTTTTAGTAAAATGGGGAGCAAGGCAGTAAGCAGCAGCCCTCCATGGCCTCTGCATCAGCTCCTGCATCCAGGTTCCTGCTCTGCGTGAGTTCTTCTCCAGACTTCCTTCAGTGATGGACTATGGTGTGGAAGCATAAACCGTTTCCTCTACCAACTTACTTTTGGTCCTGTTGTTTCATGATAGCAATAATGATAGCAAACTAAGACATCATCCATACCATCCAAATCGGAAAAAAAAACTATACTTTGATCTGACCCAGGGGACTCTTATCTACAGGGTCCAGACTTATCAGCAGGGATTTTCAGCTCGCTCGTGTGGGCTCCAAATGTCAAGAATATCCATTCCCAGTGCCTGGATGTTTGTTGCCCCATTCATAGGACGTAATTAATATATAAGTAGTTCAGTTATGATGCATCAATGATTGAGTCCTTGTGCAAAAAACTGTGCTCCTAGGAATATTATTTACCCACGGAGGTTGACAAGTTCCTTCAGGTTGTGGGATATGTGAGGATTTGGCACACAATGTAGAATAACTCTAACTAATGGATAGGATAATGACGTTTTTCTTGTACTGTATGTTTTTCAGATTAAAAAAAAATACCACCAAACCAGGCATTAGTGGTGCACACCTTTAATCCCAGCACTCGGGAGGCAGAGCAGACGGATCTCTGTGAGTTCGAGGCCAGCCTGGTCTCCAGAGCGAGTGCCAGGATAGCCTCCAAAGCTACACAGAGAAAAAAAACACCAAAATATTACAGGAGCTGTACTTTGTCCTGACTTACAGCCCTAATGTTTCACGGAACACTGTATAAGATGCACACTCAGTTACAGAGCAACTGGTTATGGTTGCTATGACAATGGAATCTGTGCCTATGAGCAGAGAAAGTAATTCCTTTTGAGCAAGTGTATCTGGTACATGACAAGCATTTCCACTGTCTTTTTTTTTTTCCCTTTAGGGCAATTTATGTATTTAGGCTGATGGGCCTCATAAATTCTTCCTGAGAAAAATTTATGACTTAAGACTTTTAGTGTTTCTTATGTGACTACAACTTGAACTTAATTCCCACTGAGGAAAGATTAAATTTCATTGACAGTATTTAGTATAATGTGAGATGAGTAGTTTTGCCATAGTAAATATATAGTATACCTAGATAAAACTTTGACAAGAATCGCTAATGTGCTATTTTCAAGGGCCAGTAGTGGGTGGCCAGAGGGAGATCCAAAACAAGAGTTGGAGATAAATTCTGACTTTAAATAGCAACTATGAAGATGAGGCACCCTAAGTCGATTTGAGACCAGCAAGACTCTTCCTCAAAGGCAGATAAAGAATAAACCACCAGAAATTACTAATAAAAATGTGGAGTGGATTGCAGGGAGGAAGGTAGAATGCTGGACGTTAAATGGATGGATAACGGATGAATCGTGGCGGGAGAACAAAAGCTGTTATCATTTTAAAAAGGTTTATAAAGAGAAAGGCCAGTTGAGCAACAATTAAAAAAATGTTTTCAGCTTTTGATATAACACACACACACACACACACACACACACACACACACACACACACACACACCCCTCTTTACCGGCCACTTTCCAACAGTAGCTGCTTAAAGAGATCCTAGTCCAATACACCAAGAAACTCTAGCTCAGTGGTTGTCAACGTTCCTAGTGCTGCGACCCTTTAATACGGTTCCTCGTGCTGTGGTGACTCCAATCCTAAAACTATTTTTTGTTGCTACTTCACAACTGTCCTTTTGCTACTATTGATGCTCGTTTGACCCCCCAGAGGGGTCGCACCCACGGGCTGAGAAGAGTCGCTCTGGGGTTTTTGCTAGCATACAAGACAGGAGACAGCATGAAAACTCATATGTGTAAGTAGAAGTGAAACTGTCGAGGCTCTAGCCTCTAGGGGAACAAGGGTCTATGGGGAGTGGGGGAAAAAAGGGGGGTAGCATAGTTTTATGGAACACAGTAACCTGTACGGTGCAAAGTAAAAACAAACAACAGGAAAACATCCGATTGCAAGAGAGGACCACAAAAAGGGCCTAGCCCCGCCCGGATGCAGGCCAGGAGATCATGAGGGCCTTGGAGGAAATGCTCCTTTACCCCCAGTTAAAAACGGAACCAGGATCTAAGCTGCTACATTTAGGCTCAGCCCTGGAAGAGTCTTGTCGTCGTCTCGGGTGCTGCAATGACTGGGGCCTGTCACCTGCAAACCACGCTGAGACCCAGGAGCTCCTCCCAGGGTTCAGCTCCCCCTGGGCCCCACCTGGCGGACAGGTTTGACGGATGGACCAGAAAGGGGCTCGGTGGCAGGCCGGAAGGAGGACCGCTTGGCACAAGCCCAAAGGCTGCAGGACGGAAAGCCCGGGGCGATCAACAACCGCCACGGTCCGCTGCAGGACGGAGCTCCAGCCTCCTTCCCGCTGGCGCGGCTGGCCACGCCCTCTGCGCTCATTGGCTGGCGGCTCGTACGTCAAAGGGGCAGCCTGTCCTCTATTGGGCCTGAAGACCCCTGGGGCGGGGCGCGGAAGGGAGCGCTGGAGACCGCGCCTGGCTCGCCTTGGGGGCGGGGTCTGGGAGGGGAACGGGGCGGGGCCAGGGGCGGGGCCGGAGCGGGAGCGGAAGGGAGAGCCTGGAGACAGCACGTTGCTCTGCCTTGGGGGCGGGGTCTGGGAGGGCGAATAGGGCGGGGCAATGACGAGTGGGGGCGGGGTTAGAGTGGAGCCGGGTGCGGAAGGGAGAGCCTGGAGACTGCGCCTGGCTCGCCTTAGGGGCGGGGTCTGGGCGGAGAACGAGGCGGGGCCAGGGGCGGGGCCGGAGAGGGAGCTGAAGGTAGAGCCTGGAGACAGCACGTTGCTCTGCCTTAGGGGCGGGGTCAGGGCGGGGAATAGGGAGGGGCAGTGGAGGACCGGGGGCGGGGCCGGGGAATAGGGTGGGGCCGGGTGCGGAAGGTAGAGCCTGGAGACAGCCCCTGGCTGTGCCTTAGGGGCGGGTCAGGGCGGGGGAATAGGGAGGGCAGTGGAGGGACCGGGGGCGGGGTTTAGGGCGGGGCCGGGGAATAGGGTGGGGCCGGGTGAGGAAGGGAGAGCCTGCAAGACTGGCTCTTTGCTTGCCTTTAGGGGCGGGGTCGGGGGGGGCAGTGGGGCACCGGGGGGGCGGGACTTAGGGCGGGGCCGGGGGAATGGGGTTTGCCCAGAGACCGCCCCTAGCTCTGCTTAGAGGCGGCGCTGTGGGCGGGGCCGGGAGAGCGCGCGGGCGGGGATTAGGGCGGGGCCGGGGGCGGGGCCGGGCGGATCCTGGCCAAGGGGCGTCCATGGCGGCGGCGGCGGCGGCGGCGGCGGCGGCGGAGCGCGCGCCCGGCTTTGAATGAGCGAGCCGGCGCTGACCGAGACGGTGCGAGCGCGGGGGGCGAGCGCGAGGGCGAGCCCGAGGGCGAGCGGGGCCGTGTGCACGCGCACGCGCGCCGCCCGCGCCAGCAGCTCGGAGCCTCCGCGGGGCGCGCGGGAGAGGGGGAGGGGCAGGTGAGTGTGAGTCGGCCGGCGCGCGCTCGCCGCCGCCCGCCCGCTGGCTCGCTCGCTCGTCCGGGGCTGCTGCTCTCTCCCCACCGCCTCCTGACCTCGGGTCCCCCGGGTCCCCCGGGTCCCCCTGCGGGGCGGGTGGCAGCACTTCCCCGGCGGCACCCTGTGGGGCTCCCCGCACTTCCTGCCCTCCCGCCTTCCCGTCTCCCCTCTCTCCTCCCCGGCCCGGCCCGGCGGGCCAGCACTCTGGGGTACCGTTTCCGGGTCACGGTGACCCGCGGGGCGAGCCCAGCGTGGCTCAGGGAGCGGCTTGGCCGTGTCCCCTCGCTATGCCCCGCTCAGGCAGGGGACACCGGCCTGCGAGCCGCCGACCCGGAGCAGCCCCCCGTTCAGCCGTCCCCAAGGGCACCGTGCCTGCTTCCTGCCCTGCCTCCCTCCCCGGGGCCCGCACCTCTTGGGGTCCCAGGTCCCCTGCACCCCCATCGCGGCCCTCCCGGCTCCCACCCCGAGCCGTTTAGAGCGAGCGACACCCGGGACGCCCGTCCGCGGGCGGGCGTGGGATTGCGTAACCGGAAAGCTCGCGCGTGTGTTGTTTTGCTCATCCGTGCAGTGGGTATGATACGAATTTCCTCAGTCCGGGTGGGTGACCCCAAAGTGAAAAGGATCAGTTAGGAAACTCCCGGTGCAGGCGGCCCACCTGGGTGGCGACAGTGCCAGCCAGCGGTGTCACCTGGGGAGGCCTGATGGCACACAGATGGTTTGCATCTTTTTGTCAGCCTCCCCTGCCCAGCTGTTGGGAAACTGCTGCCCCCCCCCCTCCGCCCCTTTCTGCTCGCCTGCCTCTGCGGTTGACCCCCCCCCCCGGTTTGCTTTTCCTGCGTGGGTCCAGGTGGATTCTTCCCTGGGAACTCGGGGATCTGTGTAACTTGAGCGAGTTGGGGACTCGTTTGGTTGGAGCGGGTGCTGTGCGGCGGCCCGCAGATGCTAGCTAGGGCTTGCAAGTGTTGGTCTGCAGTCAAGGCTCCCAGGAGGTCGGGAAGTAGAGCGCTGGGTGTCAGCTGGCTCGGCTCAGGGTGCTGCCGGGCATCTCACTGAGCACCAGGAGGCCTTGGCTTCATCCCGCAGGGAGCGAGCCTCTTCCGGCCTCCGTTATAGAGAAATCTGTAACGACAGAGGTCTTATTCCAAGTTGCTTAATGGGAAATGTCATTTTCCTTAGACTTCTTTCTTCCTCCTCGGGCGTCTATAAAGTTTCTGGGTCTGTTAGTCACCTTATAGGGGTTTCGTTTTAATTTCTTGCGTTTTGGTAGTCGGTTGTTTCAGTACTGCCCAAATATATGTTTTCCTACTTGATGATCTATAGGGTATCTTAGAAACCAGGCTATAGCGATGTGTTTGATGGTCTATAGGGTATCTTAGAAACCAGGCTATAGCGATGTGTTTGATGGTCTATAGGGTATCTTAGAAACCAGGCTATAGCGATGTGTTTGATGGTCTGTAGGGTATCTTAGAAACCAGGCTATAGCGATGTGTTTGATGGTCTATAGGGTATCTTAGAAACCAGGCTATAGCGATGTGTTTGATGGTCTGTAGGGTATCTTAGAAACCAGGCTATAGCGATGTGTTTGCGGTTAAAGTCATTTCAGATGGAATATGTGTGGGAACCCCGGCCTTGGGATTCTTCTCCTCCAGTTAATTCCCGTTTAACCTGCTTTAATTACTCAGGCCAGTTATGGCTCTCGTCTGTTAAATGGGAGTGGTGAACTGTTGAACTGTGCCCTGAACATGTGAAGGGCCCAAGTGTGAGTGTTCAGGCGTCTGGACCGGCCTGTCCTTGGGGTTCTGACAGGATTCACCCTCAGCTGCCGCCACTGAGAGCACCACCTGTGCACATTCACTGTGTTCCCTTTTAAAAGGGTCCTGCTCACCTCCCATCCTTCTCTCTCACTCCCTCCGTCTGTTTCCCTCTCTTTTTCTTTCCTCTCTCTCATTCCTTCCTCCTCTCTCCTGCTGCCCTTGTCTCCAGAGGCCGGTCTCCCTTTTATGAGCCCCCCCCCCCCCGAAAAAAAAACCCTCCTTGGCTTGAACCCTGTGGAATGGCATCTTTCTTTCGCGCGCCACTTCCCTTAAATCACATCACCAAGGAATGTTTATTTCTCTTTATTCAAGAAAGATTTGAGCACCTAAACGCTGGCATTGGCTAAGATTTAGTGATAACAAACCTAGCCTCTCTGGTGGGGTCCAGTCTTTCTTGGCTCCTTTTCTTTTGAATAAAGTAAATGTAGAAAGAAACTCAAGATGCAGGGAAGTGTTTTCTCATGATCAGTGTGGCGTCTGTTACTTGGTACACACTAGTATATATCCCCCCCTTTGAATTGCAGCATTATGTACAAGTCAGTGCAACTGATAAAGTGTTGCTTAATAGTTTGGTTACATTTCCCCCATGTTAGTGAAACTGGCTGGAAATTTTATCATGGAGCTTATGATATCTCTGCTGATTACTAAGGATGCTTATGACTGACTGTTCTTGGTTTTCAAATGAATCAATGTAGGTTTGAATGCAGGCAGTTGCATGTGTTTACTCTGTTTCTATTCTATAAAGTGAGGAAAGTATTACGTATTTCATTAGAAGTAAGTTCTGTGGGTTCAATTAGCTAATGTTTAGATAGCGCTTGGTTCATAATAGATGGTTTACTGAATATTCAATCTCTTCCATTAATTACAGAAGCAGATTGATTCCAGAATCTGGATATTGTTAATTGCTATGGGGGACATTTGTCTGTGATCAGAAATAATCTGGATTTTTGGGTTCTTCACTTAAACTTGAAATCTTATTTTTACTTTTTGTTGGACTCTTTCAAGGTGACAGGTACTTAGTGAGTAATGACACTTAAGGATGTTTGAGGTGATAACTGTAGCTACCAAGCCTGAATGAAGTTTGTTCTCAGCCTAACACTGAACCCTGTGCATGTTACCAAAATATTAACTATCTTTTTTTATCCCCCCCAAAAATCTTGCTGGAGTATCTCTTTGGCTACTATGTCCTTTCCCAGTGTTTATGCCATGAGTCTTCTAGCTACCTTTTAAACAATCTTTCTGATTCTAGCACAATGCTGTCCGGTTCCATCCATTTCCTGTTCGGGGCATTAATCGTGTCCTCACACTTGGGGAAGTTTGCTCTTTGAGGACAGTGACTTTTGACCAATCAGCTGTAAATGATTCCTTAATTCCCTATTTCATTGATCAGTTCATTTTCCTTACAATGAGGGATGGAACATTTCTTAAAAGTTTTCCTTTGCAAATGGTAACAACATCCCAGTTAACTCCATTCTCTAGAGAAGTGCTGTGTAGGGCAGATGCAGTCTGTCTGTGGATCTTACTGTACTGTGAAATAGGAAAACCCTGGGATTAAGAAGACTGTTCCACCACGAAGGTAGGAAACAGTATGGAAGCTAGATAAGGCTTATAAGCCATTTGGCAGCTCTAAGATTCTTTGAGATAAAGGAGTCAGCTTCTTTGTTGCATTTTCAAAAGCAAGTACAGCATTTTGGGGTTACTTGTCAGAAATACATATACTACGTGAAGAAGGAAATTGTTAGTGCGCTGCTGGTTCCTTTCCTTTTAGAGTCACTGTTCATTTGTGGGCCACCTCCAGCCTTGGACATCAAGTAGATAATTCCGTTAAGACAGGCAGTCTTCATATGCACAAAAAAAACATGAGCATTGCTACGGGAACCTTGTGGGACTTCTCCCTTTTAACCCCATAGATAGAAAGCTCTAGCTGTGTTTTTCTTCAGGAGGAACTGCCAAGGTCGGGGACCACGACAGTGTGTGTTCCTAGCGTTCTTGTTTTCCTCTGTCTTTTTCTTTTCTGTTTAGTTGTGCATGTTGAACTTTTATATTGAAGTATAATGTGTAAATAATATATACAACAAAGCAAATAGTATTGTTACCACTCAGGTTAAGATCTTAGTTTCCTAATACATAATCCCCCCTCCCTCCATTAGAGGTGAATACGATTTGTTACTATTTAGTTTTAGGAAACTGCTTTATGAACTGTCCTTAAGAACCTGGAAGTGACTGATTCCTCAGAGCCTGTGGATTAATAAGCTTGCTAAGTGTAGGCCCGAGTGTCAGTGTTTCTTTGAACAGATCGCTAGATTTGCAAACCTCTGGACTAGATGGGTTTTATCCCTTGTTTGAGCTTACTGGCTCTGCTTAGAACATGTTATTTAACGTTCCTAAGGTCAATTTCTCCATCTATGAGATACACATAATGAAAATACCTAAAGACTGAAATGTTGAAAACACTTTCAATGGTGCTATGTTGCGGTGAATGAAAATGAAAGGCAGAGGAAGGTTTAATACACACTATCTTATCCTTGTGTTTGCTTCCTTTCTTTTTTAATTGAGTTACACATTTTCCCTCACTCCCTTTCCCTCCACCCCTCCCCTTCCACCCTCCCTCCTGACCCCCCCTCCCAATTTACTCCTGAGATCTTGTCATTTTCCCTTCCTAGGCAGATCCATGTGTCTCTCTTAGGGTCCTCTTTGTTAGCTAGGTTCTCTGGAGTTGTGACCTGTAGCCTGGTTGTCCTTTGCTTTATGTCTAATGTCCACTTATACGTGAGTACATTTTATATTTGTCTTTCTGGGTCTGGGTCACCTCCTCACTCAGGATGGCTTTTTCTAGTCCCTGCAAATTTGCCTGCAAATTTCAAGGTGTCATTTTTTTTTTTTTTTTTTTTTTAACTGCTGAGTAGTACGCCATTGTGTAAATGTACCACATTTTCTCTATCCATTCTTTGGCTGAGGGGCATCTAGGTTGTCTCCAGGTTCTGGCTATTATTAATAATGCTGCTGTGAACATAGTTGAGCAAATGTCCTTGTGGTGTGGGTGTGTGTCCTTTGGGTGTAAGCCCAAAAGTGGGATTGTTGGGTCTTGAGGTAGGTTGATTCCCAATTTTCTGAGACACCCGCATACTGAATTCCAAAGTGGCTGTACAAGTTTGCATTCCCCTTAGCAATGGAGGAGTGTTCCTCTTTCTCTACATCCTCTGTAGCAGAAGCTATCTTCAGAGATTTTGATCATGGCCATTCTGTTTTTTTGAGTTTTTAATTGTAAAGAAATTTGTACTAATTTAAGCAAAACAATTTCCAGAGATTGAGAATGAAGAGAATTCTTTCTCACAAATACTAAAAATTATTAGAATTGATTGTTGTATTTGTGGCTTTCAGAGAAAAGTGAAACTGAGATTACTCTGAGTGCACATGGACTTTCTAAGTTTGAATGGAAAAGAGGAACCCGGCTTGAGCATTGTGTCTAATACATTGTGTGTGCCTGTGCCTTTCCCTCAGGTTTTGGTTCTCACCATGGCCATCACTCAGTTTCGGTTATTTAAAGTTTGTACCTGCCTAGCAACAGTGTTCTCCTTCCTAAAGAGACTAATATGCAGGTAAATGACTTCTGTGTTCATACTGACCTATTTGTCTCTTCATTGGTTTGGATTACTTCCTAACTTCAAAAGACATGGAATGTTTTATTTATATTAGTTGTCTTGTTTATAATATCCATTAATCTCTGTGCTTTTTAAAAACATTTTTGCAGATCTAGAAAGGATTTCTGTTGTTCTTTCAGATTTTTGCATCTTCCATTTAAATTTATTAAATAATTAGTCGTGTAAAATTTTGGAAAGAAGTAGACCAATGTTAAATTGTATCAGATATTATGTACTATTTCATTACTGGAATGTTTAAAAGTGCTCAGTTGGGCAAAGTTAAGTATAGATGTCTCTATGTATATTTCCATATGAATTCTATTTTTATATTTACTTTGAAAACTTTTAACAGAGAGGCTAGAGTGATGACAGTGGTTAAAAGAAATTGCTGCTCTTGCAGAGAGCCTGGGTTCGGTTCCCCGCATGGTGACTCACAGCTGTCTAAACTCCAGTTCCAGGTGATCCAGTGCCCTCTTCTGCCTCTGGGGATACCAGGTGTTTGCCCAGGCATACATGTGAAAAACACATAAAATAACAATGTATTTTAAAAACTTTAAACAAGGAAACTATAAATAAAAGTTTTGTGGTGTGTGTGTGTGTGTGTGTGTGTGTGTGTGTGTGTGTGTGTTTCAGGTAGGCCAGAGTAAATTCCTTGGCTTCCTCTGGCTATCCTTAGATTCCAAATCCTTCTGTCTTACCACAAGGCCACGCCCTGGCTGTGGTTTCTCAATTTCCAGTGCCTCAGGACTCCCCATGACAGTCAGAAGTGTGTTCTAAGGTTTGATAGTTTCCAGTAGAGCTGCCGTGGTGCTGATTTTGGTGGAATCCAAATTCAGGTAGCTCACATTAGCAGCACTAGGGCTTCCAGCTTTTTTGGTAACATATCTTTGCCAAGCTAGGTTCTTGGGCTGTAATTAAAGGAATTATGCCACTGAAGTTAATGTAGAGCAGACAGTAAGGGTGGGGCAGTTTTCAGTCTGATTCAAGGCTTGGGAGGCCATGAGATGCTGGAAGGCATACATATTCTAGTAGTAAAAATTTGCATTGTATTCCAAATAAAAATAATAATTTTTATTGTCTGGTTTTTTTTTTTTTTTTTTTTTTTTTTTTTTAAACAGGGTGTTGCCATGTTTCCCAGGCAGGCCTCTCTATTTCTGAGTTTCGTAGGCTGCTCTTGAAGTTGCATTTCTCTTTTCTCAGCTTCCTGACTACAATTGGGGGGTGGGGGAGAGCGTGTGAGAGATAGGCGTTAAGCTTTTCAAATGGCCACTAGGAAGTCAGGACATCTGTAAGTACTAAGTTGTTCAGGCCTAACTCTTAATCGGGGGAACTGAAGCCAGGCGTGGTACATGCCTTTAGTTGCAGCATTTGCAAGGCAGAGGCAGGTGGATCGCTGCGAGACAGCCAGTGCTGCTATAGTGACTCCGTCGCAAAACCAGCTGTCAGTCAGTGGGACTGTTAGACTCTTAGGTCTGTTGCCCTACGTCTTTCCAGAGAGATGCGATGATGCATTTAAAGTAAGGTAGAGGAAAGGCGGCTGTAAATGGACTTGAGCTCTCTTTCCAGTGGGTATTGTGAAGTTACACAGTGCCAGGTTGAGCTCTTCAGATGCCAGCGTGTTGATGAAATGCTGTGGAGAAGATAGGATCGCCGAAGATGAGAAGTCGAGAAGCAAATGGAAGGAAGGAGGGGTGGATGACGTTAATCTCTCTTGAGGGTAAAAACTGATGAAAAAGAAAGTGCTCAAGTCAGAGAATGAAGAAGAGTGATTGGAAATTTACTAGGGAGAGCAAGATGGGGGTGAGTGCTAACCCCAGACAGAGGTAAAGGTGTGGTGAACGGGGTCGTCACGGAGTGTGAGTGTCTGCTGTTTCCGAAACTCTAGTCATTGTAGGTTAGTGTTAGAATAGGAAACTGTATTTGATTTAAGGGCTTTGTTTTTTGTCACTGTGAGTGTCTGTTGTCAGTGTCAATAGGTTTAAGACTGACTGTACATTCAGTTGTAAAGAAAACCAGCTCTTTATTAGGACAAACTTGCCTTAGGTGTCGAAACAAACCTGGACTACATTATTGGCATAAATGTTGTAATAGATTGTAATACTTGTGTTTTCATCCTTTAAAGGTGAATAAAATAAAACTGAGTTTGTCACAAAAGAACTCCTTTTGCTCTAAGGGAATGAGTTAGAGATCACTGGATTGTACAAGTGCCGGTGTTCATGTCTTGCTGTGTGGCTGATGCTGTCCTAGTGGCTTTAAATATGTTTCTTAGTTACACCATTAAAAGAACATTAGAAATGTAGGTGTGGGGGTCCAGTTTACAGGTGAGGATATTGTAGCTGATAAATTGAGTAAGCCTCACTAAACTCAGTAAAATTACTTTGAAAATCTTGGTTAGTACAGATTCCATAGCTCAGGTTAACAATTGAATTATATTATATCCAGATTAATGTAGTATTTTCTTACAGATTGTTAGAAATCAATTGGTTCAGTTTGGCTAATTGATTTTCAAACTTGTCTTTTTATAAAATTTATTTATTTTGATGTGGATTGGTGTTTTGCCTGCGTGTATGTCTGTGTGAGGGTGTCAGATCTTGGAGTTACAGATAGTTGTGAGCTGCCATGTTTGTGCAAGGAATTGAACCCAGGGCCTCTGGAAGAATACTTAATACTCTTAACCACTGAGCTATCTCTCCATCCTCCCATTTTCAAAGTTTTAAATAGTTGAAGACTTAATTTTACCAAAAAATCTATAGAACGGATCACCAACCCTCCCTGGTTAGTAGTGTAGGGCTTTACCTACAGAATTCGGAGCACTGGAGGAGTACAGGGCTTCGTTGGGGCTTACATTTGTGTTTGGCTTTCAATCCATCCCAAATCCTATAATTGTGTCTATAATTCTGAATCCTAACCTGAGAAGCAGCTACATTACCCAAGATGTTGGAAACATTGACAAGGTTGCTGAGTCATGCTTTTTCATTACAGCTTTCTGGGCAGTTCTCATTTAAAACGATAATATAAAGCTGAAAAATCCCACCTTCTGAGTAAATTACCACCTCAAATGCCTCACGCTTGTTTGGGCGCTTCTTGAAATATGTCCTGTTTCTTTCAGATCTGGCAGAGGAAGGAAATTAAGTGGAGACCAAATAACTCTGCCCACCTCAGTTGATTATTCATCTGTCCCGAAGCAGGTAGTCTGTCATGGAGCGTGTGCCCCCGGACACCTCGTCTCACACTAGACTCCAGCCCATAACTGGGTGGCCAGGGCTCTTGGGGATTTTATTATTGTTTGCTAGACTTTAACTTTTTTGTTTTGTTTTGTTTTGTTTTGTTTTGTTTTTCGAGACAGGGTTTCTCTGTGTAGCTTTGGAGCTGATCCTGGCACTCACTCTGGAGACGAGGCTGGCCTCAAACTCACAGAGATCTAGACTTTAACTTTTACTTGATTCTTTATATTGTTTGTCTTTGTTAACATCTAATTCCCCCACCACCACACACATACTGATTTTAAGTGTATGCTATTACTTTATGGAACACTTAATATTTGAGAGTTTCATATATGTCCTATATTTATATCATCTGGGGGTGTCATTTTATAAATAGTTTTCCATGTGAATTAATATTCATGGATTCCTTACATATTGAAAACTCTGGCTTGTTTTTTGGGCATTTATGTTATGTCTTGAGACTTTTACTTCTGTCAGGAATGTTGATATATATATATATATATATATATATATATATATATATATATATATTTTTTAAGTCAGGTGATCAATTTGGTTAGGATTGGACGGAAAGTTCTAGTCTACCCTCCTTGGGCAGTACGTGCAATGCTAGCTTAGTTTTCAGAAGCATTTGCTTGAGAAAGTTTCGATATGTGGTTTAAGTTACATACATGTCTGTGGCTCAAAAACTTTTGAAAACAAGACTGACGGGGTGGTTAGGGTGCCCCTTCCTGTCTGACAGTTGAATCAATTCCATTTAGACAGACGTGGAGGAGTGGACTTCCTGGGATGAAGACGCACCCACAAGTGTGAAGATTGAAGGAGGGAATGGGGGCGTGGCAACACAACAAAATTCTCTGGAACAACTGGAACCTGACTATTTCAAGGACATGACACCAACCATAAGGAAAACTCAGAAAGTATGTTGGAGACTATGCTCACGGAGGTCAACGTACTTTTTAGTTGCCAGTAGTTAGAATTAGAGACCACAGTTGTGCTTATTAGAAAGCCTGTTTATCCTTTTGTTTTCTCTCACACTAAATAAGAATTTATTATCTATTCCCATGACCTAGAAAGAGATCTAATAATGTATATTCCCAATTTTCTAACACAGCTAAGCATTTGCAGAAATTCTGTTGGATCTCAGGTAGTAGGTGTTAGTCTCTGCTAAGAGAAACTTAAGCCAATAAAACAACAGCTTTAACAAGTTCCAAGTGTAATGATATCTACAAATTCATAATTTCCTGTTATATAGCACGTGCAGCCAGTGCAAGGAGTCAGAGGCAAATGCTGTAGCGTTGTGAGTGTGTTAGCATTTGTCCTTCTGTCCCTTTTGAGCTGACAGTGACATCCCTGAGAGGTGCAGAGATATTGGAAAGAGGACAATGACTGCTTTCCTGTCTTTTTACCTAAATAGAGTATGTGCTTAAAGATAGAAGAGTATTGATGAGCTTTCTTTGTTTTCTTTTTTACTTCTTTTCTTTCTATTTTTTTTAGCTGTGTTGTTCAGAGATTTCAAATATGAAAAGGAAGGGTACTTATAAGTTTTTCAGTTGATGTTTTTTTGTATTGTGAAAATATATTGTTGGGATTTAGTATATTATATGATGACTTGTAACGGTAAGTCTTTGCTCCATCTGCCGCCAGAGCCCAGCCGCCTGATAGGACCCCCCAAAAGAACACATAGAGACTTCTATTAGATAAAATGCTGCTGGCCAATGATGAGGATTTCTCATCTGCTAGCTCAGTCTTAATTATCAACCATAATCATAAGACTTATCTTATGCAGGATGCCGGCGGCAAGTGTCCTGTCTTCCTGGGCTCACATGGAGGCTCTGGAACAGAGAGCAGGAGGCTGACACCAATGCCTTGATACATTAGTTTAGATCGACATTGTATTTTTCCTGAAAATTACAATATTTCAAGTAAATATATTCTAATGTATTAGCCTGAAAGAGTTAATTCGTTTATTGCTATCCCACATGTTAAAAGTGGTGAGTATGCTTTTGGTAGAACATTTTAGACATGTTATTATTTAATTTAGTAAGTTAAAGTACCTAATTAAATTTTAGAAACCCTCATAAAATAGGGTGAAGAAAAAGACAAGAATTTTTTTAACAGTGAGATACAGTTTTTCTTAATATGAACCTGTTTTATATTATAATTGCATGGGAATTTTGATGCTATTTACACAGTAAATCTTACTGTGTTGTTCATTATAAATAACAAGCACACTTTAAGCCATTACCAAATATATTGATCAATTCTTTTTATTTAGTTTTGTGTAGAATATTCTTGTAATCCTGTTGTAATTTATCTTTCAGATTGTCATTAAGAAGAGAGAACCATTGAATTTTGGTATCCCCGATGGTAACACGGGTTTTTCCAGTAGATTGGCGGCCACACAAGACATGCCTTTCATTCATCAATCAGTAAGTATGTTAATGAGCTCTAGGAAGAGGTTTGACCTGTTTCCTTTCTTTCTTTTTTTTTTTTAAAAGAAGAGAAAAATTCTCAAGGATTTGAACAAATTTAAAAGTTCATCTATAGCTTTACCAACATAATATTTTATAAGATTACAAATTATATGGGACACTTGGTCAGGATACCATTATATACATAGAAGACAGAGACAAAATTGTGATGATATTTACAAATAGAATTTGGAGGAATTACCCCTAAAATGATTAAGGTAAGTTTTGACTTAGGAATATTTTTTCCTCATAGAGTAAGTTTCCATTTAAACTGTGGTGTCATTTAAGATGAATTTGACTTAAGGGAAGCTTTATAAAGGAAAAAGCGGTGAGCAAAGTAGAAAGTTGGGGTACCCAACACTGAGGATTATATCAACATGATCTGGGCGGGCTTTATAAACCCAAAATGAAAGTAAAACCCCCACAAGTACCTAGATGTCTCCCCAGGCCTAAGCATGCTTTGAGTTATTGATTATACCAGCTACCAGTTACAAACCCAAACACAATGAGTACTGATAGTTCTTCGTCTCACAGAGTTTCTGGGATCTAAGAATGCAGGGGAGATTAAACTGGGCGATCCTATCTGAGTTTCTAGTGAGTTTGCAAAAAGTCACTGCATTGAGGCTATAGTCAGATGCAGACTTGACCGGGTTCAGGGGGACTAGTGAGTTCACCTTCAAAGTTTACGTGAAATCTTTGTTTTTTATCATGTACTCTCCTCCAGGGCAGTTTGGATTTCCTTGTGCATAAGCAGTAATTTTTCAGGGTGTGGGAAGAGGAGGGGATTGATTATAATGAGGAGGCAGTGTTAAATGATTGCACACACAATTACAAGCTTTAATAACACATAATGCTATGAAAATATAACATTGTGTGTAGTTCTCCTTTCATGTCTTTTTCTTTAAAGACCCAATACGTTTTATTAGGGTTGCTTATGAAGGGCATGGCTGAGGGATTATTTACAGTGGCAATTTGTGGGAGTGTGAGCACCTTATCTGCGGCTACACCACTGAAGAAAATGTCTGTTCCCCAATAGGCATTAACGGATGCCTATAGGTAGTCGCTGTGGATTTTTCATATCAGATACTCTACTTTCATCCTGAAGTTTATTGTTTATGTTATGGAAACTTTACACTAAGGATATCAGCGTTTTCTGTCATCTTTTACACTTTTTCACTGTTGTTGGCTTTGCTTGGATGGTTTTGATGTATTTAGGGTGTGTGTGTGTGTGTGTGTGTGCATGCATGTATGCATGCATGTGTGTAGAGGTAAAATCCATGCTGAGTATCTTCTTATGACTTTCCACCTTACTTTTTGAGAGTCTACACTGAACCTAGAATCCAGCAGAGTTTAGACTGGCCAGTGAACCTCTGGGATCATCCTCTCTCACTTGCCAGCCAATGGGATTTCAGGCACATACTGCCATGCCCAGGTTCTTAGCAGGATGCTGAGGGTCCTAACTCAAGTTGTCATGCTTACATAGCCAGCACTTCACCTACTGAGCTGCCTCCCTAGTCTCAGGTGGAGTTAGTTTTGTGTATGCAAAGCCACCTGTCTTGTCTTTAGTTTTTTTTTTCCTTAAAAGGCCATTTTTACTAAAGAAAATACTGTATTTAATGATATATGTATATATCATGTATGTATGTATGGATGGATATAATTTTAAACCTCTAAGTGCCATGTCAAATATTTCAATGGGGAAATGGACAAATATAAACAGAAAGATTACCAACAAGAAACAGTCTAATATCTCGTGTTTTTTAGTTTTTTTAGAAATTCAGTTAAATATTTTAGAAATTCAGTTAAATAGTAAGGTACAATTTTCCTAAGTTTTTGCATGGTTTATTTGATCTGTATAGGACGGCCACAGAGAGTGCCAGTGAAAACCCCCTTACATTTGTTATGCTTAACTGGAGAGTTCTGTGCTGATTTTAAACTTAGCGTCCAGCACAGAGAACTCCAGTTAGACATTGTCATTAATTCTGGGATCCATCTGTATCTCCTTTCCCCCCTTTTTTTTGCTCCTGAAAAGAAACAGAAACAAACAAATAAAAATGGAAACCAAATGGACAGTGAAAACCAAAATTAAATAGAAGACAGTATTCTGTAAAAACATAAAATGAAGGAATCTGGTCTTTAACACATACACACACACAGTATTTCTGTCTTCTCTCTCCTTTGTGAGTGTGTGTGTGTGTGTGTGTGTGTGTGTGTGTGTGTGTGAATGAATTTCAGTTTGGTGTGTGTGTGTGTGTGTGTGTGTGTGTGTGTGTGTGTGTGTGAATGAATTTTAGTTTGGTGTGTGTGTGTGTGTGTGTGTGTGAATGAATTTTAGTTTGGTGTGTGTGTGTGTGTGTGTGTATGAATGAATTTTAGTTTGGGGTGTGTGTGTGTGTGTGTGTGTGTATGAATGAATTTTAGTTTGGGGTGTGTGTGTGTATGTGTGTGAATGTGAATGAATTTCAGTTTGGTGTGTGTGTGTGTGTGTGTGTGTGTGTGTGTGTGTGTATGAATTTTAGTTGTGGCGTTTTTGCCGGTTGCCTGTGGCATCCCCAGCTATCAGTAGCTGCCTGTAGGTCATTAGGTCTAAAAGGAGTCCCATGAGCCCCTCCCCACTTCCTTTCGGGAATGTTGAAGGACTGGCTAACCGTAACTCCTGTGAGTTCTTGAGTGCAGTTGCGGTGCCGTTTCAGAAAGACAGCATTTGACAATACGTTGTCCGTTCCTCAGTCTCTCAGTTCCTTCTGCCCGTTCCATGGTGTTTTCTGAGCCTGGGCAGTGCGGGCAGGAGCTACTGGTAGAGGTGTCCCCTTAGCCCTCAGCATTCAGCAGCCACTGACCCTGGTCGTTTTGAGCGCGTAGGAGTCTACAGTAACCACAGCCGATTGGAAAAAGAAGCTTCTCTGATGAAAGCTGACAGCAGCACCGACTTGTAGGCATAAGCATGCATCTGGTAACCGTGTGAGCATCTGGGGAAGGTAACCGTGTGAGCACAGCCCGTCTGTTTATCGGGACAGCAGCAGGAGCTGTTCCTCCTAGTGCCTATGCCCTCCCCAGCCGTGGACTTTTTACCAGGTTTATGGTCCCGGGTGTGCATTCTGTGTTGTGGAGCCACCCTCAAACCCAGTCAGCAGATGGCTGGCTCTGAAAGGCTTGCCACTATTGCACCAGTGGCCCAGAACATCTTTACCACTTGGGAAAGCCACATGTCATAGCATTATTGTAGAACCTGCAGCTCTAGGCAAACTAGAGGCCAGATCATTCATGCCCTGTGCAGGGATTGGTAGAGTTAGGGAACCATAGGGGAGAAATGGGTTCTTCTGAGTTAGACTTAAAACGACTCAGTTTTGACTGCCTTGGCTCTGAACTGCTGTGTAGAGAAATGATGGCTCTTCACTATCTCAGTTTTTCTTTGTCTTTCAATGTAGTCAGAATTAGGAGACTTAGATACCTGGCAAGAAAATACCAACGCGTGGGAAGAGGAAGAAGATGCAGCCTGGCAAGCGGAAGAAGTTCTGAGGTATTGGATGGCGTTTATCTTACACCTGGGTAGAAACTTAAGTTTGCTTCTTGTATTGGCGATGGAGAAAGCCTACTGGGACAACGTCTGTCTCTGTTTTCCCACACTGAACCTTCTAGAACTTGTTTCTCATTGAGCATGCTCTGAGTTCCAGATTTCATATCTTTTTTTTTTGGGGGGGGGGTGCTATGATTTTAAAACCCTGTCTGAATCAAAGGCTAATAATCTTGACGGTAAGGTGGTTTGTATACACACAGCACTGGGTCGCCATGCTACCCTGCTGTGACATGTGGGCCTCCGTGATCCACTCTTCTACAAGTTGTGATTTTGATTGTATTGTTTCACAGCTGAAGATCGCGTCTGAACTGCACATTTGAATAAAAGTAGCTAATAAAGGCCCTTCCTCGCCATGTGTACCTTACTTTTAGTATCCACCGAAGTCCCCCCAAAACAGGGACGTCATATTAAAAGCCCAGTCTACAGAAAAGTAACTATTATTCTGTACTTTTAAAGTTCAGTTTTGTTGGATATTCATTCTATGTTTCTGGGAGTAATAAGCTTAGTTCTTGTGCTTCTATGTTGCGTCAAAAAGTAAGGGAAGAATAGCAAAAACCAGAACTGTGAGTGTTGTCTCTGATGCCACAGCAGATGTGAACCTGTCTGGTCTCTGTGCACTTAGGACCAGATAGCAAGGGGCTGAGAGATGGATGGCTTGGGGAGGAAGAGCACTTGCTTCTCTTCCAGAAGACCCATGTCAGCTTCCAGGGATCCAGTGCCCCTTCTGGCCTCTGTGGGCACATGTCCACACACAATACACAGACATACATGCAGGCTAACACACATACACATAAAATAAAATAGAGGAAACTAGCAAAATTTAGTGATAGAATTTTTATTTTAAAATTATGATTCTTTTTGCCCTATGGATAGAAAGTTCATTACCTTTTACTTGTACTCATTTTTGTTTTTAATCTTTTCTTGTCTTTGATGGCAAATTTATAGTAACCGTAAATAACCAACAGAGGGCGCAGTTAAATAGCCACAAGTTTGGTTTGTTTTTCTTCTAAATCTTGTTTTCAGCCTGTCTTTTTTAAATGGGAGGGGGAATCACATTTTTAAAGTTTTAAGAGTTTTTCATATTTAGCTTATCTTTTGTCAGCATAATTGAGTCTTTAGTAAAGGCTATTTTTTTTTAAATTGTGAACCTAAATACTAGTGTTGTAAGGCTCACCAAAAAAGATATTTTTATTCTGAATTTTAAAAATAAATAATAAATACAAAAATTAGAATGTTTTAGAAAATTTGAGGGACCTTAATAATTATTAGTTTCATGTAGCACATGGATAAAGGAAAACGCTGTTCATCTGAGTCTAATAATCTTAATGACGGTGTTAGGGGATTTTTATCCAAGAGTATAGCATCTTAATGTCACTCTAAAACCTTCCCTTTTCCATCCTAGCTCTTATTCCTTAACTAAAACAAAAATGAAAACAATAGTGTTTTACATTATAATGGCAGTGTAACTGAATGAGATTATTCATAATATACAGACAAGCTTCTTCCTGCTGTGTGCTGCACAAGTATAGCCAAGAGGACATGGAGGTTTGTGGCATTGCTACCTCTAGCAAGACGCTAAGCATTGTGAAAGTGTATCTGTGTTCCCGATTGTTTAAGCTCAGAATTTTTTTCCATTGCCAACTTAAGATACTCCAGCTCTGTGATCAGTTAAATGAATATAACTCGAGTACTGAAGCCATTCCGTCTTGACTCAGTAACCTCTAAATTGTCCCTTGTGCCTGGAATGTTCATTGCTGATATTTTCATTGCAGATAAGATCCATGTCAAGTTTCTCTTCTTACAACCCATCCAGTCCTTTATAATTATTTTCCTTCCTACCTTTTACTGCTGATGTTTTGGGCATCTTGTTTAGTACACAGCTTCAGGTTTTCTTACACTTAGGCAGAGCTGGTATAGAGTAGGTTTTCTTTCATGCTTTAAACTTGGTTAATTGATGGTGAAAGTTGAAGTGTTCCCACAAAGAAGTTTTCCTCCTTGGTGGAATTTTGGTCATCTCTAACTCTGCCTCCTTGCGTTGGTAATTGTTACTGAAAATCAATGTATATATGTGCATATGCATATTTGTATGTATGTTTATGCATTAACAAACCCCTTTCATAAGCTTTAACTTGAACTTGCGCTAATTTAGCTGCCCCAGGCTGGATTGTGTAGACCTTATGTTGTCTCTTCCATGTTCACTGGTAGCCTATGCTTTCTTCAACCTTACATACGTCTTGAGTTACTTTTTCACACCCTCCTCAGGTCCCCTCCCCTCCCCCGTGCCATCCTTCCAGGCCCAGGCTCCCTTCCTGTACCAGCCAGTGGGTAAGGACAGAGTGTTTTTGCTATTTCTGATGAGTGGAGTTTTACTGGGCTGAGAGCCAGACAGTCATAGTAGGCATCAGTCTATGCCTTATGGAGTGGCTCCAACGTTCATCTTTACGTTTCTTGGTTCTGAGTGCAAGGTAAATCTGAAATTCCATTTCCTCTTTGCAGTGTGTTTCTAACATCTTGAGTTATTTAAGGAAATCATTCCAGTGTCAACCTTTTTTGGATAGTTTGCCCCTGACACACACACACACACACAAAGGCGGGGTTGAATACAGGTGTGGAAATGAGATGGAGGAACAAATTGAGAAGAGGTGGTTCCTCCTCCCTGGGCGTAGTAAACTATGGCTGGACAAATCTCTTAGCTTCGCGGCGCATTTTGCCTGTTTGTACGTAGAGATAACATTTCTGTGACGCAAAGTTATCTTCTGAGGGTAAGCAGAGAGAGTCTATTGAAAAATCCTTGAACTTTTCAGAGAAGTGAGAAAACTTAAGACATGAAGCATCTATTTGTTGGTTATAAGAAGGCACCCTTCCTATAGCTCACTTGCTGTTTTACCTGGGAAGCATTTTATAAATGTAAAGAAGAGAATGTGTCTCTCTTCAGGCAGCAGAAGATGGCAGACAGAGAAAAGAGAGCAGCAGAGCAACAAAGGAGGAAAATGGAGAAGGAAGCCCAGCGTCTGATGAAGAAGGAGCAAAACAAAATGGGTGTGAAACTCTCGTAAGGCGCGCTCGCCTGCCGTGTGCCGGGGCCAGGAGGAGAAGTCTGGGCCTGCGGCCTACACCACAAGTGTTTGTGTGGACTGGAGACAGTTTTCAGAGTACAAACGCCTGCTTGATCTTCATGTGCTTATTGAGCCATCCAGGACACCAGGATTCTCCCACAATACCTTGTACTGATAGTAATCAAGACTCAAAACACAAATCAGTGAGACAACTATTTTCTTCAACATGTTCCAAATATCAGACAGTTGTTTGCTGTATCGAAGTTACTTCAAGTGGAATATTCCAGACCAGTACCTCTCCAGCTAGTGTTCCTAGCTGAATAAATTGGGTGTAAATAATTTTATGGTAGAAGAGTTCTCTGCTATCTATTACACTCTCATTCATTGTGCATAATTATAAAGTAATTTTAATAGCCTTTGTTTCCATGATCACTTGACATAAATTAAACAAAGTGTTAGGGGGGGCTTTATACCCTCCTTAATTTTGTTGGCAGGTAGTGTTGACATACATTTTCTATAATTTGAACTGGCATTGTGTGGTACAACATTAAGGAATATGATGATTTGGATTCTCAAGAAAATAACATTAAATGCAATAATTTTATTTATCAAATACTTTGTATATCTTTGTTTTCTTTTGGATGGTATTGTAATGTTATACAGCTTTGTAATTTATATTGCATGTATAAATGTTGAAAATCAGCTGCAATGACAAGTTTGTGTGACTGAAAAGCTGGGATTAATAGCTTTTCCCTTTCATTACAGATGTCAGGGTGTTAACAGTCTTTGAGGACCATAGTCCTTCTTCCTCCTTAAAAGCCATTGCTTTTTAAATGCAGAAAGCCTTCAGTTTTAATTGATGTTTTTTTTAAGTGACTCTGGAAGATTTCTCTGGTTTTTTAATATTTTACACAATGCAGGGAACCTATACTTTGAGCTACATAACATTACTGATTCATTACAAACCAAGTTATAAATATTTTGTTTGTGCTATTGATGGACTTGTCTAAAGAAGTAATTGCATACTGTGTTTTATGGGGGAAAATCATATCTCAGAGTTTTAAAATACCATTAAATTTTATCCACAATTGAAATATAACTGGGCTGATTTTCTGTGGCTTTGGTTTTTTTTAAAGATGTTTTATTTTCTTCAAAGTTACTACTCAGGATTAACATTTGGTGGGGCTTTAAAATGTCACAGACAGTGTACAGGCCAAACATTATCAGTATATTTGAACTAAGGCAATACTTCATAGTCAGATCAATAACTGTACTTTGAGGCTTTTAAAATTTCTTAGCCTGAGATTTCACACTAAGTAATATAATCAGTTGAGTTTAAGTCTGGTAGGAAGAGGTTTGACCACCACACTGCCAGTTTCCATGTTTATTTCTCCAGTGCATTCCCAATTGGGTAGAATTAAACTTTGAATTTTAGAACTTCTCTTCTCTCCATTTATTTATTTTAGTCATTATGAGGATATTTATGATGTCTGTGTATGTAGGATTCATGCAGGAGTATTTCCTTTACTGTAGTTAATCTTACTGCCTTCCCTCAATAGTAAAGTACTAAGGAGGTCCTCTTTAGTCAGGCCTTTTGAGTACATAAGCTATTTTTTATGTTTGGCTCTGTAGCTATTGAGAAATAAAAACCAATTAGAAATTACATCTTATATGATCAACTAGGAAGAAATAGTTTTCTGTAAAAATTCTGAAGTATTTTTACCTAAATTTCTTTGTTAAATTGGGTATATGTGATCCCCACAAAATTCATGTAGTGAAATATGTATGATAAATACTTCATGGTATTCAGCTTCCAAAGTTATGGTTTTTTTCTTTTAGTTCTTTTGATTTTGATAAGGTATAATTGTTTTTGTTTGTTTGTTTGTTTGTTTGTTTATTTTTTTGTTTTTGAGACAGGGTTTCTCAGCATAGCCTTGGCTGTCCTGTAACTTACTCTGCATACCAGGCTGGCTTCAGACTCAGATCTGTCTCCCAAATGCTGGGATTAAATGCTGCCTGATGTGGTATAATGGGTTTTAGATGCTTATTGGAACAAAATAACCATGCCAGGTTTTTAGTTATAGTTTGTGAAGTTCTGCTCATATTCTGAATTCTGTGTCTGAGATTAAAAACAAAGAAAAACAATGATAGTGTAAAACTTATGTCATATGTTTAATAGAAATGTTTACTTCTCAACCTTCTCTTACTAAGCTTTAGCTAGAATCCTCTTTCTTGGCTCTTTGTGATACTTGACTGGCTATTTTGAACTGATGATCTGAAGAGATTTTCCTCTGGATTCCTCAGTTTGGGTATGTACTATTTCTGGATGAAGACTGATTGTTGACGAGAAGGTGTCGGTGATAGGACCTGCATCTGGACCAGACCATTACTAAGTATAAATCTAACCATGACCAGTGTCCAAGTACCCTAAGATGACAAAGACGGTCCCCGTGAACTAAAAGGAGGGGCTGAGCCAGATGTAGCGGGATGCATTTCCCTTAATTCAGCCTGTCTAATTCATGTTTGCTGTCTACTGCCACTTGCTATCACTTCCTTACACTATTCCTTCGTTCCTAGGAGATCCTAATGCGAGCTGAGTGACTCCAGTGGAAGCCGTGTGGGGAGTGGGCACAGGCTTGTTTTACAGGTTGGTTCTCTTGGGAAAGGAGACTATGCCATTTCAGGAGGAAGTTAGAGGGCTGGAGAAGGTGGAAGATTTGTGAAGAGTACATTTGCCTCACCGGTAACTTCAACTTGATGCTTCCTTTGACCTAGCTCTTTGTGTTTTGAGTTGCTATATGGTCAAAGAAGACTCTGTGTGTGTGTGTGTGTGTGTGTGTGTGTGTGTGTGTGTGAGAGAGAGAGAGAGAGAGAGAGACAGAGAGACAGAGAGACAGAGAAAGGGAGAGAGAGAACTTTATTTTAGAATATTCAGTTTTGTTCCAAGGTCATAGGAGCAACTACAACTAAGGATTCCCTTTTCTTCTCCCCTGCCCCCTCCCCTAGACTGCTCTGGAACTTTCTCTGAGGCCAGGCCAACTGGAATTCTAACTTGCCATCCTTCTGGTTTTCCTCCCTAGGGCTGAAATTAGAGTCACGACCCACTAAATTTTCACACACAACTTTTTTTTTTTTATTTCCTTCCTTTCTACCTTTTAAACTTCAGTGTCCCTGAGCTGTAGCCGTTGGGCATGTTTAGTAGCAACTGGGGAGCTTTCTGAGATGTGTTTAGGTGTGTTTTTACCAGAGGGTCCTGTTCTGTCTTGTAGGTCTATAAAGAGGAACTGTTTTGAGGAACTATCTAAATCCAACCCAGCCTCATGGTGAAGGTTTATTTCTGACCTTGCCAATTCCTAAGCAGTGGCTTTTGCAACGAACGGCGCTGAAAATCTGGTCAGCCCCAGTTAATCTGCGCCTTCTCTTCCAGATTTCTATGGCTGTTCTGCAGGATCTGGACACAGCAGTCTTGACAACTTCGTAGAGTTGAAGAGATGGTACAAAATTAAGCAGTTTGTCTGTGTTTGTAAGTTGTTCTTTTCTTTCAGATGGAGATGGTGGTTTTAATGATTAAATGAGACTATGAAGAGTTGATTATACATTGGAGTTTTTAGCTAGGCATGAGGGAGCAGGCCCATAATTTTCAAGACTTAGGCTATGAGAGAGCATTGCCTCAAATTAATGGCCAGCCTGCACTACATAACTAGGCCTGTTGTAAAACCTGAAATGATAGATGGGAGATGTCAGGCCCTGTCCACTTTTGTTTGTGAGGTGCTACAGATGCTTTTCCTAATTGTCTCTGCAGTACTGTTGTTGGCCCTTGCAGAATGTAGGAGAGGGTGGCTAGATAGACATAGCAGGAGTCTCTGCATTGAAGTCCAGATTTAGGGTGTTAGCGGTTAGAGTGGGATGTCGTAGGTCTTAAACTAATGTCCCCTGCTTGCTGTTATTCGAAGGCTTGGTTGCTAGCCTGTGGTCATAGGGGTGCGCCATTGAAAGGGATGTTGAGAGCATACATGGTCCATTCCTTTTTTCTGTGTCACTTCTCAGTTTCTACAGGTGAGGACATTTCCTCTACCGTAGCCTTCCGAGATGGTGTGTGTCTTTTACCACAGTCCCAAAGCCAAGGCAACCAGGACACTGTGGATTAAAACCTCTGAAAATGTAAGCCAAAGTTAAGTTTTCCTCCATTGAAGTTGTTTGTCTCAATATTTTGTCATAGCAATGGAGACCTCCATATCACATGCTTAGCCCTAAGGCTGAAAACCTATATCCAATCCACCTGGCAATCCTGCAAGTCAGTCATCATTTCTCAAAGAAAGTAAAGCTAAAGGCTCCTCTTCAGAGTTAAACAGCATGGCACTGGGAAACACTTTGTAAGAATAGAGTACTATTCCAATGAGCTGACAGTTTCCATATGAAGGCTTGCACAAGCTGACAATTTTCAAAGAGCATGGTACACAGTGAAGTGGTTTTGAAATTCTTCCAGATGCTGTGCTCTCATTTTGTTAGGAAACGGATGAAGGCCAATGGCAAAGTCCCAGGCTTACTGTCATTCCAAAAACTTTGTGCTTGTGGATATGTTTCCTATATTGGCTTTTTCTTGTTCAAAATGCTTTTTAATGGGTAAATTTAGTTTATCCATAAAGTTTTAATGGATAAATTAAATGGGTAAATAAAATTCAATTTTAATTAAATTCTATGGAAATATTTCAGTCTTAAAACAAAATTCTCCTGGGTAACATTTGGATTTAAAAATTACTAGGAATTTTTGATAGAATCATTGTAACACTCACAACAGGCAAAACTGTTTCATTGCAGAGTACATTTCAGTGATTTATCGTCATCATCATCATTATTATTATTGGATTTTTGAGACAGGGTTTCTCTGTGTAGCCCTGGCTATAATAGAACTCACTCTGTAGACCAAGACACCCTGGAACTCAGACACTCTCCTTCCTCTGCCTCTGAGTGCTGAGATTAAAGGCATTCATCATGCCTGCATGGCTTAAAAATAATTAACTGATACAAACCTATTTAATTTTATGGACTTAACTAATTAGTTACATTTTCAGATAGCTAGGAACTTGTGGACATTGTCTCAAGAGTAGTTTGCTCTAAGTTTATTTTCCTAAATTACTACTTATTTCACCTGGCAAGATCAGGAATATATAAATTTTATAAGTACTCACTGACCCAAAACGGAAGTAAGGAAACTACTCCAAACCTTTTAAAAAGAAAAAACCCCAGAAGAGAAACACAGACCCAACCGCATGGGTGGAACCTATGACAAGTGCAAATCACAGACTTCCTTCTCCCACAAATGTCAGGGTGCTTGCTCATCTGAGTGCAGTGTGCACGCACCCCACCCCCCATTCGGAAAGGTCAGCATATCCCTGTGGGAAAAGTCTTTTCTTATAAATTGAAATGTTTGCTCACATAACCTTAGGAAATATTTAACATTCGCTTTGGCGTGGTGGCAATTTGTGCAGTAGAGTAGAATTGTTCTTTCTGTTTCCATTTTCCTGTCTGATTGTCCATCACAGGCACCAAAATTACTGAAAGCCACCGTGAGGCACTTCTATCAGCACGATCAGATCATCTTGTTCAGGAAAACTGGGCAACGCCTGGAGCTTCCAGAAAGCCAGCATGCGCCATCCCCTTTTGTTCCAAGGAATTCATTTGAAAGACTGGTCCCAATAAAAGCAGTAATTTTCCACGCATTATAGATGTTGACACCCCAGAGGAGGAGGATGGGAAGGAGGCAAGAAGAGGGAAAGGAGTAACCACTGCAGGGTCCCCTGTCAGCTTTGTGACAGCTTCACTGTGCATAGGATTTGCAGGGCCTAAGGTCTCCCATGAGCTGCCTCTTTGAAGCTTTTAAATTACCCGAGAGATACAAGGCCAGGAAGCAACTTGCTGCTGGTGATCCGTCTGCCTCCGGTTTGCAAACGACTGTGACTGTGTGGAGTTCTGCTTTCTGATGACAGCAAGCAAATGCATGCTGTAGAAATGCCTAAGTTAGCAATGACTGAAAAGAAACACAAGGAGGGACTTGAAGGAAGCAAGCTGCATCCAGGTTCTTAGTCTGGACTGGACCGCAGGAAAGAACCCGAGTCAGCGGGGCTCATTATTTTGGAACACTTCGGAACATTCGTGTCGCTGAATAGTTTCCCCTTCCCTTTTAGCCCAGTCCTTCTACTGCTGACTAGAACTGCAAGATAAGCTACTGTGTAAGTACAGATATATGTGCCTCCTCACAGGGAGATAGGTTCCTCCTCACAGCTCTCCTCATGTACCCTGACAGGCTCTTCTTTTTTTTTTTTTTTTTTTTTTTTGGTGGTGGTGTTTCGAGACAGGGTTTCTCTGTGTAGCTTTGGAGCCTATCCTGGCACTCGCTCTGGAGACCAGGCTGGCCTCGAACTCACAGAGATCCACTTTGCCTCTGCCTCCCAAGTACTAGGATTAAAGGCGTGCGCCACCAACACTGCCCTTTAGACTTCCTTTTGCCAGTTAACCCTTTCTTTCTCTGTCTCCAGTTCCTTTCCCTTCACCAATCAGACTCTGGACCTCATTTCTCCTTGTAGGTTTTTGCATGTTTTTCTGCTTCCAAGGAAAACTCAAGGCAAACAAAAAACACATTAGCCACACGCTCTCTTACTTCCTTAGCTTCACTTGCCCTCTTTACCTTTTCGTTGTTGTGGAGAATTTCTTACAAGAGTAACTTTCTTTTCTTCCCACATCCATTGATCCTTGTCAAATTCACAATCACTTCTTCAGTTATTAGTGTTACATGTATATACACACGCTTTTGTACTCACCTAACAACTTAAAGGGTGGTTTTCATGCCTGACACTGGCATTTTTGTTAGTCTGTAGCTCTCTTGGGAGAGCATTTTGACCCCATGTGGCATAACTCCATTCAGTTTACACACACACACACACAGACACACTCACTTGCAACAATATATATTATATATTTTATATATTTTAGTAAGCATATGCTTCCCTATGGCTTTTTCAACAGTGTTCTTATCCCTTACTCCCTCCCCCTCAGTTACAGGTCATGTTATGCAATAATCTTTTTGTACACTGTGAAGATGTCTTTGCCAGAGTGCCTTCTGATTGGTTTAATCAGGCTGGCTGGAAGAGGTTACGTGAGAGAGCCAAACTACGAGAATGCTGGGAAGAAGGGCAGAGCCACCAGGAGTCATGAGGAAATGTGGAGAGAAGCAAGGTGAACAACATGCTGTGCTGAGAATAGGTGCCACCGTGTGGTTAGAGCCTGGATAAGAAAGATGGGTTAATTGAAGTTGTAAGAGCTAGTTAGTAATAACCCTGGGCTACCAGCCAAGCATTTCTAGTTAATAATAAGCCTCTGTGTGCTCACTGGAGAGACGGTCGGCCCCAGGAAAAACTCTGCCTGTAAATGGTACCCAACAGGGGGCAGCATATAGACACATAAAACCTGAAAAAGTTTAAGAAAAGTTTCCAAGCGCACAAAAACAGAGCCAAAAACAGTTTCCTAGTCCCATAGTCTCTCACATGGGCCATAGTACAAAGAGGGATCTCCAGGCCACTGCATGGGGGCCTGAGCTGCCAGCACTGAGCCCCACCAACATGCTATGCGCTAAGCCACCTGGTGGGTTCCTGCAGTCTCTCATGCAGTCAGTCAGTCATCTCATGGCTGCTGCCTATGGGCTTGAGCTGCCAGTACAAACTCTGCCTTCACATCATGAGCTAAGCCACATGTTGGATTTAAAGTTTTGCTCATCCAAACAGGAGAGGTTACAGATAATAGTAAAGGAAGATTCAGACAAGAAAAAAACAAAACAAAAAAAACCTCTAAACAGTTGCAGGGTGTTTAAAAATGTACATAGGCTTGGGAGAGAAAAGAGGGTCTAGACAGTCATAACAAAGTACTTTTAAAACAAAGTAGAGTCATTAAAGAGAGAAGTAAAATAATAAAAAGTAAATTAGCTACACAGGGAGGGGAAATACATGGGGAGTCTGGATTTTGTCTTTATATATTTTGATTGCTGATGAACAAACAATTGCTGTTAAGAGACATTGGATTATGAAAGCTCCTTGATTAAACCAGCCTATGTATTTTAAAAGTGCCTTGACTTCAAAATGGAAGACAAAAGATGTGTTACTTTGGGGAAGAGGTTGTTCTTTTATTCCTACAGACAACAAAAGGCTGTGGATTTTTTCAAGGTTAAGATGATCGGGTGTGATAGAGGAAGAACTCCTGAAAATCTGGGCTTCGGACATAAAGAAATAAATGTAGAAAAACTACAAAACACATAACATATATTTTACCTGCTCACACATAAAACCAAAAGTCATCTTTGGCTAACTTGTGTACACACATAGTCTGTACTTACATCAACGTAGATATGCATGTTACCTTTAAAAGTTTATGTACCTTCAGAGCAAGGGGACCTGATACCAGTGAAAATGGATGGCCCAGGTGATCAGCATCTCAAAAGTACCCCTGTTGCAGTTTTCTCAGAGTTCTGCATCCAGAACAGATTCAAGACTGCTGGTGGAGAAGGTCTAGCCTCACCAACTACTCCAGCCAGGACTTTACCATTGCCCTGATTTTCTCAAGATGCCAGTACCCCCAGGTAACATGAAGTAGTCCCAAGAAAACATCATCCACATTCCCAAAAGAAGGATGATGGATGTTAGTTATCATTTCGGGGGTTGGTTGGTTACAAGTTGTTATTGGTCATGGTCAAGAAAAAACTAAACAAAGGAGTTAGATTCAAAGTTCTCTTTCTGAAGAAAAAGGGGGTAATAGAAATGGTAGTTTGTTGTTTTTTTTTAAAGGATAGACTATTACATCTATTTTGATGCAAAAACCAACTGTTAATCTCAGAGTATTTTAAAATGGTATGGATTTTGGTTTATTGATATAAGTGTAAAGATATTTTTGTTAGCCTGTATGTATGTTTCTACTCTTGTTTGATATTGTGCTTATACAGCTCATTTAAAAAATGTATAATTAAGAAATACAGGTTAGTAGTCATCTATAATAATCAAACTTGTCATATTAGGTATATTTTCAAGGCTAAACAGATATATTTAGATAGATAGATGATCTTCCAGTACTTCATAATAACCCAAGGCTTTTCATGACAGTGAGATACGTTTGCTCCTGGCAGCACTAATTTACCTCAGAGAAGATGATGAACATTAAAGAAACTCCATATGGAGTTTTTTTTCTTCATGGCAAAAACTAGCCACTGGGCAAAGAAACTGCCCTTGCCTCAGTTGCTGACAGTATACTGCTTAAACTGGACCTGAGCGACACAAAAGCAACTGCCAGACTTTGTCAAGACGAGGTAGGAAAGATCTTCAAAATTCCCTGCTTATCAGAAATGTCTGTCAGATATATGAGACTTACAGGCCAATGATGGAGGCCCCAATATTATACAAGAACTTTGGGTGACTGTCCAGGCTGCCAGATGTCCCTGTTGTTAGGTAACATTACACGAATATGGGCATTTTATGTAGTTAAAGACTAATTAGACTTAAAGGTTTCCTTAGTTATGATAAAAGGTAAATTAGGTGCAAATCTTGGGCCTTACAAATATAAGATAGATAGTAGAGTATTTTCTCTAATTTTTCCAAATAGAAATTGGCTGGATAATGTAATTGTAATTCTTGATAACTGTTTTTGTTGTATATAATTTTACAACAAAATGTTAGTTAAAACCTTCCTTTTTAATTAGACAAAAAGGGGGAAATGTTATAGAATAATCTGTACACTGTGAAGATTTTCCTTTACCAAAGTGGCTTCTGACTGGTTTCATAAAAAGCCAACTGGCTACTAGCTCCCAGGGAGAGGTTAGTCAGGAGAGTCAAACTGAGAGGACTCTGGGAAGGACCAAGTCAGGGGGGTCATGAGGGAATTCGGGGAAAAGCAAGATAAACATGCTGTATTGCCACACGGTAGAGTGTAGATAAGAATTATGGGCCGATTTAAGTTGTGAGAGCTTTAGTAACAAGCCTCACCTATCAGCCAGGCATTTATAATTAATTAATAATAAGTCTCTGTGTGTTTATTGGGGAGTCAGCAGTCCCAACAAAAAAACTCCTACAGTTCCCCCCTCATTTTTCTCCTTTCCCTTTGACAGCACCTGTGTCCTAATGTCCCCCTGTAGAAGTCGTCATTCCCAACCCCATGGTCCCTTGTTACTTTGCTGGCTTCTGAAATGACCTAGGGTGATATACTCATGTGTGAAGATTTAGAGTTGGACGCACACATGAACCATCAGTGTTTGTTTTGGGGTCTAGGGTACCTCTCTAACTTTGATATTTGTAGTTGACTCATTTGCCTGAAAGTTGCCCAGTTTCATCTCTGCATATATCTGAAAAGATTCCCATTGCGTGTGCATCCCGCTTTCACGGCCTTGCAGTTAAAGGGCATTGAGGCTGTTTCCATTTCCTAGCTATTGGGGTGCGGCACGCAGTCCTGCACATTATGGCTTCCTATGTGGCTTGTTTTCTTGTTGAGAGTTTACTTTTCATTCCATCTTCATAAAGTTCTCTTCAATATTCGTATCTTCTTACGGCATTCAGTTTTCAAATCGCTCTCATCAGCCGAATGTTTGTGTTCATGAACATCTTTTAGGAATGTTTTCCTGTTATTCCTATCCTCTTTCAGTTCCTGCTTATATCTTCAACAAACTCCATAAATTCTTTCATGTCTATGTCTGTTCTTTTCAATTCCGTGTCCTAGAGTTCATCTGTGTAGTTCTCATTTTAGCACACTTCCATATGAGATTTCTGTAGTGGGTTGGGGGTGTGGGTGATCTTGGACTTTCATATTGTTTGTTTTTGTAGGGGGGCCTTTCATATTTGTTTTTGTGATGTGACCTGGGTTTATGGACTTTTCATTGGTTATGTGTCTGATATGAGATTCTAGCCTACCTCAGGTGGGGCTGAGGCACGAGCAGCGTGGCCAGATCTAGGGCTAAATATGTGGAGACAACACAGGTGACTTGGTGTAGTAGTTTTTTTATTTTTTATTTTGTAAACAGTATTCTGCTTTCATGTATCCCTGCACCCCACAGGAGGGCACTGGATCTCATTATAGATGGTTGTGAGGCACCTTGTGGTTGCTGGGAATTGAACTCGGGACCTCTGGGAGAGCAGCCAGTGCTCTTAACCTCTGAGCCATCTCTGCAACTCCCTTGGTGTGGTAGTTTTAAAGTAATTGGCCCCTATAAGTTCATAGGGAATGGCACTACTGGGAGGTGTGGCTTTGTTGGAATAGGTATGGCTGTGGTGGAGGAAGCGTGTTACTGTGTTGATGGGCTTTCAGGTCTCCTCTGCTCAGTCCACCTGAAACTGTGAGTCAGAGGTAGGACTCTGAGCTCCATCTCTAGCACCACGTCTGCCTGCACACTGCCAAGGCCCACCATGATGATAATGGACTCTGAACCCTAAGCCACCCAATCAGTGTTTTCCTTTGTAAGAGTCGCCATGTTCATGGTGTCTCTTCACAATAATAGAAACCCCAACGAAGACACTTGGTTCTGGGAGAGCTCACAAGACAAGACCAGTGAAGGAGCTGAATGATTGACACATACCTGGGAATGTGGCGTTGGTTCAGGCGGAGCTGGTTTGGGGGAACTCATCAGGCAAGGTGAGTGGTGTACCTCTAGAGCTAGACCTGGCATTGACCTCTGGAGCTAGACCTGGCAATGTGGCCATGGCATTCACAACAAGGTTCTGGTCTTCCATTCACTCTTTAAGCTGTTCCAGTCTGCCTTCCATCCCTAAATCTCCCATCAAGGTCAACTAACACAAAGCCATTAAGACTTTGCCATCAAAGCCAGTGAATACATTACTGTTTACGGTTTTTCATTACTCACTTTTGTCTAACTGTGGGAGTAAGACAGGACATAGTATTGGGCATTATTTCCCATTTCTTGGACGATTTTGTCTGTTTTGTGTTTTTAAATACTATGCAGAATCAAGGAGCCCAAATTCTATAAGTAGCCTTGGCAGCTCCTGGGATCACCCTAAGTACACATGCAGGTTCTTACTGGCATAACATCACAAAGGTTTTTCTTAGCCGAACAAGAGTCTCTTGAACTCTTCTTCATTTTCAGCAAACGATACTCATTGATGTAGTTGTTCAAGCTGGAAACCTCTGAGTTAGCCTCAGTTTCTTCCTTTTCCCGTTACCCTTGCTTCCTTCTCACCTATCATTTCTTTCTATATTTATTCAGATTAACCGGTTTATCTTCTTCCATGGTCAAGTGGTCGATCTCTCATCTGCCCTGTGGAAAGAGAACTGCCCTTGGTCTCCTTGCTCTCATTCCTGCCCAGCTACAATACCCCCTGCACCCAGCCTTTAGTTTTGATAAGAATGTATCACTGTTGTGCTTAAGTCCATTACTATTTTCTCATTGCATTGAAAGTAAATGCAAATCACCACCATGGTTCAGCTTCCTGTCTCTTCCCTTCTGTTCTCTTTGCCATCCTGGCCTCCCTCCATCCCCCACTTCCTAACATATGTGGAACCCTTTTCTACCATCAGGGTCTAAACATTATTTCTTTTTTTTCCTGCCTATTTTTGACCAAAGTGGCTATGTGGCTTGTGAGATTTCAGTAGTGGCTGTTGGATGAATTCTTATGCAATGATTTTCAGATCTGTGTGCCAGTTTCTTTTCCAAATCCTTGGTATCTGTGCATGAGACAGAACACACACACACACTCCTGCCCTGTTCACAAAGCTAAAGCATGGACGGGAGAGATGGGTAATAAGACAGTAAAGGCATAAATAAATAACAGTGACAGTCCAGCACATTGAAGGTGCTGTGGAGGAAAAGTGTAAGGTGCGAGGCTATTTCAGATCACCTCCATTTCTGTAGTGAGACAGCAGAGGCATTTTCATTGCAGACACTAAAACCCTGGCTTCTGAAGCCTAGAGCTTTTGAGCAGGTTTGCTCGCTGAGGCTTTTCAGCTCTGCTTGTAAAATAGATCAGTGAGTCACTGCAGATCTTTTCCTCCACCCGTCCCCATGTCGTCACTGAAGCCGGAGGAGGACGGACCGTGCGAGGTCCTCTTCCCAGGAGGAAGTCTCTAGAGATGAAACAAAAAAACCACCCACCTGTCCTGGAAAGAGTTACCACGTGCAACTGGTTATGTGTGCAAGCAGGTGCATGGCTTGTTTTAGATAAACAGAGCTACTCTTGTTTTAGAAATCATCGTTTCAAGGTAGGACATATTTACCTTTCTTTTTGAACAAGTTTTTATTCTTCAGTGTGCGTGTATGGGGGCGGGAGGGAAAGATGGGAACAGAATTGAGGTTCCCCACAGGGAATATCCAATAATTACTCTTCCTTTCTCATTTCTCTGCTTACTTGCACTTCATAGAGTATTACTGATAAACCATGATCTACTTACTTGGTCTTCTATAGCCGTAAACTCACAACTGTAGGAGGCATAAACATTTAAATGGAAACACTAATTTTTTTATTTCCATGCTGAACTTTGTGGGTACAAACAATTTACAATAAAACACTATATATAATAAGCAAAAAATAAGTTAGTACGTTGTAACATGGTATATTTACAGAGTTCTATCAACTGACAGGTTTAAGAGCAAATGAGCCTTTTTAAGACTTTAGAGCTACATTTAGTTAAAAGAGAAAAAAAATCAAACCTCCTGAATCCCAAAAGACGGTAAAGAGCTATTCAAGTGTTCTTCGAACCAGTCGCACAAACACACTTTGATCTTTTTTTTTTTTTTTGGTCACAGTCCCCTGCTATGCACAAGACCACGGGAATGCTGGGACAGTCACACAGCAAAGCAAGGAGGGAGAACATGCCAGCCTCGGAGAGGCTGTGACGGAAGTGCAAGCTGCATGGGAAGGGGCACCTCGGACGACACGACACTGCAGGGGCGTAAGCATGCTTCCTATCCCACACTGCTGCAGCTGCAGCTGGGGCGTCTACCAGAGCCAGGTCTGCTCGCCTCGGGAGATAACCTAACCCTCACCAGGCTTCGACCCACGACAGTGCAAACCCAACAGCGAGGAGCCAGACGGACAGATCACAGACGACTTGCACGGACGCCCCTGCTGCTGCTCTACCTGGCACACATACCACCCCACGGACGGATGGACGGATGGACACAGGGCAAGGTAACGGGTATTAATTAGGAGTTGATGCGCAAGGCTGTGCGGCGCAGCGAGTGGAGGGCCACCACGCAGCAGCCCCGGAGCAAGGCCCCGATGTTGTAGACGGGGTCTGCGCCCCCTCTCTGAGTACTGAGCGCCCACAGGACGGTGGGGACCACCGGGGCAGCCACGGCCAGGAGGTCCACCAGGAAGCTGCGGCTCCAGTACTGCCCCACCGCCCCTCCCTGGGACAGCGCGAGCATGCCGCCGCCGCTGTCCAACCTGTCTTCCACGCAGGCTGCAAAATCGAGCTCCCTCATGAGACGGTTTGCAGAAGCTCCCTCGGCTGCTGCCCTGCCACCACTGCCGCCACCACCGAATGGGATCTCCACGGGAGACAGGAGGATGGCCGAGTTGGGACTTGCTGGGGTCAAATCGACCATTAAGGCAGAGATGGATTCCGGGAAGCTTCCCACCGAGCCAGCCTCAGATTCATCTGGGGACCCCGCCCAGCTGGTGGGACAGGAGTCCCGAAGCTTCAGCACGCTCTGAATGAGCTCGGAGATGGCCGGGCTGAAGGGCACCACGTCGGTCTGCACCGCCTGCTCCACCAGGCTCACCAAGGGGAGAGCCCCGAGGGTAGTAGAATGAACAAACTCCAGCTCACCCGAGTCTGTGGTGGTGGAGGTGGTGGCTGTCACCATGTCATCTAACAGATCCGTGCCCTCGGCCATGCTGTCTCCCAGGAGCAGCTCGCTGTCAGCACCTTCCTCCGTAACCTGCTCCTCCAGGAACGGGCTGCCCAGAGGTAAACTCTTCTCCGGGGACTCACAGGCAAAGTCTGGACACAGCTCATCCCTCAGGGCACTGTTGTGTGCCATCTCCATGCTCTGGAGCAGAGACTCCAGCTTCTTATTCTGGATGTTGATGTCCACAAAGTACTTCTGAAT
This sequence comes from Cricetulus griseus, assembly GCF_003668045.3. NCBI lineage: Eukaryota > Metazoa > Chordata > Mammalia > Rodentia > Cricetidae > Cricetulus > Cricetulus griseus. Next base: position 8,407,321 of record NC_048603.1, on the reverse strand, counting down.
GCCTTTGTCTTTATCAGCCAAGCTGCTCCGCATGGTTTCAATGACCTGTTTGAGCTGCTTGATCTCTTTCCTGGCTTCCTTGAGTGCCAGCTGGGCCTCCACTCTGTGGCACTCCTCCTCAATCCAGTCTTCCCTCATCCGAGTCAGCTGAGACTTGAGCTCCACGATTTCGGATTCCCTAGAGGCAAAGCAGGCAAAGTTACAAGCCAGCTCTGAAATAGACAAGGGACAATCGACAGCAGCCTGAGGCCTGTGTGTGCTCTTCCACATGAAGCCCAGACGTTAAAGCACTTTGTTCAGAGTTTGTTTGGGGCCAGTATTAGCCATGGAACCTCCCCTTGTAATTATAAAACAGCTGAGCTAATAATAGTAACCAGAATCACAATAGCTGCCATTGTCTCCTATCTGAACCCTCACTGTGGAGCTGGGAGTCTGTGTGCCAAGCGTTTTGCTGGCATCATGCTCCACGCCAAACTTAGCGTCTGATGTTTCACAGCCTACTTCTCACTCTGTAGTTTACTCTTCAGTAATACGGATGGACAGCCGTAGATGAAGAGGCCTTATCACCTTTAATTACTGATGAAAGAGAAAAGCCTTGTGTAACTGTCCTTATATTCCAGTGACACTTTTTTGAACCAGAAAACGCCGTATGTTCAGGAAGAACCTTGTAAAAATTGCTGTGTCTGTGTGGTCTCAGAAAAGAGCATCGTGAAGCTGTGGTGACTCTCTGAGGTGACTCTCTGAGATGTCTTATCATTCACCATAAGCTATTTTCAAACCTTTGCCGAGACATCCTTACATACAACTTCTCCAAAGTCAGCGCAAGTATGTATGTATCTCCTGTTACTTGTGAATACAAAGATCAGGCGGTCCATAGCGCCATGTATCTGAGAGCTATTTTATCAAGCTTTTGGATGCCTTCTCTGACAAGGGTTCAAAACTTCCCCTAAATCACCAAAGAGGTGAGCTCGGGTCACAAGTCTCTATCTGGTAAAGAATCACATTCAATAGGAAGATAAAACCTCCCCACCTGCACTGTCTGTCCTGACTCTGGCAGCCAAGATCCCAGGTTCTTATCTTGTGGCAGCAGAGGAGGAGGATGGAGCAGGTCAGTTCCCAGAGAATGCTCCCTTCACTAAGCACCCAGCACCCAGTTAGAGCTGGTATGTCTGGTAGTCACCTTGTCTCAAGAAGTTCCAAGAGAAAACCACGAAGCAGAAAATCTGGCTTATTCTCAACATTTCAAACGTTTTTCTCTGTCTGTGATAAGATCTAGACACTGGCTGGTTTTGTTTTTGTGTGCCCCCCCCCCCAGCCTTAACAACAGTCCAAGAATAACGACGTATTTCCTTCAGCATGGAAAGAGCTGGCAGGAGTTACAGAGCACACAGCTATAGCTCTCTCCAGAGACTATCGGGGCTTGATGGGCCCACTGGGACCCGCTCTACTGGAAGCAGGAGATTGTTCCTGCAAGTGTTCCTGCCGTTTAAAAATAGTCATGTACACACCCAATTCTTCATGCCAAAGCAAGCACACCCAGTAGCCAAGGTCCCCTCTAACCTGTTAGCTCCTGTGAGCTTCTGCAACAACCAGGGCACAATGATCAAATGTGTCTGGCTGAAGACTGTGAACTTAATAGAACTGTTTTCTTTTTCATCCTCCTGGGTAGCCTTGCTTCCTAGTTGACTTTCTGGGAAGAAGGGACTGCTAAGCCTCGGGGTGTAGAAAACCCACATTTACCTCTCATGAAGTCGGCGCTCAGACTCCTTCAGCTTGGTCCTCAGGTGCCTCACGGTGACCTCCTTCTGCTGCAGAGGGGTCAAATACTGTTCCGGATTGGGGGGTTTGACACCGTGATTCTCTCCACAAGACATATACCTTCCAGACCGCCTGAAATAATCCGAGGAATAAGGCGTTACTCTTTGCCCTGTTTTCTTATACTGCATGTCTGTGCACACCCCCCTCAAATTGGGAGGTAATCAAGACATAATGAGCACAGAGCCTCTGTGATGGGATTAATCCCCTCAGCAAGGGTCCTAACTACCGGGAAGATGCAGGACATGCAGAGTAAATGTGATGAGAGTAAATAGGATCTGAGTGCATTATACACATGTATAAAAGTCACAATGAAAACCTTATTTCATACCATTAAAATATGCCAAAGCAAACTCTCTACACCACGTTCTTTGTGAGGGTTCAATAAAGAGGAGTATTTATCCCTAGTGCGCCTCGAATGGGCTTTGGGAGCCCATTCCCCATGGAGAGATACTCTCAGCCTAGATACATGGGGGAGGGTGTAGGTCCTGCTCCAAATGATGTGACAGACTTCTATGATCCCCATGGGAGGCCTTATTTAAATTAAAAACAGAGTCTGCAACACATAAGTAAGCTTGGGCATGTGGTGCCATTCCAGACTCAATCCCCCGGACTGAACAAACGCCTCATTTGTGCTGGTCTGAGGGCACCCGCTCTATGGCTCTCTGGACATGCGGCTGACAGCTGGAGCAGAGTGTCAGCAGTGTGCTGGGGTCCTAAGTCTCAGAACAGATAACTGTCAGAAGGTGGACTGTTGGTCACTCGTGAGACTGGGGTGTATGTGTGTTTGTGGGCACTCTAGGGCTTAGGAATAATGTCCTATGAAACAGTGCACGCTTGCCTGTGGGCCTCGGCTGTCACTCCAGATTAACAGTTGTAACCTTAAACAACACGGGGGGACCAGGAGGGAAGGCAGAGACAAGGTGACCTAACTTCCCTCACAATTGGCCCCTGCCTGAAGATCTTGCTTATAATTCCTTGAATTCAGATTGTCCTGAGGTCGGTGGCAGTGTAAGCTTACGGATCTGGTGGGGATGGAAAGTTCCCTGTTTGGAGGGAACAAGGCCACCTCACTCTTCCCAGTGTGTTTTACGGAGAAGCACTCTGTGTTCTGCAAACACAGCCCAGCTGGAATCTTGGCCCTTGTCAGGCCTGGCCCAGCCTGGGCATCCAGGCCATAAGAGAGCTGACTAATGAGAGCAGGGATTGCCGGGGAGGAATAGGGGCCGTGGAAGGCTGCCAGGCTCTCCTCCAACTCTGGGCTCAGTTCAGGCTCCCATGCCGCTCGCCCCCTGTGCCTACTCTCTGCTCAATATGGCCACGGTCAGTTCCCAGCCCTCCAAGCCCTCCTCCTCCCCACCTGTTTCACCGACTGTTAATGCCCCACTCACCTTTTAGATGCCAACTTTTATTTTGTTAGTGTGGCCACTCTTACATATTCACGTAGCAACAGACAGTTGGTGAATAATCTAAATTGGCTTTTATATTAGCCTCCTCCTCCTTTGGGCATTGAGCCCATTTGTGTTCACCCCTCTATTCCCAGTGTTCAAGACAGACCCTGCTACCCTAGGCATTGAACCCAAGCACAAATCCTCCCCATGCCCGTGAAATTTGAACAATTCCCTGCCACTGTGCCATTCCCTGTTCCCTGTCCACCAGCGAATTAGATTGCCCAGTGTTGTTTCAGCTGATGGTTTGTGTTCTTTCTGCATCGACCTTTAAAGGATTAGCTAACTGTGAGAAGAGAAGTGTCTTCTTACAGGTTAAAGCAGGGAAGCAAAAGTTACACAAATCTTCCCATCTCAAGGAAAGCCCCAAACTGGACAAAATAAGAGGCGTGCTTTCAGAGGCAAATGGGACTCACCTCATTACTGGACTACAGTCACTTCCTTTGTAGGAGCCGGAGTTGCTGCTACTTGGAGAAGAAGGGGCGTAGCTGGAGTGGATGCTATTGGGACTCAATGGATTCCTGCACAGAATAGACACAAGGTCCTTTTCCCTTGGGGACGGTGGGCTGCTGCCAGCCTTGTGGGATGATGCTCCATTGCTCCGCCCATGGGGACCTCGGCTGAAAGAAGATCATTACAGAGCCAATCAGAGTCCTTGTGGCTGGAGATGCTAAGGTCTACCGGTGCTCCTTCCTAAGGCCGCTTGCTGCTAAGGAAATCTGATGCCTAGAGTTGACTGGGACACCGTGTGGTCACTTAGTGGTCCTCATGAGCAACTTTTTTTCCCCCACCCACTTAATATTTGATCACCTTTTATCACGAGCACAAGGAACCCCCCCCCCTCTACTGTTATTTTAAGCAGTTTCTATTTGGTGTTGCACGCTCCTGTAGGAGGCTAATGCCTTTCTAGTGAGGACTTGGAACAGTATCGCCCTCCTCCAAGACATTCCCACTGGTACCCAGAGTAAGGGCTAGACTCCTTAAAGTGACTCACGGGTCCAATGCATCACTTGTTCCAGCCTCTCCTACCATTCCTAAATACCCCAATACGCCAAATGCTTTAGCTTCCTGAAGGATCTGTGCTTGTGTTCATCTATTTTTATGAACCTATAATTTTTGCTGTCTAGCATGATTGCTGAATGAATTTACTGGTCCTGGCACTGCCATTTACTTAATATTTAGGAAAGCCACTTTTTGCACACACACATAAACCTACACACACATACCCCACAAAGATGTCTCATCTTCCTTGTAGAGTTGCTTCGAAAATCTAGCCTGGTGTGGCACACCCTTTTAACACCAGGACTTGGGACATAGAGGTAGAAAGGACAGGAGTTCAAGGTTATCTTTGACTATATAACAAGTTGGAGGCCAATCTGCATTGCATGAGGCCTGTCTTTACAAAAGGCAAGTTGAAAAGGTCTGAGAGTGCATCCCAGAAGTTCCCTGCACCTCAGCTCTGGGCTGGTATTACAGGATCAGCGTGTTTAGTTTTTTCCTGTTCATCTAGTTCCAGAGATTTGATAGCCAGTAGGGTTTGGAAAGCATCCAGGGAATGCTGAAATGACTTAAAACAGGATAACATGTTCTGTCAGGAGTATCGCTTGGTGTTACAGGAAAATTCAGAGGAAGAACGTTCTTTTCATACAACAATAACTGTTTTGTGGGGAACCTCCTCAATCTGTGGCTTTAAGTCTGGTCCTGTCCCCTCATGCGTTCCAGGGAGCAATGTGTGTAAAAGTGAGTGGTAGTGTGAACGTGGGCTCGGTGCCTGCCATCACTTAATTTCAATTCAGATGCAAACCCAACTCGCTGTCAACCAAGTACATTGCACATGAATGAACCCACCGAATTCTAAACTTACAAGTTCTTTCCTCTTGGAATCATCCAAATTGACTCACACTCTGCTTCACAAAGGAGGAGACATTTTTATGGGGAACAGATGGGCTGATGGCTTGGTGACAAGCCCACTTCAGCAGCAGCCCAAGGGTGGGAAGAAGAACATGAGAGTAGCAGAAAGGAACATGTACTCTGGCTTGCATTTTCTTCTCTATGCTTCACTTCTAAGCCTGGCACTGGCTATTGTATTTTCCACTGTGACTACAAGAAAATATGGAGGGTTAACCCTTGCAAGTGATGAGAGAATATAAAGAATTACCCATAACTTCTCTGTTAACCACCCCTTAGGGCCGTGGTCCTCAACTTTTCCATTGCTGGGGACCATTTAATACAGTTCTCCTCATGTTGTATATCGGGATCCGAGAACTGATTCCATTAGGGAATTTCTCTAGGTCCAAAACTCCGGAGCTCTGGTCTGCATTGTATTGTAGGTGCTATCTGATTTGCTGGTGAATGGCATAGCCTCAGTGGAGAATGTCCCCTAGTTTTGCATCTCTACAGGACTAAGCATTTGAATAGGCCTGCACCAGGGCAGAGGGCTCAGTCTACATGACCGAGTGAGGACAGAGAGTGAGCAGGTATTGGGCGGGCAGAGAGGTCTACAGGAGGAGAGAAGGTTGAGAGATCTGAGGATAGGGTCTAGGAAGATGGGAGAGAAATGGTCTCGGGGTCAGGGAAGAATGGTTAGATTACAGCCAGGAAGATGCTGAATAAAGGAGAGACTCTAATTTTGCAGCATGGAACCGAGAGCTCTCTAAAGATGACAAGATGCCTGTGTCTGGTCTTTATCGCCATTGGGTTGCTAGGAGTTTCCAAGTTCACGCTCCCCCACTCAGGCTGAACCTCGTGGCTTTCCTGTTTTGGGGCTGAGACATTCCGGGCCACAACAGTTGTGGTGACCCCAACCATAAAATGATTTCCTAGATCTAATTTTGCTTGTAATCGGAATTGTAAATATCCAATATGCAACTCCCAAAGGGGTTGTGAGCCGCAGGTTGGGGACTGCCACCTTAGGGCCCTCTGTGACCTGGTGCTGCTCCAGATTCTTTGTGAACACTTGGCCCTCATCCTGTCAGACAGATTCCATCACTGCGTCCCATTCACCCACCCATGCATCCATCCCTGAGGTTCAGGGAACATAAACAGTCTAAGAATGCATAGCAGATTGGGGATTCAAAACTGGCAAATTTCAAACTTCACAGCGATGCTTCCCACTTTAGAGACATGGAATGCACGCATGGCTTTGGTCCTGTAAACAATTCCGTCAGGGTCTCATTTGGATGTGGTTATTGTTTGGATAGTTCTCTTGGGCACTGACCTTGCAACCAAGTACTGAGTTACAGGATCCATGGCAAGCATTAAATTAGGTGATTTCAAGAAAACTTACCTACTACGTGGAACACAGCCAAGACTCGTCAAGCTATAAAACATCACTTATAAAGTCTTATAAAACAGTCAAGTCTTCATATTGGTATAACTGAAAAAGCAGAGTGTGAGGGGGAGCTTGGGTGGAGGGTTTTTATTGGGGGAAAGAGAATGGGAAAAGTGGGGGAGAGGGGAGACCGGCCTCTGAGGACAGGAGTGGCAGAAGAGAGAGAGAGGGAGGGAGGAAGGGAGGGGAGACAAAGACAGACAGAGAAGCAGAGGGAGAGGAAGAAAGAGATGGGAGGTGGGCGGGACCCGTTTAAAAGGGAACACAGTGAATGTGCACAGGTGGTGCTCTTAGTGGCTGCAGCTGAGGGCGAATTCTGTCAGAACCCCAAGGACAGGCCGGTACAGATGCCTGAATACTAACACATATATGTTTCAGGACATGAATCTCATGACGCCTTAAGAGCTAATTTTCAAAAAGGAAGCTTGATGTTTAAAACTATTTAAAAATATGGACATAAACATCACCAATTTAGTTTCAAAGGAGAAGCTGGAGTTCCATATTTGTCGTGACCATGAAGTTTCTCCACTACCCTTTGTTCTAGCGGGCAAGAGCAATGCAATACACAGGAAAGAGAAAAAATTGCTCACCCTGAACCCTTCCTGAATACCTGGACAGAGTACTGTAAAAGAACTTACAGAAACCTCACAGGAGCCCAGGGGAATCTCTTGTTTCCTAGCCATAGGCCCTTTCATTTCAGGGTGTGTAACCACCAACACCCCACTGCTTTTTCTTCTTCATCACCATCGTGACTGTCATCATTCCCTGTTGTCATTGTTTTGGACTTAACTCTGTTACTGTCAATATCCCAAGTTCATATGTTGGGGCCCTAGTCCCCAAGCCTTGAGTATGTGACTGCATTTGGTGGCAAGGCTTTCGAAGAGGTAATTAAGGTTAGGCGATTATGCTGGGCCCTGGTTCAGTTTAACTGATATACATACAATAAGGGGGAATTTGCACACAGATGTGTACAGAGAGATGATAATGTAAGGATACACTGAGGTCAGGCATCTTGAAGCCAGAGAGGCTCAGAAGAAACCAGCCCTACCAGCCCTTGATCTGGGAGTTCCCAGAAATACCATCAGAATCGGATGATGAGTTAGTTGATTTACAAGTCTCTAAAGCTTTGCTTCAGAGATTACCTGTCAAAAATCTTCTCGACAATTCCAGATGTCCCTGACATCCCAATATTCCTGCTGTAGCAGGAAGCAACTACATTTGACTCTCCTACAGTCTGGGATGTATAACCAGCCCACCTACAGCTGCTCTTAATGCTTGGTCCTGTTGAACAGAAAGATTACATGACAAGCCTAAGATAGTCCATCACTGAATTTACTGATCTCTGTGCCTGGATCAGGCAAAGAAATGAGGAGCCAATATCAATTTCCATATACTAATTGTTAAAACCTTGAGGTCTATTACTTGGCTATAAACAAAACTGGTATTGGGCTGGAGAGACGGCTCAATGGCTAAGAGAGATTATTGCCCTTACAGATAGATGGCTTGGATTCAGTTCCCAGCACCCACCGAAGGCCACTCAAAACTGCTGGTCACTCCATTTCCAGAGCATGGCACCTGGACCTATATGGTGCACATCATCTCATATAGGCACAAATACATACATAAAAATAAGAAAAAAATCTAAAAAAAACCAATTCTGGTATATCTCATTTGCACAAATTGTTTTATATCTACAACATCAATTTTGGATCACTTTTCAAAAAAATTTCTGAGTTTCAGACTAGAATGTTTTCTCTAGGATCTCCACGTTATTGACATTTTAAAACGTAGCTACAAGCTCCAGTTCCTTTGAAATGCCCATTAAAATTGCGTTCTTTCTCGGCTCTTTTTATTTGCTACAGTTCACCATGGGGACGTGCTGGCCTGCTTCTCAGGGGACGACCTGTCTCATCTACACTGAGAATGTTTGCATCCCTCCCCTGGGATCGCAGAGGCATCTTAAAACCAAAGGATCAAGGGGGTTGGACAGAGCCACAGGCCTTATTTACTGTGGGCTTTCCTTTTTTCTCATAGGTTTGTCTGAATTGACTTTACTTTTAGCATGAAGCTGTGCACTGGAGGTGTCTTAGTTCCCTTTATAAACACCACTGAAACCGTCTGTTCACCCGAGAGAAATAGGAACTATTTGCACAGGGTCCCAGAACGGTAAGCTTGTGGAAATGGAAAAGATCTTGAAAAACAATTCATTAGTGCTTAAAATAATTTTTGAGTGCAATAGAGAGTGATGTGACGTAATAAAGGCAAAAGACATCCTCCAGGTGGTGGTGATGTCCCTCCACCCTTCCTTCTCCGTTCCTGATGGAGCTCACTCTGTCACTGGGGGGGGGGGTCCTGGAACTACCACATCAAAAATGGACCACATGCCCTATTGCACTCTTTCTCTATTTTCCCCTTGGCATTTTAAAAATTACATAATATACCCATGTATTATCTTTTGTGCATCACAAAAAATAATTACAGCTTTTACTGACTTTCGTTTGCAGTGCCTTACAGCAGATGCTCAATGAATACCTAGTGAGGAATGACGACACTCTCCATGGGTAGAAAATCCTGGGCTTAGAACCCCTCCCATGAAATGTGAGCATTATCACGTGTCTCCCATAATTCTCTGCCCCCAATTCAACTAATGTTAAGGGTGAAAACTTTACTACGCCTATCACATGGCAAGCATTGCCCTAACCAGAAAGCCTCCAAGGCAGGCATCATGATGATAACTCTATTTTGCAGATAAGAAGCAAAGTGTAGGGAAATGAAGCCCCTTGGAAATGAAGCCAAGGCCTGATAGAGACAAACGTGGGGGCAGGGAGAGCAGGCTCAGTGGGTGAAGCAAGGAAACCACCAGTTGCCAATCGCTGTGGCATACCTAACAATCAGCCTGAGGACTAATGACAATCTCAGAGGCCAGGTGCTTCCACAGAAACCTGTGGCCCGGAAGTCCCCTGCATCAAGTTCCATAATTAGAGAGTAGGAGTCAGTGCCTACTTGCGTGAGAACGAGGATCGCTTGCTTGCTGCCGTGGACATGTGGACCTCAGGAGCCGACATGCTACCTGTGCTGCTGGAGGAGCTAAAATCAGCTTCGCTGCCTGAAAAACAATGGGAGGGAGGGAGGGAGGGAGAGAGAAAAGCATGAAGGAAACAAGAGCCAGCCAAGGACAGGAGCCAGTGCCCTGCCTCCCAGCTCCCAGCTCCCAGCTCTAACCCTCCAAGTGCCAACATTCCGGAGCTTCCCAAAGCTTTGTGCTTCCCTCAGGGCAGACGAGAGAAAGCACAAGACACCGTTTCATAAACAGGCTGCAACAGAAGGCCACGCAGATGGTTTCCCAAAGACCAGTCTCCTGCAGACTATAAACAGTGACCCCAGCAGGGCAAGGAATCCCAACCCCGCCTGGGCTGCTGCTCCCATCAACAGCTCACGCCACCCCAAGTGTAAGCAAAAGGAAGACTACTGATCAGGACGAGAGTTGTTTTTCCCAGAAGCTTATCTTGGAGCCCTTGCCATCAGCTCCTGATAGTTGAATTGGCACCTCTGTCTGTTTTCAGCCAGTTAGAAGCAGTCAGAAAAGTCCTGGCTTCAGGAGTGGCTTGAGCCAACACTGTCTGATTACAGATGCTTATTTCTCTGACGGCAGTGTCGGTGTAGGTGTATACATTTAGGGACAGACTCTTACCCTAAACAGAAAACTAACACTTCTAAACAGAGAGACAGTAATGGGACCTGTGAGGGCGACAGAAATTGGGGATTTGAACTTTGAGGGAGGGCTGTTAGTTTACAAAAGGCATCATGAGAACATGTGAGCTTGCTCTCTCTCTCTCTCTCTCTCTCTCTCTCTCTCTCTCTCTCTCTGTGTGTGTGTGTGTGTGTGTGTGTGTGTGTGTGTGTGTGATAGCATGCTGAGTGTTGGAATCATGTAAGCCCATTTTAGTAAGAAAATATCAATCACATATCAATAATGGAATGATTGCCATAGGTTTTCTAGGGAAGTGAAGGGGGCTGGCCAAACATAGAACAATGGAAGCAATAAAATAGGATGTTTCCAAAGGCATGAGATGGCACATAGCATTGAAAACTGAATCTAGGTGCGTTTTATTTGATCTTCTCACGGAATTCCTTCAACATAATCTGTGTGGTCGTTTGGCCTAGAACCCAGAGACAGCTCCCATTTCTGAGATGAGAGAAAGAAGAATGATTTGAATCCTGCCATTTCTCACAAGACTGAACCATTATTGTCATCACAATGAGTATTTATTCGGTGCCTAGTAGGCCACCCACTCTGCACAAGGTACTTTCTGTAATTCCATTTGGGAAACTGGTACGCCAAGATGGACCTTGACTTCACTGTTGCATTTTGGAAGAAACTGAAGCTGGGCTTGTGGGGAGGTTGATCCAGGGTGGGATCAAGTCATCAAGACATGTCTGTGATGCTGTACTTCTTGCTACCCTGGGGAGGCAGAGGATGGAGTGAGGGGGTCAGCAGGCTTTCTGGGATCAATTATAAGTCACCAAGAATAGCCTGGTACAAGTGTAGCCAGAGTGGGACCATGCTGTGTAGACAGGTTTTATTAGTTCTGCCAGTGGGAATAGTGGATCATAGCAAGACAAGCAGAGGAAAAAAAAAAAATCTCAAGCATCTAGGTCCACTCAGGATGCCCAGCTTCTTTTGGAAAAGAGTCAAGAATGACCTGTTGGCTGAACAATAACTCATTCCCAGTTTTTAGCAGGTTATAGTGACGATAGGCTGGGAGCCAGACCAGCAATTCTTTATGCACGGAAGAAACCGTCTAATGATGGCATGCATTTCTAAAGCTTGGTGAATTTAATCAGTTGCTACTGAATAATACACTCGGTAAACTTAGCATTTGACGGTCTCAAAGCCTGGTGGTTGGTAGCGCAATCTGGCAACATAACTATTCCTGGCAGCCTGGCTCCCCAGCTTTGTCTGCGAGCAGATCATCAGGTTGGTTACTAAGTGACAGAGATGGGCAGTTTGCAAAAATATATCTTGTTGTTATAGCCTCTGTGCCTAAGGTATTATTTTCAGATACGAAATTACTACTTGGAAATACCTGGTTTTCGTTTCCTAAAAGATATGCAAAAAGATGTGATAACTTCCCACATAAAAACAGAAATTCTAGAACAGAAACCGACAGTCACTAAATATCCTGGAGGGCTTTTACTAAAAATCTAGGATGCTGTTGATCTCTAGAACTTGTGTCTTCAAGCTAAATGGTTAACATGGTTTAACATTTAATTGCTACAGGGAAACAATATGCCATCTCTCATATTTGCCGAGTCTAATGTCTCTTTGTTCTGGTAGATTCTTTTATCTCCTCCACATCTGTAGAAGATTAGGAGCCACCCTCAGGGTGGCCAGGGTGGCCAATGCTTAGAGCTGTACTCCAAACCACTTGAACGATATAGTGGTGAAATTATGCATATGCTACTTTCCAATGATATCAGCTAATGATTTTTTTTTTTAAATTGTAATTTGGGGGCTGGTAAGATGGCTTGGTGCAAAAGCTTGGCGTTCCTCTTCTTCCTTGTAACGTGAGAGCAGAACACACCCAGTGACTAAATGCCAAGGCCATGGGATTAGAGAAGGAAAAGGAAAGGGAAGTTTCATCCCACCCTGAAAACTAAATTTATCCTCAAGTCACTGCTTGTGTTTAGGAATTTAGAATGCTACCTTTTTGCTTGTTTTTTGGAACGCTATGGAATCCTTATGCATTTGATCACAGAGCAGTCTTACTATCCGGTAAACACTGACAAGTCCTCCTCATCTACCAAAGGAAGTACCTACAAGTCCTCGGCTGCCCTTCATCATTGCAACTGTCAAATTAACCCAGATTAACCGTCTATATCTTCAGTTGGAATGGAGGCCGATTTCCACTCCCATCCCCATTCCCCATCACCACAAACACACGGTTATTGTCTTTAACTGCCTCTGGCGAGGACACAGGAGTCCCGTTCCCTAGGGCCAAGCACACCCTTAACGTGATAGCTGGAGCAGTGCGCACAGTTACCCCAGACACTATTGAAGGCCCTCAAGCCCATTTGGTGGAGCTGGCTCTTTGCTGGGGAGGCTGCAGGGGTTCAGCCACAGCAACTGAGAAACGTGCCACAGCCAAGCACAAGCAGAGCTTTCTGACTGTTCAGGCATCTAAGGTTGCCACAAATGCCATTCAGAAAGGGGGCTTGCGATCAAATCCATTAAAGGCAAAGGATTCTTATATTTCGAAACGGAAATGGTCTTTAAAAGCTGTGAGCAGAATTTCCACTTCTGTTATTGTAAGTTCAGAAGTGATTTTCTTCCATTATGATCGACACTCACTTGGTGGAACACCTAGATGCTGAGAAGTCTAAATGACAGCACTTAGAAGCAAAAGTCCAAATTTAAAGTGTCTAAAAATAATGTATATCAAAATAAAACTGCTAATGGGGAAATGTAAATGCCAAAAGTAAATGACAGGCTGAGAAGAAACATATGACATAGGATGAGAGGCGAATTTCTTTGTGTCATTGAAAACTTATGAGAATTAGGGAAAAAAACAATAAAAGAAATGAGCCAAGGACATAGGAAGAGATGAAAGAACAATAAAAACAGTCAACACACATGAAAAGTTACTCAAAACAGGGAGACATTTTGCATTGATCAAACCAGAAAAATTTCCGGTAGTGTGTGTTCTATTAAGAGGGTGTGAAAACAAAGAAAGCCGGTGAGAGTTCTGTGCCGATGCTAAATGCACAAAAAAAGCAACCTGTCTCCTCAGACTTTGTGTCTCACAGGTGCACCTGAAAGACAGCCTTGGTGTCTATTAATAGTGAGAGGCTAAGCCAGGAAGCAGAGCTGCTGTCGGGAACACAGCAGTCATAGGAAGAGTAACGTGGGCCTGTGGAAATGAGAAGACCTTGAAGAGTGTCATTTAGATCAAACACAGGACAGTGGTGTGGGGTGTCTGCCTTTGTGTAAGCAGAACTTCCAATCACCTGCAATTTACTATATTCTAGAGCATTTTCTCAAGGATGACAATGATCTGTCAATTGTGGCCTCCCTGGGGAAGCGTAAAGGAACTTGGAAAAGGGCAACTACAAACAAACACATTTCCACGTTACTATCGTCCCGAGTCATCTTGTTTTCCTGGCCATATGCATATTTTTTTTACAACAAAACTATTAAGGGTGGTGACTTATGGAAAGTATTTTACAAGTAATCATGACAGTGAACATAGCATTTTGAGGGCTTTGGAGTCAAGAGACCTTTGATCCCAGGCTCCTCTAACTAATAATCTCTGTGGAATCCTGAAGCAAGATGTCTACCCCATCTTCTACCTCAGTGTCTTCACCTATAAAATGGTGATGACAATATTAATAGTTTTACTAAACAACTGTGGGAATTCGTGTGAAACTTACAAAGAAATGACAACAGGACCAGGTATCCATCAAGCGCTCAACATATTTTCCTTATTATTTCAGTAGAACCACAACTACAACACATCCACAATATATATAATACTGAACGCAAATATTTTTAATAATCACTCAATACAAAGGCAGTTTTCCCTAGAATTGTTCAATGAAGAGTTCCTAAAACAAAGCTGTGTGTTGTGTATACAAGTACAAAACAGACTCCTGACAGGCTGCTCCAAGAAGCTGGTGAGTTGCCCTTAGGTCTGAGTCTTACTTCCAGAAAAGTCCAGGGAGAGTGCTAGCACATTTACTACAGCACCCAGCAACCTGGCCAGGTGGCTTCCAAGGACTAAGAATGTAAGCAGGGACGTATCCACAAGTAGACTCTAAGAGAGCTAAGAGGTCAAGGGCCGTTCTGCAGTCTGTCCCCTTATCTTTACAGGTTAGCTACCTGTTCTTGGCAGGCATACAGGCAATGCACCTGTTCAACAAGAGTGAACGAGAGAGCTATAAACAAGGCAAAAAGAAAGCTCAGCAAAGGAGGGGAAAGCCAATACTTTCTAACCAAAGGCATTGCCCTTAACTAGATATTTGGTTTTGATTAAAATTGCAAAAACTCTCTTAAAACCTTAGGTACACACACACACACACACACACACACACACACACACACACACACACACACTTAAAAGGTTAATATATTATTTACCTAGTAAATGTTTGTTGAACATTTGTCCTGCCCATGTGTCAGGCAGATAATAGCATAACGATTCCAACCTGTATGGCTGTTGTTAAAGGAGAAATGAGTTTGTACATAGAATATGCCTGATACACTCATTAATATTCATATTGTTAATAACTTAATGATTACTATATCTTAGCATACAAGACACCATGTATGATAGTGCATTTTCCTGGGGAACACCTAAAGATAATCCAATTCTGAAGGTGTAAGACGAAGGTATGTAGGAATGTATATTTTTAATACTTGTCATTGCTGACTGTGGAGTCCACCATGGGGCAGAGCTCCAACAGTCAAGAGAAGCAGACTTTCTCTCCGTGTTCCACCAAATTTCCAGAGCTGTTCTCAGTTGGGGGAGCAGAAGCTTAAGCCGTGGCCATCAAGGAGAGGAGGAGTTTAGTGGCAAATGCTCAGGAGAGAGGACTTTAATTTGTACAGTGACGTGTGCTCTCATGGGTCTTCAAGAACTCTTTCTGCACTGAATGCTTTTTTATAGGATCGGAGGAACATATGTGGGGCAGTCTGAAAGAAAATGGCTCCCAAAGGGTGTGGCACTATTAGAAGGTTCGCTCTTGTTGGAGTAGGTGTGACCTTGTTGAAGGAAGCGTGTCACTGTGGATGCAGGCTTTGAGGTATGTGCTCAAGCCACACCCAGTGAGACAGACCACTTCCTGTTGCCTGCAGGATGTAGAACTCTCAGCTACCTCTCCTGAACTGAATCTCCCTGCATGCTGCCATGATGATAATGGACTGAACCCCTGAAACTGTCAGCCACCACCTCAATCAAATGTTTTCCTTTATAAGAGTTGCCATGGTCAAGGTGTCTCTTCACAGCAATAGAAACCCCAACTAAGACAATCTGGGAAGAATATACAGGGCACAGACTTTTCAAAACTGGGCCACTCCCAGGCACTTTCATATAAAAACTTGAGATGCAAAGTCAGTATCACTCTTGGTAGTTGACCCATGGTTTAAGGCCCCCCATTTATCCTGCTTTAAAAGAAGGGACATCCAATGTATGACTGCAGGTGTCAAGCGCCATGCAGCAGAGGGAAACATTTTACTATTATTTACTGTATGCTTTTGTTCTGGACTTACGGTAGATTTGGATTTGTGCGTTAACCTTAGGCTGTTTCTCTTGATGTAGCCTATGTATCCATGGCAGAGATACTGAAGACGAATAAAAGACCCCCAAATAGGTCTCTCTTACCTCTCTTGGCAACAAGCTTGATGGCAGTTGGGCTCCAGGAGTTGCCCCACCCAGACTGCCTTTTCCTAAACAGGGCTGGGGAGAGTCCCATGCACAGTGGTCAAGAACTTCATTCTAATTGGTTATCTAGAGCACGGATCTGGTAAAAATGGCACCACTTCCTTGAGGCATTTTTCTCACTCACGAGCTCCTTGTTTCAATCTATCAGTTTGGTGGGCTGAACGGAGTCTCTGCCCCTTTAACAAAGCTAGCTAGAAAGGATGCTGCTTCTATTTAAGAAGTATTCATCTGGTGTTCCCCAACATGAGATGACTCTGCGTGTCTGGCAGGAATACCTAAACCAGGGAAGAGCAGCGTACAAGGTGGCAATGATGACTGGAAGCGGTTTGCCATGTAGGGGGCTGGGAATTGAGGAAGGTGATGAAGGACTCGGGGAGAAGCATTGTGAGTAAGATGCTGGCAACAGTAAAAACACAAGAGCAAAGCTGTGACTTCTGGTCCAGAATACAAGACAGAGGACAAGGATGGACAGATTTCTTGGCACTACCTCTCCCCATCCACTCTTGTCTTGTGAGGACAGGGGTACAGTCAGCTTGTATTGCTAGATCTCAATAGGAGAAAAACTCCCACTTGCTGGAAGCAAGTCGGCATAATTTACAACACCCCGCCAAGGCATCACCAAGACTCTGAAATAGCTTCTCATTACTATGCTTGAACACATTTACAAATCAACTCTGAAATCTAACAGCCTCCAGTGTCTCCCCGCATCTTCGTCTCTACTGGTCAGCAACCTTCGGGGCACATCTCAGTCTACGGTGGATGCTCTTGACCCTTGGCAGCAGCAATGACAGCATCACACGCCATAGAGTCCATCCACTAGACTTTCACACTGGATCATACCCTTGACGTCCCTAGTCGCATTGCCTTCTAGCGTCGCACTGTTTTCATAGGCCAGCATTTTAACTCTGGCATCAGCCAGGCTTCCATTCCTAACCTCTCTGTGCCTTGCATTCATCCCTGAAGGGACGATTGCTAGGGGATGTGTCACATAGACTTCTAAGAGCAATGCAAGTTGTGTAGGTAAACAACCATAGTGTGTATGTCATAGCATTGCTAATATCTGAATTTTTCTTACTATCGTCACCTTCCCTGAATCACATATCTGGATCCCAACATGTACAGAAGTAACCAGGGGTAGGACTTGGAGCAGGGACCCAGGAAGCAGGGAAGCCATCATGGCATATTCATTGGAAGGAAGAATTCAGAACAGACACACGAAAAAACAAAAGGCAGACAGTCTGGCAGAGGACAGTGAAAACCCCTTCTGTTAGCCTTAGAGTATGAGCGACTACAATGTGAATCCTTAGATCTCATCTATATTGGGCAACAGAATGTTTCACTATTTGAAGAAAGTCTATGGCACATTAGACAGTGAAGACCCATTTAGCAAAACCTTCTGGAGGAGTAGGAGTGCGGTTCTCAATGGGAACCAAGAGCTCAAGGCCAAGATGTCACTAGTTCACTTTTGTATGCCCCACAGTTATTTTATTTATTGGTTTTCCAAGACAGGGTTTCTCTGTGGCTTTGGAGGCTGTCCTGGCACTCGCTCTTGTAGACCAGGCTGGTCTCAATCTCACAGAGATCCGCCTGCCTCTGCCTCCCGAGTGCTGGGATTAAAGGTGTGCGCCACAACCGCCCTGTGTCCCCACAGTTTTTTAATTCCTAACAAACGTCAGATTGACAACCGGTCTTCATTTCAGGAAGAGACACATATCTTAGCAGGGACATAATTTTTGCAAAGAAAGCAACACAGATTCTTTCTGGCTAAAGGATTAGGACATTGGGCAGGAAGAACACAGAACCAACCAGCTTTGGAAACTATACGTGACTACTGGAGACTCAGCATCCAGAGCAGAGTACACATGAGGAGAAGGAGCTAAGTGGAAATAGTAACATGAGAAGGAGGAGAACACTCAGAAGACCACAATGGGGACTTGGAGACAGATGAGCTTAAAATCTTCCTGAGTCATGGGACCCAAAGTCTGTGACCAGTAGAGTTAGGGGTTGCTCTTATTTGACTCAGAGATACTTCCTTGTCTCTTCTCTGAAGAACATGTGAACACCATTCTCAGAGAGATGGATACCAAAGGAAAGACTTGCCTGATTTCCCTATAGTACCATCACCAAAATTCCATCCAAAGGGTTCTACTGACAGCCTCTAACAGTCTTCTGCTATATCACCTTAGTGATCATTGTGTATAAAGTAAGCAACTGCCAGGGAAGATGGGAAATAGAGATGCAAAGGGTTAGATTACACTGCTGTATGGGACCCAAACGTCATTTCTCTATGGAAGAGTGACACTTTACTATTCTCTCTGTATCCTAAAAGCCGTTTTCTTCATTTGTTTTTTATTACGAATCCCAGAAGCACAAAGTTGGTTTAAACCCAGTCTTTGGATCTTGAAACCATTGGTCCATGCCAAACTAACCCTGGTATAATTATTGAGTCCTTTGTGTGCCTATGCTTTATTTCTTTATGCTTAATATTTTAGCAAGTGAAGAAACCACCGCCATCACTTGCCACAGAAACTTGATGCCAACGCCAGTCTTCCCAATCTTACCCCTGTTGACCATTTACTTGTTTCTATTTTTTGTAATTAATGAGCAGGTTATCATCAGATGTATAATCTTTGGGGACAATATTTAAAAATCTCCAAATAATTGTAACTGAGTTTTATTCCTATTTAGTATTTTATTATGCAGTCTATACAAAACCTTACTACTTCATTTTCCTGTTGATGAGAGAATGAAACAGATTAGCTATTTTTTATTCTTTTATTTGTTTTTTCTTTGTTGTTGTTGTTTTGTTCTTTGAGACAAGAGTTTCTGTAGCTTAGGCTGACCTCAAACTCAGTATGTAGATGAGGGTGACCTTGAACTTCTGAACCTCCTCCTTGTACCTTCTAACTGCCAGGATGATGGGTGTGCCCCAACATGGCCTGCTTTATGTGATGCTGGGGATGGAACCTAGTACTTTGTTCATGCCAAATAAGCAATCTACCGAAACTGAGTGACAGCCCCAGCCCCTAGCATTTTCAATCTGACATTTGCATTGCCAGGAATCCAACTCTTGCCCACAAAAGCCAAAAACAAATCCATAAG
Source organism: Cricetulus griseus (assembly GCF_003668045.3). Lineage (NCBI taxonomy): Eukaryota > Metazoa > Chordata > Mammalia > Rodentia > Cricetidae > Cricetulus > Cricetulus griseus. Next base: position 8,388,185 of record NC_048603.1, on the reverse strand, counting down.
TAGGATTGGCAAAAGGCAACGTCCTACAGAGCACCCGTCCTTAAACCCATTTCCAGCTCCTTACAGAGACTCAAACATTCAGAAAACAGAAACAAAACCTAGAAGCTCTGCTCTGCTCCCTCCCGATTTCTGGGTGTCACATGCCTGTGGTCATTGCTCCTAATCATCCAGAGGTCCCTCATGCCCTGGTGGCCTTGTCTGTGTTTCCATGACTCTGTCCCTTACCTTGACAAAGAGACAAGTCAATGGATGTGAGAAGGTAACCAAGCTCTAGATTTTGCATGCAATCTATTTGAAGTAGACAACCTTTGTTTGGGGGAGGTGAAGAAGAGAAACAAGTTTGTGCCAGTGACCACAGCAGTTCAGAACTTGATCCTGCTTTTAAGGCCAAGCACTAGGTTTGAGTGAAAAGTGGTGGAAATGTCTGAGTTTTAAATGAAGGCCTTATTTCTTTGGTTTTATTATTATTATTACTTTTTTGAGAGGAGAAAGCCGCCATGTAAAAGTCTCTATTAGAAACCAATTGTCTTGCTTTAGGGACATTAAAGCCAAAGTAAAGATTGCCCTCTGCTTGTTGTGTAAGCACCATGAGTTTAACCATGAGTTAAAGCTGATGTTGTGCCAACATGCCTTTGTGGGTGAAATAACTGCTTGCAGGTCAGGTCAGGCAATGACGGGAACAATTTTAGACCAGCCTGTGTTCTAAGTCACCAGTGCTCAGCATCCTTCTAATTACGGTGTGATTCTTGGAGGATGAGTTGACATCACCTAGAAACATGTTTGTGACTCACTGAGAATGGTCTTCGTGAAGTTTAGTAGCTTACAGTTGGGGCTGGGCTCAGTGCTGCTGAGCCCTCCAGGTCCAGAAAGTCTAGAATCACAGCTCCAAGACACTCCTGTGCCTGCAATGACCTCCAAGGCAGTTTCATTGGCGGCTGCCTCAGACAGAGGTTTGACTGTTATTTCAAATATAGTTATATACTACAGTCTATATTTTTGGAGTTGTTGTTTACACATTTGACATCCAAAATGTGAAATTTTAATTAATTTTACTTGGCAGAGCAGTGGCTCTTACTGACTGTGCTTCCTGCAACTGTCAACATGTCCTGTACTTTGTTCCAGCGGGTTCTAGCCAGCAGGTTCAGGGGTCACCTTTCTGTTCCTCTATTTAATGACACAGTGACCTTGGTCTCAGGCAGTTGCTTAACCTCACTGTGCCTCAGTTTCCTTCTGCCAACAAAGTAACGCACGAGCTTGGGATTTCGGCAGGGAATTAACTGTCATGATACTTGCCTAAGTAAGGATTCTTCATCATCATTATTAGGCTGTGGGTCCACGGGGATCCACACTTAGTGTGTCTGTTGCTAAAAAGCCTCTCCAGGAACTCTCGCCCAACAGGAATGAGCCTGCATGCTCAGACAGGAAAACATATTATAAATACATTTTAAAAAGAATTGCCAGTGCCCAGAGCACCAGTTAGATAAGGGATTTTAATAGCGTGGTGAGAGAAGTGTCTGCAACGGACATCCTTGTCCTCCTGCTCTGCTGACGGATATTTCCCTATGAAAATGTCATCATGCCATACCTGACCTTTGCTCCTTTAGGAGTGGCCTAGGTGGCCGTTTGTGGTGAACTGTTACAGTAACAGGGTCTTGCTTTGTGTGTGCCACGACATGCTGGAGACAGCTGCTCCACCCTGGATGTCAACTTGTCTGCTTCTTCCCATCCTGAGTGTTCTACTGGAAATCACCACTTTTTCTTGTTGTTTTTTTTTTAACTTGCAATTTCCAGACGATGCTCAACTGTTGGGTATGGCTCCAGATACTTTGTCTTCTACACTGCTCCGAGGCACAAATCTTAGATGTGTCGAGACCAAGTTCACTGTCCTTCGCATGGCCTACGTGCCAAGTTTTCATGCATGTTTTTACTTCTGCTAAAAGTATTTCCTTTCCCTTCAGGCTTGTCTAACTACTACCTGTTCTTCAGGTCTCGGTTTACCTTTGCCCTTTACCTCCTTTAAGAAGAGAGTGGGTGCCCCCTCTCCTGCCGTTTATGGTCTCACCTCATGAGGGGTCATCGTATTGCACTGTAATTGTGGGTGTGCTTTAACACGTCTGTCCCCGAGGTTACACATTATCACATCCCAGAGACCAGTGCTGCACTTTGCCCATAGGAAGCGAAGTCACCCTGAAAATCGTCACAGGATTAAAATCCCTTCATGAATGGAATTCAGTAATAGTTCCCCTCTTCAGGCTGAGTTGATAAACTGATGTTATTTATAACAAATCAATATTCCCTTCACTTTTACCCTCATCCACCTTGCCCAATTCTCTCACAACTCAAGTGTTCAGGGCAGGGTACCAGCCTGTGTCTGGGAGGGCCTCTGTCTTACTCATCATTGCATATCCAGAGGCAAGCATGGTGCCTGGAATGTCGAAGACTGGAAGAATATCTATCACTGAGGGGTGGAGGAGAGACACTGAAAACACTTAGCGATGGGACCGATTTCAGCAACAATACCAGTTTTTGTGAAATTACAAGTCTTTGGTCTGTTTTTGGCGCAATATATGGGGTGAGCAGACATGTGTGGATCCCCCAGGGAATTCACACAAGTAGTATTATTTTATAATATTACAGATAAGATTTAATCATCTCTACCACCTTCCTCCTCTTTTTTGTTTTCTTGTTTTTCAAGACAGGGTTTCTCTACATAGTCCTGACTGTCCTGGAACTCACTATGTAGACCAGGCTGGCCTTGGACTCACAGCTCTCTGGGGATCAAACTTAGGTCTTCAGTCTTGGAGCAAGTGCCCCCTACCCACTGAACCATCTTGCCAGCCTTCAAATATTCTTTTTCAGAAACTTTTTTGCTTGACCCTAATACCGACCAATTACAGGCAGGTTAGAAATGGGGGTGAAATAGGCAGTTTGCAGAGGATGAGAGTGATTGCGAAAAATCACAGCATATTGACATTTTGGTGTTGATGACCATAAACTGTAGAAAAAGTCCTGTATGACCACACACACAGGTACACACATACATGTACACACACACACACACACACACACACACACACACACACACACACACACACACACACACACAAAAGAGCCAGCAGTAGTTCCCTGGGAGCCACATACGAAAACCTCCCTCTTTTCTGACAGGGTTATGAATGCCATACAAAGCACATGTCTGGAATTCAGTGGACATTTGATACAGACATTTAAGATACTCTGACAAACAGAGCCACCATGCGCACTGGGCAATGATAACACGCTTCGGTACCCAGAGGGGTCTGACTAATGGATTGCCGATCCATCCCCAGGGACATGTCTAGCAGTGTGTCACCCTGCTCTATACTCATCCTTATCCCATCGAATGTGCTTAATTGATGGCATGAACAGAAACGTGGAAGGCACCGTGCTGACAGCCAACTACAGATTAACAGGCCTTGAAGGGATAACACACAAGAAATGACAGTGCCACTGTGAGATCTGTGTCCTCAGGGCTTTCTTGCTCAGGAACCCCGCCTCTGCTGTTTCCTTTCATCCTTGTCATCCTAGAAAGGGTAAGGATGAGGGAACTGAAGTTCAGAGGGGTGACAATGATTCTCCCCAAGTCACAGAGCCAACTCACTTGTCTGACTCTGAGTCTGCCTTGCTCTCAGCTTGGGACCCGATCACCACAGTTCACAAAGACCTAACGGCTGGATTCCAGGTAATGGCATTCAACTCAGCTTTTTGCAAGTGTGCACTGTGTCTTGTACATGCTAAGGCTCCGTCTGGAGCAACAACATAGAGAACACATCTCCAGCTTACAGGATCTCAGGGAGAGGGCAGAGCTCACATTCAAGCAGCTAGGCTATAAGAGTGTAACCCCCCCACACACACACACACAGCACAGTACACACCTTAGAGGAAGAAACTCTTGTTTGCTTGTTTGGTTGGTTGGTTTTTGTTTGGTTGGTTTTTGTTTGGTTGGTTTTGGTTTTTTGAGACAGGGTTTCTTTATATAGCTTTGGAGCCTATTCTGGCACTCACCCTGTAGACCAGGCTGGCTTCGAATTCACAGAGATCCACCTGCCTCTGCCTCCCTAGTGCTGGGATTAAAGGCATGCACCACCACCACTCAGCAAGCTCTTAGTGAGAGTGAGGGCAGTAGGCTATGCAGTAGGGACAGACGCTACTTGAGATGGTCCTGGAGCATGAAGCAGAGGGCAATAAGGGAAGAGGGCTGAGTTTAAGTCACAGGAACAGTGCAAGCTAAAAGATAGAAGAAAGGAAGCAGAGCAGGTGTGAAGGCCCTTCTGTCCCTTGTCTGAATGGGATATCATAATCAGACCAAAAAAAACAAACAAAACAAAACAACAACAACAACAACAAAAAACCCCCAAACCAAACCAAACCAAACCAAACCAAACAAACCTGCAGTCAAAATGGGGGTATGTATTGTAGCAAGGCATGACAGCTGAAGAGAGTTGTGGTTCAGAAAGCGGGACACAGGCCACCCAGAAGGCAATCTGTGAATGGGGAGGTGATAGGAGCCAAGCGATGCCTCGTGTGGACGTTGTCGGCGCACTCTGGAGGGGAGGCTGCTGGCTGGACAGAAATCAGGTCAACTGGTTCAGTTAGAAGACACCGAGCATGTGAAGGGGGAGGAGATGAGTGCGGGCCTTTTCCTGCATAGCTTCTAAGTTCACAAAATTCACTCCAGAGCGGGAAAAAAACATGTAAAGTTTCAGGTGAACAAAAGGATTTCACAGGAAAGGCTAAACATTACAGATATCTTTCTTTGTCTTATACTTCACACTTGGCTTCAGTGTATAAACCTACTCAGGGGGAGCCTATATAAAAACAAACAAACAAAAACCACACAAAACAGCCAAGAAGAGACATGTATAAGCCTACTCAGTCAAAGGGTGGGAAGCCCAACAAAATGGAAATTATTGCAGTCAATAAACAGAAACGCTATCCGGCTCATAACCTGAGGAACTGCTTTAAAAGCTGAATGATCCAATCCCAATGGGTTGAGATGTCCCAGGATCAATGCTGGATTTACTCCTGTGCAGTCGTCACTGAAAGCATACTCCAATATGGAAAAAACAAACAAACCATGCTGGGCAAATCCTGACATGGTACAGAGTACGGGGACAAACAGCTGGAGAAATGCAGGTTTTTCCGGGTGGCTGTTTTAATTATGACATCGGTTCAAACAACTTAAAGTAAAAAGAGGCAAACTGGGGTAATGAAGTCACATAGAAACATTTCCAGGGGAGGGCTTGGCCACCATCAGAGGGCTTCTAAGATCAGCAGTTCTCAATCTGTGGGTTGGGACCCCTTTTCGGGTTGAATGTCCCTTTCACAGGGCTCAACTATCAGACATGCTGCATATCAGATATTTACGGTACAATTCATAACTGTGGCAAAATTGCAGTTATGAGGCAACAGCAAAGTAATTTTAGCCTTGGGGTCACCACAGCATGAGGAACTGAATTAAAGGGTCACAGCATTAGGAAGGTTGAGAACCACTGCTCTAGATTATCGAAAGGGTTCAAAAGAAAGCAGGTACGAGGCAAGTAGAGTGGTTCTTCTCTGCCACCCTGTGACACGTGTTCAAGGTATGATGTGGTCATTGTCCTAAAGCTTACTCTATCTCCTGGGTGGGGGTCGGGCGATGCCGGGTACAATGAGTGACGGAAAATAATATTGCTAGCTACTGTGTGCTCAGCCTTCTTGATCAGCAACTCTACATGCGCTGTTAACTTTTCACTTTCCATCTCTGGGGGAACCAAGAGGAGTTGGTTTTAGGGGAACAACCACCAGGGATGCTATGCTGCCCTTTCTCTTTCCTTCTGGAGTTTCAGTGTTAGGCAAGGATGAGGAGGTAGTCCGTCTCCAGTGACAGGCTTGAGTTCTGCAGCTCCCACCCGTAACTGTCTATCAACTGAAAACCATCCTTACCCTCATGCTCCTAAGAGTCTCAAGCTTCTGGCTACTCCCCTTGACCCCTTTCTTCCCTCTGAGCGGGCTTTCTGCTTATCCTAGTGAGATCTATAGCCTCTGAGGAGAATGAAGTGTACTCACAATTAGATGACACTCTGCCAAACAATGAGCTCTGCCCGTCTATGGATGGCTTTAATGGAACCGCCCCTAGGATCTCACTCTTAGTGACAGCTGGCACAGAGGACACGTTCTCAGGCCAAGGCTTTGCCTGCCCAGCTACTCTGCCCCACCCCTGTACAAGCTAACTTCTAAATTCCAGTGTACCAATGTTCTCTGTTCTCTCCACTCCTTCCCTCCCCATCCCTTAATGGTTTATGAAAGATTAAAAGGGAACAGAAAAGTAATGCAGAGCCTTGTGAACATATTAAGGCCACTGGAGGATGTTGGCATGGCTGCAAAAAGAAGGGAAGTAGGCTCTGGAAATGCTGGGATGAAGATGCCCCCAAGTAATCAGATTTGATGAGGTGTGTGTGTGTGTGTGTGTGTGTGTGTGTGTGTGTGTGTGTGTGCGTGTATGATTTACAAGCACCCCAATAAGATAAAACAAGGATCCAAAGGACCAAGCCCCATAGTCAGTGAATACTACCTTGCAATCTAGAAGCCCCATCATGTCTATTAAAAAGCATCCCTTGAAGACCTACCAAGTATAAGGAACTGTGCAGTGCAGCAAAACACAAAAGTAGAGGGAAAATGGCTCTAGGGTTTTAAAAAATGTACCTTTGAGTTCTATCATATATTCAAGGGTATGTGTCCAAGGCAGTAAAATTATCTTTAAGTGTAAGGAAATGAAAAAAGCACATCTCAGCATGGTGGTCACTCCCACTGTGAGGCAGAGAATAGAATCTGGGAAGAGTAGGCAGGCTTCCGTGATGGCAGATCTTCAAATGGAACCAGGTCATTGGCATCACGCTGTGGAGCGCACACACATGCTATAAATGCTCTTTCCTATACACATGTCAAGTACAACGCCGAAGAAGGAAGAAAGGAAGCAGAGAGATCTACATAGAACCAAATATAATGAAGTGATTAAGAGAAAGAACAAAATACACCGAAATGATTGACAGAGAGCGAGACAGAGAAAGAGGGTGGGCGGGAGACGGGCAGGGTAAGGGAGAAAAAGAAAAGACGGGTTGTCTTCCAAAGACATTCACATCTCAATAAAGAACAATGTAAAAATACCGATTACACATAGCATAATATTTTAGAGGGCCACGCTAGTGCGTGAATGCAGCTAGGCACAGCTCTGTTGAATGGTGGCTGAGATTAACGGCGGGAATGCAGAAGTTGCAGGACCCTTGCCAAACCTCAAGGCACAGGCAAAACCCCTTTACAGTCTGTTGTTTGGGGTTTGGCAGCATGGAGACAGCGGTGCCATCTGCTGATCCCAAACCATCTCTCTGTCCAAACTCTCTTCTAAGCTTGTGGCTGGGACTCCTCACGTCTCCTACTACTGGGGGTGGGGGGTGGGGTGGCGAGCATTGGATGTCAGGCTGTAACCCAGTATCAGGTTCAAGCATAACCTCTGTCACTCAAGAACAGTCAGGGCTGCCCCTGGTTGTGGGTGGAAATTAGATCTTCAGCCGGTGGAGGTGCTTATCTTAGTAGCTGAGGTGAGCACAAGAAACCAGACTCAGGAATATCAGGTTTCTATAAACAATGTCGCTCCCATCAGCCAAGGGAGCAGCCCTCTCTACCTGTACGGCCGCAAGCTCCCACTGTCGCAAAAGGACTCAGCATCGAGAAGAGTTAACCAAGACTGCCTATAATGCTCCCACGGGTCAACCAATAATAGGACAGCGGCCCAAAGACCCAACACCCAAACCGTGACGTCACAACCTGCTCAGAGCATGGGCACACGCATTACCACCAACAATGGGAAAAAACGAGGGCATTTTTTTCGTTTACAGATCAGTTGAACGAAACCGAAAGTTGCCTTGTTAGTAGGGATGATGCTAAGGATTTGGGACATTACAAAAGAGGCTTTATCCTTACTAGATCATCTGCGGGATGTGGATGTAAAATTGCCCTCAGCACGATGTAGGTGGAGTGTGTGGACCTCTCTCCGGTTCCTAATCTCTAGAGCCCCCACCCCACCCCTCTTTCTATTCAACTGAGAGGGTGGTTTTGTCCTTTTTACACAAGCTGCATTCTTTTCCATGGCAAACAGATGGAAGGAAGAGAATATGCCAAAAAGAAAAACAGGGATGAAAGTGACATTAAAATAAAGTTTCAAAGTGTGATCTAGGTCAACTCCTTGTGTGCTTCAAGACAAGCGCCAGCAGGCTCTGTGCGGATGGCACCTGTTTCTCTTTTCCCTTCCGTTTATTTGTTTATTTATTTATGCGGTTATTCCTTCTTCAAAATAGTGTATCCCCTAAACCCTGAACAGAAGTCTTTCCAGGAAGTGAGATTAAAAACCCGGAGCCTAGGTTTTAATTGTCACATTTCATTCAAGTCATAAATATGGACCACAGGGCTGGTGAGGTGGCTCAGCAGTTAAGAGCACTGCCTGTTCTTCCAGAAGACCCGGGTTCAATTCCCAGCATCCACATGGCAGGTCACAACTGTCTATGACTCTAGTTTCTGATCTCTTTACCCCAATGCACATAAAATAAAGGTTAAATAAATTATTAAAAAAATGGACTACAATTGTGCTATGGCCTAGCTTCATTCACCATGCCTGCACATGTAATAGCCTAAATTGTCACTGTTTGCAGCAACAAAATTAATTGGAAAGCATTCTGTTATGCATGTGTAACTATCTAACAAAACAAAAAGCCACATATGTGACGTGAACAAAAAGACTAAGTATTTCACTTTGGGATAGTTACGCTCTCTTGTCCATAGAAATTCATATTACCTTCGAAATGCCAAGTGTATTTATAGGTTCTTAGTACTTAACATGCAATATAATAGGCTGAAAAAAAAATACTGTTCAAGCTGTCATCTAAAATCCCCCTGAACCACTGTGTTTCATCACAATGATGATGCTGTACTTAAAGTAGTCATACTGTAATACTACTAATAGTTACTCTATGCCACATGTCATCAAGTTTTCAAGAGAACCTCAGCTGATTGGCCCTATTTTCCTTAGTACATTTTAGGTAAAAGACATAGACATTTTGAGGTCAAACTGAATGCAACACACACACACACACACACACACACCCCTCATTTTCAAAGATAAGCAAGAAATAGAATTCATTTCTATCAATGGATAAAGTGGGAAAAAAAGACATGGATTCTTCTCTATCAATGAAGTGAAAACTGTGGGGACAATGTCATAGATGGGGCTTCCAGGCTACCAAGATTGTGATTGTCGCAGAGTTTATCATAAAAAGATTTGCTCATTGCTTCTTCAACTGATGTAAACTATTTTTATAAAACATGAAATCGATGGCCCAAAGCTTGATCCATGTGACAAGTTGGGAAGACAACAGTCATCAGTGCAGTCATGCTCTTAGAGGGTGGGACCTTCTGCCATTTGGGACAATCACCACTGCATGACTAACTGGTGAAAAAGACACAAATCGTATGTCTTTGGCTTGAATGGCCATCAACCATGGAAAACAAAAGAACTGTACCGTCTACCACAATGCTGTGTGCTCATTCTTTTTTATTTTATTTGACTAAATATCAGCATCTAACACTTCATGGTCCACTTTTGCTTTTCATTTGGAGTCATTAGTCAATTGACTAATTGTAAAAATCTTTATTTTTACAGTTTTAAGACTAGTTTTAGCTAGAGTCAATGTAACCGTATGTATAGCCATCCATATGTTTCTACTAATTAATTTTAACACCACAGGCATTCATCATTTGCCCAGCAGAAGAAAGGCACTTGAGGACCATTCACGTGTTTTACAACAACAGGGATCCAACCCTTAAGCTCCTGGAATGTACAGTAAAGAGGAAGAGTTCCACCAACTCAGACCACACAAATACAAACTCTTCCACACCCCAACCCGTGGCAATGAAAGTTCCCGAATTTTCTACTGGATGCCATGGAAGAGAGTAAATTAAAGTAGGTCAGACAGACATGTCCTGAATATTTTCCACAGCTAAACAGCAGACATGGGCATCTCTTCCACTAATCACAGAAGCAGACTCTCTCTCTTGACAATAAACGCATTGCATCCCAGCCTACACAGAGGCCCACTGCAAACAGTGTGAGGTGCCAATTAACATTAATTGTGGCAATGCTGGTCTATTCCCCTAGCACAGACAATGCTTATGCCATAGTCACTGTTTATAAATGCACATGCAATGCTCAGAGTGAGAACATGTCAAAAGATAACCATCCAGAGTCCTGCTAAACTTACTGTCAGCATTAGTTCACATACACAGACTCATAAAGAACTGAGGTATTTGAAACAATGTATGTAGGCATCAAAGAAAAAACGTAACAGCTATAGTCATCGACCCTACATTCAGAAGAGCTAAATGGCCTAATGGGCAGAGTTGTCATTTGTTTTTTTCTACATATTTTCAGCCTAGTACAACTACACACACACACACACACACACACACACACACACACACAGTGATCCAATATAATCAATTAATTACTTACTGTGACTAACACTACTTACTAAGAAAGTAAGCTCCATAGACTTTCATGGCAAACCCTGCAAACAGCCTCCCACCACAGGCTGGGCTATGTCTTTTGCAGAAATACAGTGTGTGAAGAAGCTCATCTCTCTCTCTCTCTCTCTCTCTCTCTCTCTCTCTCTCTCTCTCTCTCTCTCTCTCTCGGTAGAGTACAGTCTCCGAGTGGGGTATCCATGGAGACGGAGCCTCCTACATGTTCAGGGCAAGGAAGTTTCTCTGCTGGGCACCATAGCAACAGGAGGCAGAGGGAGAGCTGGCCTATCAGGGAAGAGCACGGGGCCTATTCCCTGGTGACTGCAGCATTTCAAATGAAAGCATCGCCCTGGTGAATGGACACAAAGCATTTGCAGAAACCCCAAATTGTCAGATGGAGGCAAATGCTTGCGCTACCGTCATAGCTAATCCTCTGGCAATAGTCAAACAAAGCACAGAGCCATTTCACACATTCGGATTCTAATGCCCCAATGAGTAAGCAAGAAATGACACCAAACACCCACAGAGCTCTCAATTCAGTGGCAAGCATGTGACATTTTGAGGGAAAGGCTTGGGTACTTCTTGAATTAGAGCTATTTAAGTATGCAGGTCACTTCATGCTGCCAGGCAGAGAAGAGCTGGGGAGTTGCGTTGTGCTGAGGAGAATATGGAATCCAGGGCTCTCCGGGACAACTGTAGGAGCAGTCTTTCCAAACAAGAGCTTTTCTGAGGTAGACACTCCCATCAGAGTGTGCCCTCGAATCAGAACAATTCGTACCAACAAGACAATACGGACAATAGAAGCCCCGACGGCAGGAGGGGGTGGTAATCGAATGCCTGGCAGTTGCGTCATTTATAAACCTCTCCCATTTTGGGGGTTACAATGAAACCGATCATCCACTGAGCAATACTGTTTGCTAGGCAAAGGCTTTCCACTATGCTACAACGTTCTGTCTAATGCTAACACTGAGGATTGCAAAGATGGAGGCTGTGTCCATTTTCTTCCCAGCGTATTCTCTGCTATATGCCTTGAATCGTTTATGACCCCACAGCACTGAGACAAGGCTAAGTATTAACTATTTCCCCACATAACTGAGAAAATAGAAAACGTTTCTTGACATGTTAGCCTCCCTCTGCCAGCCCTCCCCGACCTGCACGAGGGTGACCTACATCACCCTACTTCAATGTCTAAATATAAGTTGAGTGCCTCCTCCTGCAATTACCTCTCACAGAAAAAGGAATCTCTTTCTGCCGAGCCTTCCCCAAGCCTCTTATTGTAGGGATCTCATAATTACCTTCTTTTAACAGAAAGTGCCATTTGGAAACCACATGGCAGCCTGACACGGCCCAAGTCCATGCTGACTCTGGCTGCTTTCAGATGGGATTTCTTCACATGAGAATCTTAGATATCGAATACTGAAAACTCGTTTTCTTTTTTTTAATTATTGAGGTTGTAATATAATCACATTTCTTTCTTCCTTTCCTTCTCCAAACCCTTCCGTAAACCCCTCTTTGCTTTTTCACGTCCGTGGCCTCTTTTTTCATCAATTGTTGTTGTTTGTGTGTGTGTGTGTTCCTAAATATAACCTGTTTGGTCTGTATAATGTTGCTTGTGTATGTTTTCAGAGACAAGCATTTAGTTTGGATAACCAGTTTGTGTGCTCTTCCCTGGGGATGTTTGTCTCCTCAGAATTCCTTAGTTGTCTGCAACTCTTTGTGCAGGCTTATTTTTGTGCCTGCCTATTTTTCTTGTCCTTGTCCTTGTCCTGCTTATGTTTAGGTGGAAAAAACCCCACCCACTTTCTGATTATTCTTAAGAAGAATCACTTGGATAGCAATACAGTCAGTGATTGGCTACAGAGATCGTGCAACCCTACACTGTCTGCTATGTGACCTCAGATCTTGATAGTGAAAGACACTCAGATACCTACAGGATAACAGCAAAGCCAGCTGTCCTTCTGCTATTCAGGGACCACTGTGACAGCTTGCTGGTCATTTACTCATGGCCACCTCTGCAGTCCCTTCTATGATAACAGGTGTCCATGTGACTAATTGTCCTGGGAAAAAAATAGAAATGCCACATGCCACTTCTTTATTCCGACCTGAAGATGACCAGGTGCTGTCAAACTCTCTCTGCCCCTCCCTTCTGCCTGGAACACGGCAGGCCACATGGTCACTCAAGGAGAAGAGAACTGTTACAGCAGTTTAAGTGCCAATCATCCTGGATCACCCAAATACCTACATGCTATTCTGTAAGAGACAAAGAAATGCCAGTCTAGGTTTGATGGATATATTTAGGGTTGGTAAAACCCTATATCCTCACAATAAATGTGGGCTTAAAAGAAAACAAAAACAAGGAGAGTGCAAGACATGGATTCAAAATTGTTTTAACTTACAGGAGTTAGGTTGAAGTAAAGATGGTTTGACCTGAAAAACTTAGATGAATTAAAAAGTAGCTCAAGAGGTGAGAGAATTAAAAAGTAGCTGAATAAAACTATGAAAAAATTCAAATAGATTTGCATGGCAGGCCACCCTTGAAATCCCAGCACCTGTGAGGCAAAGCAGGCAGACCTCTGTGAGATCAAGACTTAGGTAGCCTACATAAGAAGTTCCAGGCCCGCCAAGGACACACAGTGTGATAAGGCTCTTGTAAACTCTAAAGATTTGTCATTCATATTGGTTTAATAAAATGCTGATTGGCCAATAACCAGGCTGGCAGTACAGGCGGGGCTACCAGACTCAGAGAATTCTGGGAACAGGAAACACAGAGACAGAGTCTTGTGCCAGATGCAGAGAAGTGAGAATGCCTTACTGAGGAAAGGTACCAAGCCACGTGGCTAAACATAGATAAGAATTATGGGTTAATTTAAGTTGTAAGAGCTAGTTAGTAGTAAGACTGAACAACAGGCCAAACAGTTTATAATTAATATAAGTCTCTGTGTGTTTGTTAAAGACTGAATGGCTGCAGGACCGGGCGGCACAGAAACATCTGTCAACAGCGAGACCCTGACTAAAACATTATATACTTACATATGTTATACATAAAGCCTTATTATAACTCAGTAAGACATCATCAATACTTTTAATTAAAACAATAAATTCAAGAGCACTTGTTATTTTTGACTTCATTTATCTGAAGCCTCGCTGGAGTTGACAAATCAAATAATGCTATTAAGAAAATGAGAGTCACGATGCTATACTTGTCTGTTTATCCAAATCCTAGGCTAAGTCGTCTGAATTTTCCACCCTGTTCGGTTTGACTCCTGGACAACTGAGGCTCCACAAGTTACACATGTGGGGTCCCAAACACATAAACCTAGCCACATCTCCTCTCCTGAAACTCTGAAATGGCTTCCCATGACTCTGACAACACAGACCTTGTCTGCTCCGGTCTTCCCTTCCTCCTTCACCACTGTGCAATTCCTAAGCTGGAAGCAACAGGCTTAGCTCTTCATCTCTCAGCATCCCCCTGCCTCTCCTGGTGACCACCTCTATCTTGCTTTATTCTCACTCCCCAAACTTCTCTCAAGTCGGCTTAAGTATCAGCCACATCCACACGTTTAAATGAGCACAGATACTACTCATCAGTGAGAACCCTTTCATTGAAAACACTTCACACATACGTGTTGGATTCGTGCGTAAGGTGATGAGTGTGTAGCCAGAAGGCAAACCTAACGTTTAGCAGAAACCTCTTAACCTCATGGGGCACTGAGGGTCCCCTCCCTTTATACTTTGACGTAGGGTGATCTCCTTTACCCGATGCTACAAATAGTCTGTCCAGTGCATTGTAGCCATGTTTCACGAGCTAACCCCTGGTTGGGGCCATGTTGTTGAATAAATACACTTGTGTAAGCCACTGTACAAGCACAACCAAATGCTATACTACACACACACACACACACACACTTGTGGAGACAACAGTAAGCTTGTGTCACTGGTGCCCCATTTCACATGGAGCCTCCAAACTCCTCCTCTCTGGACTTTAGGGAATGTGACCCGTGGCGGCTAGTCTTGGTTGCCAACTTGACTACATTTTTGATGCACTAAAATGCATGTATCTGAGGGATGGTTCTTGGTTGGGTTATTTGAGGTAGGACACCTATCCTACACACGGATAAACGTTCTGGTCAGATCCATCCTAAATGTGGGCCACCTCCTGGTGGCAGCCAACATAAAAGGACACCGAAGGAAGCCCTTGCTTTTTGCCCATTGCCCTTCCTCTCACTGGCAAGTTCATCTATCCGGAGCTATTGCTTCACCGGTGCAAGAAGCTGCTTCTTCAGGGTTCCGACATAGATGGAAGAGTGGCTCTCTAGGACTTCCCTGGGACTCCAGCATCAGACTAGGACAGTTGAGACATCTAGTCTTGTCGACTGAACTACTGGATCTTTGGCCTTTCTGTCAGGAGACAGCCATTGTGGGACTACTCAGATCACAGCCTGTGAGTCACTTTGATAACTCCCCTCTTAATGTATGTCTGTATAGGTAAATTACTTCATTCCATCAGAGAAACCTGACTAACACACGACCCTCCTTCTCTTGTTTCTTCAGGATGTAGGATTGGCTCCAATCAATTATAAAGATGTATTTTTCCCAAGCAGATTAAGTGCAGGATCTCCTCAAGTATGCCCCCTCCCTCACAGACAGTCTTTAATAAGTGTTTCTCCCACTTGGAGGAAATAAAAAGCCCAACCCTGAAGCATACATCTGCATGATTTATGGCTCTTGGTTTGCAGCTTTGCATGTGAAAATCATTTCCGGGTTTATGTCTGTCATGCTAAGGATCAATGAGCATGCTCAATGGTGGGTGTAGTCTTCCCCCAAGTCTGAGAGACCTGTGTGGCTTCCTCAACACATTAGAGTAATGGTGAGCATCTGGCAGACCCCCAACTCGGTGGCCGAGAACACTGGCCATGCAATAAATCCTCGGAGACTGGGATTTGGACAGCAGTTGCCTTTGAGGAAAGGATTATGATTTACTAATTCTTAGGGGAAGCCCATTAAGGTCCATTTGGCACCATTATTTTGATTGAGTACGTCATCAAAGGCACAGATGGGAGAAAGACATGAGAGTAAATACGTAAACGAGCCACAGAGATAAACACTTAAGTGCTCTTGCTCGTTATGTTCCTGTTTGATGCTACAGATCCTGTCCTGCTGGGATTCGCTATGAAATCGTCCAACACAGAGCATTAATTCCTGTATCCTGTATACATTTTTCTCTCCGCATGAGAACTTCAGAGTCCCGTTTTACAGTAGCTTCCAATGCTCTCTCAGACAAAGTAAGGATCTTCATTCAAGAAGCTACGAAATTAAGTAGAGCTCCCGTCCACTGCGCCAGCTTCGTTTTTCTCCAGTGATAAGACACCTGAGCTAAAGCCACTTAGTGGGAGGGAAGGTTTGCTGAGCTTAGAAATCTAGGTAGCAGTCTGTCGTCAGGGAATTCAGAGCAGGGACCTGGAATCTGAAACCGTGGAGGGGTGTGGCTTACTGGCTTGCTCTCTGGCTCATCCTGAGTTAGCTTTCTAGCCCAGGCACAGCTGCCTATGGATGGTATTGCTCCCAGTGGGCAGTGTCCTCCCTCCTATACCAGTCATCAATCAAGACAATCTCTCACAGCAGTGACACAGGCCAACCCTATGCAGGCAATTCTTTAATTGAGGTTCCCTCTTCCCAGGTGACATCAGGTCATGTTAAGTTGGTAGTACAAACTAACCAGGACATGTAAAGACTCTGAATTCTATCACTGACTGTTCTCATATTCATAGTCTCTCTCTCTCTCTCTCTCTCTATATATATATATATATATATATATATATATATATATATATATTGTGTTTTATCTCTGTTTGTCCATGTGCGTGCGTGCGTGCGTGCGTGCGTGCGTGCGTGTGTGTGTGTGGTGTGTGTGTGTGTGTGTGTGTGTGTGTGTGTGTAACCTCATTCATGATTAAGTGAAAATAACTCAACATCCCTTTGATGCCCATATCCTGTCTTTAGGATTTATTTTACTGGTCTGCTTCAAAAAAGCTTATGTTCAACCTTCTGAATATAACTGATGCTACACTGTCATCAGTCGCAGTCAGCACTGTCTACCCATGACTATATCAGGTAATGTAAAATAATAATAATTTTTAAGGACTTAAAAATAGTAAAAAAAAATTCTATCTTATACCGGTGTACCTTTTCTTAATGTCACATTGCTCTACTCTATTTGAAATTACATACCTTAGAACTTCTATAAAGTAAAGAGCATAGGTGCCCCATTTAAAATCTATTCATGGGATGAGAAGAAAAACATCTTTGTATTTTAGTATCCCTACTTGCAAAATGTAGGGTAATGCCATCTGTTTTTTGTTTTTGTACTCATATTAGAATTGAATGAGTTACGAGCTTGGAATTTCACCAAGGACAGTGAGTATTGAGTAAAACTCTCGGCTTTTCTTACTATTGGCTTTACTGATAATTGGCCACATTTCAGAATGCTATCCGAGCCCCAAAGTAAATCTAATATATTCTTTCAAATATTCCCATCTATCTCTGTCATGTCACAGATTGCTGTCTATACTTGACAATACACATTGCTGCTGGAGGCTTTTACCTAGGGCTGACAAGATGTGAGACAATTAACTCCATGTCAAAGAACACAGAAAGTCAAGCTTGTGACTTCCCAAAGCCTTCATGAATACTGACTAGTTTTCTTGGGACTGGAAGGTATTCTGCACACTACCAAAGGACAAAGGTAAATAGCAACGCAGCTCTAAACCTTTCAATATACAATGGCGACCTGCCTGAAAGACACACTGGTGCAATAGTGGCTCATTGTTGTGGAAGTAACCAACCAATATATGATTGACTATTCAATCCACTCCATTGTTGTCGGAATAATCAACCAATATATGATTGACTATACAGCCCACTCCATTGTTGAGGGAGTAACCAACCAATATTTGATGGACTATACAGCCCACTCCCTGAGATGAAACCCATCCCTGACATTGTTTGGGTTGCCAAGACCCTGAAACTAGATAGGCCAGGATCCCGGGTGTGTGTGTAAGGGGGGGTGGGGGTGGGGTCAAATCCACCTGTGTTGTTAAAGGAACATAGCAATGAAATCATTCCTAACAATATTCCTTCAATAGGGCACTGTGGAGAGAATGAGAGACCTTGTAAATACTCAGTCCATAATGGGATGTCTTCATCGAATCCCTCCCCTCAGAGCCAGAGGGGATGGAAGACACCAAGGAAACACAAACACTTGTAAACACAACAGGACCAAAGCACATATAAATCCAGAGAGACTGTGGCAGCATGCACAGGGCCCACACAGGTCTAAACCAGATGGCATCCCATTTCTGAGACGGAACTAGACACATGCCCCCACCCCTAAGCCAGAAACTAGCTCCAACTGATAACTGCTCACAAAGGAAAAATTACTTTTCTACAACAGACTTTCACTAGGTAGATAAATTACTCTTAAGGGCAGGCCCCCATGTCCAACAGTAGATGGCAAACACAAAATGAACTCTATGGCATTTTTGGAGGCTCTTTGTCTCATAATGCTTTGTCGGCAGGGGGAGAGGGGTTATTGTTTGTTTACTCATCTTTTGTGTTACAGGTCTTGTGTGTGTGTGTGTGTGTGTGTGTGTGTGTGTGTTGGTTTCCAGTTGGTTTTGTGTTTTTATGGGATTTCTGTGTGTGCAAACATGTGTATGTCTGCATCTATGTGTATTTCTTGTGCATTTCTGGCTGTCTTTCTGGCTCATTCTGTCCTATTCCCGTTTGTTTCTATTTTATCTTACTTTATGTTGTTAATATTTTTCCAGATGCCTGTTTGTTCTCTAATTAGAGGGAGGAAGAAAGGGTGTAGATTTGGATGGGAGGGGAGGTGGAGAGGATCTGGGAGGAGTTGGGGAAGGGGAACTGTAAATCATTATAGTGCATAAAAAAATCTATTTAAAAAAAGGAGACAGCAGTTATAAATGCATGTGGTGGCTAATGCTTGGAATCTCAGCACTTGGGAGGCTAAAGCAGGATTGTTATCAGGTCAAGGCCCACGTGGGCTACATAGTGAAAGGGATTCCAATTCCAAAGTGGCCACAGGAAGTGGCCCACACCCGGTGTGCCAACTCTGGAGCCTGAGGCTGGTGCTCTGGCAGCTGAGGTGTACAGGAGTGGAAGCAGGGTGAGCAGCCAAGCGGTTATTTCAGCTCACAGAACTCTGAGGTAGAAACAACAGCAAACACATCTGGGCTGAACCGTGCAAAGGGCTCTATTACGGGAACCGGGGGCTGCCAAATCACTAACCTAGTTGGTACCTTCTGGGTTTTCTAGCAAATGCTTCTTGGATGCAGAACACTTTTATTTTTATCTAGAGTAACCAATCCCAGGCCATTGTTTTGAGGTTATTATAGTTCAGCCAGCCAGGGCTCTAATTTCAATAGCTGGTGATATCTGGTGACGGGCTGAGGAGATAGAGTGACATCTTTCAGATGCAGATTTCAACATTTCAGCTTCTGGGTAGCTTTCTGTCCCTTTATTGTGTTCCTGACCACGCACCTACTCCTTTAACTGCCTCTCGTGGTTTCTCCTCTCACTATTCCTATTTGTTTAAGTTGTGTAACGCCCCCCCCCACACACACACACCTTTAAGCCAATCTGTGGACAAAGGTTTTAGTACCTAGTTTGGAAATACTGGATTGGATCCTTCTCTTTCCCAGGTTGAGATATTCTCCAGGCAATGAACTGGCAACTCCAAGCATCGCTGGAATATTATAATAAACTTACAGCAAACCAGTTAGGGCTTTTACTTCTGGGTACAGTAGTTTTTACATCCTGACAGCACACATTGCATACAGGAGATTGTGTGTGTGTGTGTGTGTGTGTGTGTGTGTGTGTGTGTGTGTGTGTGTGTGTGTGTGCATATGTGTTTCTGTGTGCCTATGTATGTGTGTGTGCATGTGTGTGTCTGTATGTATGTGTCTTTGTGTGTGTCTCTGGGTATGTGTCTGTGTGTGTGTCTGTATGTGTCTGTGTATATATCTGTCTGTGTGTGTATCTGCCTGTTTGTGTATATATGTGTATGCACGTGTGCGTGTGTCTGTGTATGTGTCTGTGTGTGTGTCTGTTTGTGTGTATCTCTGTATACATCTGTGTGTGTGTGTGTGTGTGTGTGTATGTGTATGCATGTATGTGTCTGTATATGTGTGTGTGTGCATGTGTGTGTGTGTCTGTATGTTTGCTGTCTGTGTGTGTGTGTGTCTGAGTGTATGTCTGTGTGTGTGTGTGTGGTGTGTGTGTGCCTATGTTGTGTGTGTGTGTGTCTATGTATCTGTGTGTGTGTACCTCTGTGTGTGTGTGTGTGTGTGTGTGTGTCTGTATGTTTGCTGTCTGTGTGTGTGTGTCTGAGTGTATGTTTCTGTGTGTGTGTGTGGTGTGTGTGTGTGTGTGTGTGTGTGTGTGTGTGTGTGTGTGTCTATGTATCTGTGTGTGTGTACCTCTGTGTGTGTGTGTGTGTGTGTGTGTGTGTGTGTGTGTGTGTGTGTGTGTTTGTGTAGGGTTTCGATCACCCGATTCCTCAGAAAGCCACCAGGGAGGAAGGCTTCCATTCCTTTCTTTTGATCTGTGTTATCACCCAGATTTATCATCCCGTGCTCTGCCTTGAATTACAAACTCCCTCAAAATGGGGTCACCCTTGCTTGTCACCTACACTCTCCCCTCACACTGAACTCCATTGTACAAAGAACACAGTCCATTTCCCGTTCAAGTGTCCGTCCACTGCATAGTCAGGTCATGACAAACATGGACATTTTCTCCAACATTTTGCCAAAATGGGAAAAAAAAAGAAAGCTGGGGAGAGCAGGGCCTCATCCAATGGCACTATAGGAATGCGTTGCTTTCACTCTTTGATATGACTTTTAATTAAATCTGCATAGTTAGTAGGCAACAGAAGCCAACAGGACAGATGGCCTCCCAGGAGTTTCCAGAAGGAGCTTCTGCCTAGCAGGAAGGGTTTTCCTGCTGGGGGTATGGCAGGACTCTGTTGGAAAAGAGCAGGCTTGCTTGCTTGCTACATTCCCCTTCCAAGCCCTTCCTGTATTCCCTGGCATGTTTCTCTGCTGGGTCTACATCACAAGGCCCAGGAGCCGCTATTTGTTCTTCATGTCATTGACATTTCAATGACTCCTTTCTGTGGGAGGGACAGTAGCATCCCCAAATCTAGAGCAATGGATCTAAAATTAGATAGGCTTTGCTTACTTAATCTTAAGGAGTCCCTGAGCCCCCAAGTAATAGCCACTAATTGCGTGCTATTTTAGTAAACTGGTATTGGTTTTAATGAATTGCCTTTTTTTTTTTAAAAGAAAAAAAAGTAGATCATACATCTAGGGCTGCAGATTAGCTTTGGTGATGGGTCCAATGGGGCTCCGGAGAAGCAGATGGGTTTTAACCTGAGAGCAGGACCTTCCGGTGCTTCAGCCAACTGTCTCCACATTTTATAAATTGGACGAGTCATCCAAGGGCCTTACTTCCTGCATTTCCTCTCTTTCTGTTCATGAGGTGGGCAGGTTGGCTCAGCCAAAAGTTCATAGACTCTGTAGGCCACCCTGCAGATTTTTCTGAAAGAAGGAATTTGCTGTATACAATTGGGCTTCTTCCAAAGCAGCAGGGACTCTTTCAAGGACAATGTTTGAAATTTTTGTTGACTCAGAACATTTAAGGATTCCTTTCACGAAAGCGCTCAGATAAGGTTGCTTAGGTGGTATTTATGCCTATGAACAGTGAAATCAAAAGCAGTCGACAGGAGTTTTGTTTGTAGAGTCACTTTTGGGCAACGGTCATTAATTTAGGATTCTCATATCCGTGTAGATGCTGAAACGGAACCGGATACTTGGGACACGTGATCAGTTTTTAGTGGACTACAGGTACAGAAACACCCCTATACTGGCTAAAAGGAAGAGTCTAGAGAGACCTGAGGTGTACTATCCAACCTCTGCAGGTGTTATCCTTTAACAGACCATAACCCAGCCTGAAGGCCCAAGCAGGAAGAAATCTCTTCACACTGAATCCCCTAGCCTCCCAAACCATAAGTAACAAATACTCCATCTCAGCCGATTTCACATAGAGGGATAGATACTCCCTCAGCCTAGACACACGGGGGAGGGCCCTATCCCAAAGGATATGACAGACTCTGAAGACCCCCTATGGAAGAAGGCCTCACCCTCCCTGGGGAGCAGAAAGGGGATGGGATAGGTAGAGTGTTAGTGGGGGACAGGGGAGGAGGGAGGGAGAGGGAACTGGGATTGACAGGTAAAACAATCTTGTTTCTAATTTAAATTAAAAAATGGAGAAAATAAATAAATAAACAAACAAACAAATAAATAAATAAATACCCCATCTCAGATATTCTGTTGTAATGACACATGATAGACCAAGACCAAAAATGAAAACAAAAACAAAAACAAAAACAAAAACAAAAACAAACCTTGTTTTTAAGTACAGATAATCTACAACCAATGTTACTAGAACCCTCATACATTGCTGTCAGGAATGTCAAATAGTTTGGCCTTGTTGGAAACAAATCTGGTAAGTCATTCAAAAGTTAGCATGGTAGCCAGACGGTGGTGGCGCACGCCATTAATCCCAGCACTCGGGAAGCAGAGGCAGGTGGATCTCTGTGAGTTCGAGACCAGCCTGGTCTACAAGAGCTAGTTCCAGGATAGGCTCCAAAGCCACAGGGAAACCCTGTCTCGAAACACACCTCCCCCCCCCCAAAAAAAAAAAAAACAGTTAGCATGGAGTTAGCATGACCTAGCATTTTTATGCTTAACTGTGTATCTGAAAAAACTGAAGACATGTTCCCACATAAACATGGATACAAAAATTCATGGCACCATTATTCATGATAGTTAAAATGTACACAGAGCCCGAGTGCCCATCAGCTTATGTTTGCTCATTTATTTTTTTGTGAATCTAAAATTGCTTTGTAAAAATGCTCCTTTAAAATGGGAATTTGCACAAAATGGAATTTTATTCAGCCACCAAAAAGAATGAAATACCAACACAGGCCACACGGATGAGCCCTGAAGACATTTTTCTACGTGAAAAAAATCACAAATGAAAGGTCACATGTATGATTTCATTACTCGGAAACACAAATCCACAGAAAGCGGGGCTGGGGGGGGCATTGCACAGAGGAGGACTCAGAGCAGCTGCTAAAGACTTAAGGTTTCCTTCTGTGGCAATAAAACATTTTTGAAGAAAGAGAGTGCAATATCTGCACAGCCATTAGCAGAGTGAAAGCACAATTTAAATAGAGTTAGGATATTCAGACATGGTCTCTACAATGGTGACTCTCAGTTCTTAAGGAGATTTAGAACTAACTGAGATGACAGGCATGGCTGTGAGTGATTCTCTTGATTAGGTTAGCTAAGGTGGAGTCCTGTCCACTGTGTGTGTGTGTGTGTGTGTCTGTGTGTCTGTGTGTGTCAGTGTGTGTCTGTGTGTATGTCTGTGTGTGTGTGTGTCTGTGTGTCTGTGTGTCTGTGTGTCTCTGTGTCTCTGTGTCTGTGTGTCTCTGTGTCTGTGTGTCTGTGTCTGTGTATCATAACCATCGGTGTTAAATCTGATGTCATCAGCTAAACACTGAACTGAACTCTGGATCCCAGTTGCAGAGAGGGAGGAGTGAAGAGCAAAGAAGTTGGGACCAGGTTGGTGAAACCCACAGAAACAGCTGACTTGAACAAAGGGAAGCACATGGACCCCAAACTGATGTCTGGGAGGCCAGCATGGGACTGATCCAGACCCTTGAACATGGATGTCAATGAGGAGGCCCCGGCACTCTACGGGGCCCCTCGTAGTGTGGATCAGTATTTACCCCTGGCATAAGGGACTTTGGGAGCCCATCCCACATGGAAGGATGCTCTCTCAGCCTAGACACATGGGGGAGGGCCTAGGCCCTACCAAGGATGATATGATGACTTTGGGGGACCCTCATGGAGGGCCTTACCCTCCCTGGGGGGCAGAGGGGGGATGGGGGACTGGTGGGAGACTGGGAGGAGGGAGAGGGAGAAGGGATTGACATGTGAAGCAGGCTTGTTTCTAACTTGAAGTAATAAAAAGTCATTTCTTGGGAAAAATCTTATGTCACAGTATTTTTCTTTTTTAATGTTTTAGCTAATTTATTGTTAAGTGTAGAAGTCACAAAGCAAAAATGGAACAGAAGTCAAAGATAATTTTAAAGGGGTTTTTTTTGGTCTTCTGGTGTGTGTCAAATATTTTTTAAGTTTAACAACAGGAGAAGTGTCAAATGAAAAGACATTTGTTTATATTTCTCAGACACAGAATATATTTATTCACATGTTGTAGGTTCTGAGAATTTACCTTTTCTTTTAAGTGCATGGTTTATCCATCTTTGCAATAACTATCTACGTGTCATCTAATAACATCTATTCTTCTGTACCTCTAGAAGGGATAGATGCAGCTACATGCAAGCATGTTCGACTTGAAATCTCTAAAAGAAACTACGCTAGCTAACTTAGCAATTATGCCTAGCTATAAGGATTGGCCTTAAGATAAATATCTCCCTTCACTGTGTTGTTACATTTTATTTTATAATTTATTCCTAACACAGGTTAGAATTGATTATAGAGTCCAAATGTCTGTTAAAAACATCCGGCTTATCTATTTCCTACTTGTTTTCCTACAGTCAGAAAAACCTCTCTATGATGGACAGCTATACCACTACACTGAACTACTCACAACTATTGCCCTGAATACTCTCCATGCTACCTCCTTTAAAAATGTTCTGGGTGCTGAGTATCTGAGAGTCATTTCTGACTTGATAGGCAGTTTTCCAATGGAAAGCTCTCTTACTGCACGGTATCTCCCTTAAGAAAGAGCATACAAATTTGTTACCCAATACAAAATGCCCATCCCCAAAACATACATACATATTATAGAGACCGAGCAGGTAGTATTTATGTAGTTATATGTATATGTATATGTATATATATGTTTATGTGTATATACATATATGGATACGTACATGTATGTAACCTAAATTAATGGAGAAAAATGAGGTCATCAATTTGAAAAAGAGTAAAGGGGAATATATGGGAGTGTTTGGGGCATGGAATGGAAAATGAGGGTGATATAATCTGAATGGCAAAAGAAATAATTTTAAAACTGTAAATAGTAAGGTCATTTACCTGGCTTTACAACACCTCCCTTTGGTTCCTTCTTATAACGAGCTGACTGGACGCTTCCCTCAGCAACCGTTCCAATCCTGCATTTCTTCCTGGTAAAGTCTTCATCGCTCCCAGGGCAAAAGCCAATGGGACTGTGCCCTGTGTCTGAGGGAGTCTTCACTGGGGATACCGACTGGCTGCTGGGACACCCTGTGTCATCTGTGAGACAGAAATGGTTGAGCTTTGAGTCACGATACAGGCATGCCGTGGGCCAGGCACACACACGGTCATGAATGGATTGCTCGTAAAATCCACGTAAACTGGGTATGACCCTCCTATTAGCATCCCTCTTTTGGGTTTTCCACATTTTGGCTACTCACATTGAAAATACTATTTTAAGGGAACACTGTAAAGACATGACTCATAAGCCTTTTCATCCTAAAGACTTCTGTAACATGCATTTTTACTACATTTTAAAATTTAAATTAGAAACAAGATTGTTTTACATATCAATCCCTGTTCCCTCTCCCTTCCCTCCTCCCCCAATCCCCACTAACACCCTAGGTATCCCATACCCTTTCTGCTCCCCAGGGAGGGTGAGGCCTTCCATAGGGGGTCATCAGAGTCTGTCATATCCTTTGGGATAGGGCCTAGGCCCTCCCCTGTGTGCCTAGGCTCAGGCAGTGTCCCTCTATGTGGAATGGGCTCTCAAAGTCCATACCTATGCTAGGGATAAGTATTGATCCACTACAAGAGGCCCCATAGATCTCCTCACTGACACCCACGTTCATGCAGTTTGGATCAGTCCCATGCTGCTTTCCCAGCTATCAGTCTGGGGACCAAGAGCTGCTCCCCCTTGTTCAGGTCAGCTGTTTCTGTGGGTTTCACCGGCCTGGTCTTCACCCCTTTGCTCATCACTCCTCCTCCTTTGCAACTGGATTCCAATTCATTTCAACAGGTACAAAAAAATTCAAATAACCCCCTGTATCTTTTCAGACATCCATACTTTAAAGTTGGAATTTAACAACAACACAAATTGCAGAAAACCTTTAAACTCATGGAAATTGAATAATGCCAAGTTGCACCACTCCTGGGTCAAGGAAGAAATAAAAAAAAGAAATTAAAGATTTCCTAGAATTCAATGAGAATCAGGACACAACATACCCTAACTTATGGGAAACTTTGAAAGCAGTGCTAAGAGGAAAGAAAGTTCATGGCACTAAGTGCCCACATGAAAAAACTGGAGAATAGTCACACTAGAGAATTAGCCCCACAACTGAAAACTCTAGAACACAAAGAAACCAATGCACCCCAGAGCAGTAGATGTCAGGAAATAATCAAATTGAGGGCTGAAATCAATAAAGTAGAAACTAGGAAAACAATAGAAACATCCATTAAAAAAAATCAAAGCATATGTCTACTGGAATATTTTCTATGATATAATAATTTGGGTTCATAACTGTCCAAAGACTTTAGTTTTGTGTTTTGTTTGCTTTTGCTTTTTATTTTGTTGTTCAGACAGAGTTTCGCTATGTGGCCCTGGCTGGCCTGGAACTCAGAAATCCATCTCCCTCTGCCTCCCAAGCACTGGGACTAAAGGTGTGTGCCACCGTGTTTTGCCTTCCAGGGGTGTTTGGATGGAGTGAGTAATATAAGATTCACAAGAAAAACTCAAGATAATTAGCATGCACTTTGGGCAGTTGTTTTTTGTTAAGAAAATAAAATTATTTGAATATTACTGTCATTGCCTAAGATTTTGATCACATGGCCCATTATCTGGTTAGTAGAATTTTTAGGGAGCCTCTGATTTTAGAAGTTCAAAGAAAGAGAAAGATGTGATCCTATTTTAGACACATATATCTAACCAAAAATAGGCCAATCAGATATATTTCTACCTGCAGTAAACTAGAAAAGTAAATGTTAAATTTCAATCACAGCTAAACATAACCAGGATCATCATTTTAGGCTAATGTTTATGTTGTGAGGTTATTGGTACAGATGCCTATGAAACAGAAAACTTCCATTGTTCCTTATGTTTGTCATAATTATCAAAGTACTTAGGACAGCTGATTTATCCTTTTTAGCTTGAATAAGAGTTGCATGAAAACTAGGACCAAATTAATGTTACTTTAAATATGCATACTCGGTGACATAGTAAATTTTCATTACTCAATAATTTTTACTAAATGAAATTCTTTAGATATCAGAATTACTTATTAATCCAAAGATTGTAAAAAAAATTATACATACCACTAACAATCTTAGATCTACTGTGTTTTTATGTATATTAGAGTAGCCACAGTTATTTGTCATCTACCATAGGTTATCTTGGGACTCAACAGCTGGAATAACAACAGGATAGAACTAAGGCTAAATTGGATACATGGATGGAATGAGTTGTGCCAAGGCTTTGTCTAAAAAGCAATTGCCATTGCTTCATTTCTGGCTTCTGCTTCATTTTTTATTATGAAACTCTCGCTTCCTGGAACAAAATGAACTTGGCACTTCAAGACAAGGCATTTTTCTTGCCTTTGTATGTTTTAAACTTTTGGACACATTGCTATTCCTGGGACCACCATGATCTGTTTCTAAGTGAATGGTTGTTAGTGCACTGTGCCTACAGACATGTTATAGCTTTCCTGAGTAGCCAGAGGCAAAGGTGAGTCCCTCTGGGCTGCCACTGTTCAGCTATTCTATCTCAAGCTATATCCATGCCCAATCCTATTTCCATGCCCTTGTTTCAGTGCAAAAAACGGAATCAGAACTCGCCTAGGGTGCAAATTTGCTTACTGGACCAGACTCCGGCAATTAATAATCTCCGTATTGGCCCCAGAGAAACTTTTCCTTGATTCCTATTTCAAAGCAGATAAACTCAAAACAAATGTTAGTAGAGCACTCAAAATTACCTAGTGCCTTTCCAATGATTTTCTTTCGAGTCAGACCCATCCATCATTTCTTTTGTAAGATACTGGGTCCAAATAAATAAAAGTCTATACTTTAGAATGTCTCTTTTTTCCCCTTGAAAGTGTGCAGTATCAAAGGGATAAAATTAAGTGATTTATACTGGAAAAAGCAGTGTCAAGAAAAGCTTTTAAAACTATGTTTTAAATAAATAGGAACCAGACATGTTTTGATTGGTTCTGTTACATGCTTTTCGTGTTAAAGTTTGTACAAAGCATCTTTTTCAGTACTGGGACTTTACATACGACTGGGATTAAGTGCTCTATAGGGTCTAGATAAAATTTAGGATATGAAACTGGTGGCATTATAGGAAGGCAGTAGCAGTTTTTCAGCTGGAGTCCATGGTCTACCTGTCATCAGTATTTACAGCCTGTATCTCCAGGAGATGGGAATGAGAAGATGAATTTGCAAATCAATCTTGAACTCTGGGCACCTCTTAAAGTATTTTAATCTCTACCTACCGTGGTTGGGGAAACCATAGCAATAGGAGGCAGGAATTTTCTTAACAAATATGTATCAAATTCTGGCACTGAATGGGCTCACAGTTATTGTACCCAGTTTGCATCCTGATGCAACTTACAAAGAAGCCACGGGGAATTTGTGGATATCACTTCATTTGCATGAGAAGTCTGAGTAAATGCACAGGCAAAAAGAGAAAAAAAAAAGAAAGAAAGAAAGAAAAAACTCACAGTGGCCTGTCCTATCCGCCTGATTTGTCTAGTGGAACCAAAGCTAACAAAGGAACATTCTTGCTATGGCACAGGACACACTGTGCCACACAAGGAAGGGCCCAGCACAGACTCAGAACTTTATGTGCCAAAAAATCATCTGGCCACTGGTGCTACTGAGGGATTTCTTTTGTGTAGTGGTGAAGAAGTAATTATTATTTCAACACGGCCTTCTGGGACTATTTCTCTACTCTAACTTGTTTGGGTGAAGATAATACTCACTTCTAAAACCCATGCAAATATTCTCAGCTGTCATTTACAATGATACTAAGAATGCCAAAGCCAAGCTGCTATTCTCTGGATGTTTGTATGCAATTGTACAATTGTCAACTGACATAAAGGTCAGGTATACATGGAAAAGACATGGTTATTAGAGGGTAGAGAGGCGGCTCAGTGGTTAAGAACACTTGCTGCTCTTGTAGAGGACCCAGGTTCTATTCCCAGCACCCACATGACAGGCCACAATTGGCTATATACCTCTAGTTCCATGGAATCTGTTCCTCTCTTCTGATCTCTTTGGGTACCAGACATATATGTGGTACACACACACACACACACACACACACACACACACACACACACACACACACACACACGGATGAATATTTACATTTCCTTTGACTCATGGCAAGTATGTCAGGCCTAGAGTGCTTGATAAAAACCATTAGCCAAAACAATTTAGGGGAAGAAGGGTTTAGTTCAATGTACACTTCCATGTCACTGGGTCCCTGAGGGAAGTCAAGCAGAAAGTATGGCAGATTGCTTACTGACTCACTCACTGGCTCATGTTCAGCTGACTCATAAAACCCAGGACTACCTGCTTAGGAATGGTGCAGTGGGCTGGACCCTCCTCCATCAATTAGCAGTCAAGGAAATGTTCCCAGGCCAGTTTGACCGGGGGATTCCTCAGCTGAGGTTCACTCATCTCCCGAGACTCTGGGTTATGTCAGGTTGACAACAAGAAAACTAACAAGCAGAGCTCCTATAGTTTGAAGAATCGGGGTTACTTTACCCAATCAGATTTGTTTAAAATATGGGGTCATTCCCTTCTGTGAGAAAGGATTTGAATTCCCAAACTGGATGGGTCCAGGATGATCACTGATGGAGGTTAGGAAAAAGCAATCCTGCTTAAGACTCTACATAAGTGACAGCCACCGGCCATGAAGCAGAATAACTGAAATTTTCTGTTTTATATATTAAGAAAAGAGTTCACCAAGTTTGGTGTCACATGTCTAAAATCAGAGCACCTAAAAGGCTAAAACAGGGGCCAGGGATGGCAGTGAACAACTTTACTCCCAGCACTCTGGAGGTAGAGGCAGAGGCAGGTGGCTCTTTGAGTTCAAGGCCAGGGGGGCTACATTGTGAGTTCCAGGATAGCCAGGGCTATGTAGATATCTTTTGTTTTTTAAAGACTTTATTTATTTATTATGTATACAACATTCTGCTTCTATGTATATCTGCACACCAGAAGAGGGTGACAGGTCTCATAACAGATGGTTGTGAGCCACCATGTGGTTGCTGGGAATTGAACTCAGGACCTCTGGAAGAGCAACCGTAGAGTACTTTCCACACTGTTGATTGGGAGACACAGGCCTTAAGGTCTGTAAAGAGAGGCAGGGAGGCCGAACGTTGGTGGTGCAGTCCTTTAATCCCAGCACTCGGGAGGCAGAGGCAGGCAGATCTCTGTGAGTTCGAGGCCAGCCTGGTCTCCAGAGCGAGTGCCAGGATAGGCTCCAAAGCTACACAGAGAAACCCTGTCTCAAAGAAAAGAGAGGCAGGGAAGCTGGAAGCTTTAATGTTAAAAGGCTTAATTGGGTAGGGTTCTTTTCAAAGAACATGCAGTATAGTTAAAATTATATGACTACAGCTATTAAAAAGTGTATGTCTACATATCTTATAAAACAATTTTAAACTTACTTTAAGTGTACTCTGGGAATTTACAAAATTGAAGGAATTTTTTTTAAAAAATCATGGGTTGCTGTTAAAAATTTTTAATTGCATTTTACCATTCTGAAATGTGTACTCAGTACAAATAAGTAGATAAATGATAAACAAAATATTTTCTTGTAATTTGTTACCCAGAAGAAAGTGAACTATTTGGCCTATTTGATTCATTGAAAGAACTATCAATGCCAAGTATGCTTTACTTTTTTTTTCTGCATCAAAATATTAATAAACATTAATGGACAACTCATTGCTGTGCCATGGAGCCTTTTCACCTGGAGCTTGATAGACTATGGAGAAAGAAGCTATGAAATACTATTAAGACCAAAAAGGGGCTCCCTTAGCTGAGAATGGGGTGTGACTTGAACACAAAAGAGTACTGAGTATAAGTGATTGATAATCCATCATATAAAACTGTGAATATATCATTACACACACAAAATTGAAGTAAGCAGAGAAAGGTCCTCTTGATTTCTTAAATTCCCAATGCCCTGGAAATCACTGGAAATGGAAAAGTGTGAAATTAGGGGCTAAGAGGTAGCTAAGTAGTTATCTAGGATTCACACCACCACATCAACCAGGCCTGGTGGTGCGTGTCTGCAACCCTAACACTCAGGAAGCAGAGGCAGGAGGATGTGAAGCTAAAGCCTAGTTTGGACTACATGAGACATTGACTCAAACAAAAAATTGTCCATTAAAAGGAAAGAATCATCAAATATACTGACGATAGAAAATGAGCACTATTAGTCTGTATTTCACTCAGTGAACCTGAAATTCCTCAATGGTTTTGAAAGATCTCTTTTCTTTTTACAAAAGTATTTTGGCTAACGAAAGAAGGTAGAATAATAGAAAATTGCCTTGATGCAACTTCTAATGAAATTATCGAATTAGACCATTAACTCAGTGAATGAAGTCATAGACAAAAAAGCTAGGGATTTACAGTAAGAACAGACACTCCCTAAATGTACACACTCAGGGTCACTGACAATGTGCTGTCAATCATGTACCATATGAGCCTATGAGGGATGAAGGAAGCTGGGATGGAACTCAATGATAGGGCACTTGTCTGCCCAGTGCGGGGTCTCCCACACTACAAACAAAGCAGAGAAAAGGA
This sequence comes from Cricetulus griseus, assembly GCF_003668045.3. Taxonomy (NCBI): domain Eukaryota; kingdom Metazoa; phylum Chordata; class Mammalia; order Rodentia; family Cricetidae; genus Cricetulus; species Cricetulus griseus. The sequence continues at coordinate 8,356,665 of NC_048603.1, read as the reverse complement.
CCCCCTATGAAGTATTCCTGACACACATAAAAAACTGTCCCTACATCTCTTCAACTCTTTCAAGCTAATGTCCATTTCCAGTTAAATCAGTGGTTGACAAACATTGGCCACATCTAGTTCTGAGTGTTTGTGAAAATCAAGTGTTGTTGGAAGATAGACTCCCCGCTCCTCTACATTGGGAGGGACGGCTTACCAGCGACAATGGCGTGGTTGTGACATAGGCTGCCTGCGCAGCAAAGTTGAAAATATTCAAGGAAGTAAACAGATACGTTTGAAACAATTAGGGATGTTTCGGTGTTCTGTACCGTTATATTAATTCTGTTAGTGATCCCAATAGTTCTGTGATTGTATCAGAATATGCTTGCGTGCTTTTATAAATGGTGCTGAGGCATGTAGAGAGACATATAATGGCATGATGTCTAGAGACCTGTTTTAAAACGTGTAACTGAACAGATGAAATGAATTAGGAGCGGTGTTTTCATCTGGATGAAATTGACAACAAGCATAAAATACTGACTGCACTAGTTTGACTTGAAGTATGCTTTAAAAGTTTTGAAATATTTAATTTCTTGTTTTATTTTGGGGGAGACCAGTTCCCACTATTTAGTCCTGGCTGGCCAGAAACTCTTCGTGTAGTCTTGAACTCACAGAGATCCATCTGCCTCTGACTCCTTAGTGCTGAGATTAAAGACACGTGCCACTTTGCCTAGCTATGTAATAAGTATTATTTTAAATAAGAGTCTGTTCAAAATAGGTAAGACTGTGAATTTTTAAAGTCCACTTCCATTTTATGGGATATTTTAAGCTCCCATTTTCCCACTATTGTTAAAATAGTTTTTACATCTTACAGGTGTATTTCTAGCCAAATCTTACTAGTTTATAGAATGTATGTCTAATAGAATTACCAACATTTCCATGAACTTGGAGCTAATTTATATTTCTCTACTTAGTATCTCACTTACTTTCTGACAATAACCAATATTCATTCGCTTACAATTTTTCAAGTTAATAATTGCACATGTTTTGATGTCATAATTTGCATGATTTTTTATTGGAAAAGCTTCATGCCTTTCATGTATTTGTTACCCTTTTTTCTATATCCTATGACTTGTTAATTTTTTTTCATTTGAACATTCAGGCTTTCTCAAAGTTTACATATGTTATATATACATGGCATCAATGCACCATTTTACCTTTTACCTTCATAGTGTTTTAATTATTCAAATATTTCCTATTTTATGAAGTCTCTACATATATTCATTTATGTTTCCTTTCAATAATTTTTATACATGCTTAGAATATCTTTTTATACTTAAAGATCAACTAAATACATACTATTCATAGATACCTGTAGTTTCATTTTTGTTTTTATTAAATCTATCTAGAATTCATTACAAAGTTCAACATCAATGTTAGATAGTAACTATTATTTTACTATATTTTTAGGAAATTCATCACTTTAATATGTTTTTAATGTTTTTACATTGGTGGTAATTAATTCCAGAACTCAGAAGGCAGAGGCAGGCAGATCTCTGTGAGTTTGAGGCCAGCCTGCTCTACAAAGCTACACAGAGAAACCCTGTCTCAAAAAAAAAAAAAAGCAAAGCAACAACAACAAAAAAGAAATCTGAGAGAAATAAATATTCTGGTAGATTAACTTATGCATTATCAATCTTAACATCACCAAAATGTTTACGTGTGTATGGATTTGTGTTATAAAATTTCCCAATATTTAACAAGTGTGCCTAACAGCCAGTATCAAACACATTCAGTAGCAACTATGATAGTCAAGCCATCCTTAAATGCCCTTGCACCAATTACTTAGAATTGTTAGACAATTTAACAACACTAAAACACCAGCTCTCAGAGCTGGGTGTGGTAGCACAGGCCTTTAATTCCAGCAATCGACAGGCAGAGGCATGTGGATCTCTAAGTTCAAGAGACCAGACTGATCTACAATGAGTTCCAGGACAGCTAGGGCTACACAGGGGAATCCTGTTTGGACAAACCAAAGCAAAGCAAACCACAAACTCTCAGGGATTAGAAATAAGACACTCTGCCAAAGTTTAAGAAGTATCTCTCTCTACCTCCCGGTGTCTGCTTGAAACAGAAGATCTCAGAGTTCATTTACTAAACAATTGTAGGAAGACACATTTAAATTTAACATCAGTCAGAAGAAAACGCTACTTTGGTACCCTCGTGTCCTGAGATGTTTAGTTACTCTTGGTTGCCACTCAGTGTTTAGTTATCCAAGTTTGGTGGGGTGGGGGTGGGGGGGGGTCACTGTCATTGTAAGGGAGCACTACTTGGAATCATATGAAAGTCTGCTCCAGTCTTACAAAAAAGTATTCATTTACATTCATTCAGCAAATGGTTATTGAGCACCTACTATGAACCAGATGCTGCTAAATAACAATTGCTCCAAATGCTGTATTTTTGAAGATAGTTTGATGAATTTGTATAAAATATCAAAGCTTAAATTCATGATTAATATGGACCACGTCTAATTCTAGCCACACACCATACACTGAAGGGGGACACAGGGGAGGCAAGAAAGTAGCACACTTCCGGTTATCCTATAATTCTAATAATGTCTTAGAGATGGAGAGCCCGGGTCTCTGAGAAGAGAGGAATTTCCTACTCACAGAGACCCAGAAGCTGACCCAGAGTTGTACAAAAAAACATCTCTTAAAAATCACGATACACTTTTTCCTTTCCATGTTTTTACTCATGGCAGTGCTCAGAATGCTCAAATTAAAAACAGACAAAGCCATCTGTCAGAAAGCAGTCATCCCATAACAAGCTGACCACAAAAATTTGAGGCAAGAAATGCTCCCATATTTCTGTGAAGGCAGTGTTTCTGCCTCCACACATGGAGGCGTTGCACAGAAAACATACTTCTGCTTTCCATGTTGTCGTAGAAACCTTTGATTTGTTCACTTAACGTTAGCATCCTTTCATAGTAAGAGCTCACAAATGTGTAAGACGCACTACCTTTGCTTCAGAATCATACAAAGTGTAATTGCCTTGTGTCCAGTGTTGAGATATAATAACCATTAGCGAAGCACACTGGATGCCATTATATAGACTCAACAGTAGGAGGGGCCTCGTTTGACAGCTTGTCATGGGAAGCCCCTATAGAGATAATTTGAGTGGAGATATGAGAGAGTGTGTGTGTCAGAAAAAAGAGATAGAGACAGAGAGACAGAGGGAGAGAGAGACAGAGAGATAGAGACAGAAAATACCGATAAGTAAATTAATTCCAGGCAAAGGAAACAAGCGTGTTAAAAACAAACAAACAAACAAAAACCTTCTGAGATAATAAAGGCTATGGCACCTTAAGCAAAGTCCCCAGCTTGTAATTAACGAGTGGGTAAAGCCATGGTCTGAACCCAGATAGGCAAGGCCCAAGTCTCCTTCAACACTGTGCTTTGTGGCTGCTTTAGGAACAGAAGGTCAGAGGCAAGTAGACCCACCTAAAGGCCACTACGGCAGTATGAGCGAGGAGCAAGAGTGACCTGATTGAGATGGTATTTAAGATATACTTGGAAAAATAATAGAAAACACTTATTTATGCCAATGGAAAATGGGAAAGAAACAAAGTTATCGTCCATAGTTTTTTTCTTTGAAGTCGCAATATGACAGCTCATTCCCGGATGAAGAAACACGAGTTCCTGAGTATGTCAGTAGCGAAATAAAACATTCTGATTTTGCTGTGGTTAAAATTGAGGGATGGGTTAAACACAGCATTGAGATGTGGAACAGACACGGGTGACTGAACCCCAAGTTCAAGAACAGGCTGAATATCACCACGCAGGACAGGAACATAAAGACACAGATTAGATGAAACCCTTGGGGTAAGCCAGGAAGAGAGACCAGGGTGGCTAAGGAATGACCCACAGGCAGGAGGTCCCCTGGGGAAGGAGGGTACAAAAGCTAAGGAGGAAGGTTATCGGGAGGCATGGCTGAAAGGCGGCAGACGTGGGGATATAAGGCTTACCAGCATGGCTATGCACATGCTAGTTGAGGGCAGACTGTCGTGACAAGAGTTCTGTTGGTCATGTTGCAGGGAAGAAGAGCAGGGGGGGTGGTACCTGCAGAGAGAAAGGGCTAGGGGGACTTTGTTTTCTCTTAATGCTGTGGGACTCTGGGATGCTGATATAGGCATGGCTTGTCTAAGTGACTCAGATGAAGGTCTCGGCCTCAGCCTTGTAACCCGTGCCTCCCAGAACCGAGTGGAGATTGGGGTCATTATTTAGTGGGCGCTCCCTTGTTTCTTGGAGACAAAAATAATCATCTCACATGTGAGCATTCCCAGGATTTCTGAGCTAGTTTGGAGGCCTGGGTTCTCCCTTAAAAGTCCCTGGGTAAAGTGCTGGGCAGGAGAGAGGACTACACAGGAGGAAGTCTGTTCATTTTCTTAGACAGAGGACCAGGGACATTGTCCAAAACATGACCTGTGACTTGCTTTCCTCCCAAGACTCACATTGCTTAACTTGACCCTGGGAAAGGAATCTTGAAGGAAAATATCATGGCAAAACATGTAATATACTCCAAGGTATACACTTACCTAGATGTTCTGGGGGGAGGGAAGGGGCTGCAACTAGGAAGCTGGAGAGGTAGGTGGGCTAGGAAGGGGGCTGCTGAATCCAGCTGTCATGAAAGCTATAGGCCAGTGGTCCTCAACCTTCCTGTGCTGCCACCCTTTAATACAGTTCCTCATGCTGTGGTGACCCCAGCCATAAAACTATTTTTTGTTGCTACTTTATAACTGTAGTTTTGCTACTGGTGTCCATCGGAATGTAAATATTTGATACGCAGATGTGGCCTTAGGTGACCCCCGTGGAAGGGTCCTTTGACCCCCAAAGAGGTCACGACCCACAGTTTGAGAACTGGTGTTGCTTTAGGTAGGAACACATACATCCTTCTGAATTTCCCTCTCTTTTTAGCAATGTGAATTTATTTACAGTTTCGAGCTCCTAACTTTTTCAAGGCTCAAGATTTTCGGATTTCTTTAAATAAAAATAGATGGAAGTGTGTGGGAAGAGGGAAAGCCTGGGCGAATGGAAGGGAAGGAGAGAGAGAGAGAGAAAAAAAACCCAGGAAGCCAGTTCTCAATTCAGTATTAAGAAAGTGCCAAAGCTTTCTGGGGCTGCCTGGGTCATAGTAAACCAGGCTGTAGCAATCATCTTTCCCCCTTCCGTCTGGTTCTTCTCCTATCACAGATCTAAAGACAGCGCTGAACAAACTAAAACAAAGCAGAAAACAGAGGAGGAAAAACTAGAATGCCCATTGTCTACGTCATCACTGGCAATATTTGAGACTTGTTTGTGGAAATAAAGAATTGTTCCAGGTAGTAATTTTTTGTTAAAGATTTGTTTGTAGCCGGGCGGTGGTGGTGCAGGCCTTTAATCCCAGCACTCGGGAGCCAGAGGCAGGAGGATCTCTGTGAGTTCGAGGCCAGCCTGGCCTCCAGAGCGAGTGCCAGGACAGGCTCCAAAGCTACACAGAGAAACCCTGTTTGGAAAAAAATCAAAACAAAATAAAACAAAAGGGTTGTTTTTATTTTATTTTTAATTATGTGTATATGTGTGTGCCTGCATATGAGTGCAGGTATCTGCAGAGGCCAGAGGTGCGAATCCCCTGGACCTGGAGCTACAGATGGGAATGAGCTATCTGATGTAGGGGTGTCTGGGATCCAGCACAGGGCCTCTGCAAGAGCAGCAAGTGCTCTTAACCGGAGCCATCTTCCCAACCCTAATATATGCCTGTATTGGGGGTGCTAGGGATGGAGACTAGAAGTTAAAACAAATGAACTACACAACCAGCTAACCTTAAAAACAAATGGAGGAAAGGGAAAGAAGAAAATGTTCCCAAGTAGTCTAATTCCTGTGACAATCATAAAGCAAAACTCAGAATTCTGAAAGTTAGCTTCAGAGACGAAATGTCCATCTATGGAAGAATGGTTTAGACAAAAGGTGTTCCTTTGCAGGCTACTGTGTCACCACACAGTGACGTGAACGAAAGGCGTTCCTGTGTGTTGACAAGCAAGGGCAGGTGTGGGTATTGGCCAGAGTGCACCTGGCCCTGCTGGTATTGTCACGGCTCTGGTTTAGCCTCTCCCATAACATGAGCTTTCTACGTATTTACCCAGTGGATGAGCACAGCTTGGCAAGAAGCAAGACAAAGCCAATTTTAGAGATGAAACCATATCTACTCTGACAGATGCCCTTCCATACTTCATAAGGAACAGTTTTTCAGTTTTCAATTCAGTTATAGAACACCTTTTCACCAAACTGAGAACCCTCCTCCCCCATACATCAGAGAGGACATAGAAGGAAATCTTAGGATCCAAAGGGCCTCTAGAATTCTCAGAGTTGGGCTAGTGTTTCACAGGAGCACAGCACTCACACAGGCAACCACACAGAAGACAGATGCAATCAGTTATTGAAGAGGAGGGACCCAGGAAACCCACAGGGGCATGGCAAAGGGAAGGAGGTGGGCTCTGCTGTGTGTTGGAGCAGATTGGGAGTACAGCATGGGCTTTAGGATGAGTTCAGGCATCCACTGCCAAGTGCTTTGGGTTCTCTGTAAGGCCAACCCTAGTATCCACAGCAACCACCGCACAGAGATGCCCAGGCAAGGCTGCTGGTCTACCAGTGCTTGAAGACTACCTAGCCAGAGGCTCTTTCCTCTTGTAGAGAGGAGTTGAGTTGCACCTTCAAAGCAGGACATGGACCATGGAAGCTTTGGGGCAGCCACTTTGCCCCCACATCAGTAAAGTCGCCATAGACAGAAATGAACCTAGAAGCTCTGTCTACTTGACCTTCCTTGTGTCTCCAATCGGCCATCTGGGAGATAGTACTTTCTGAGAATAAAACCACCTGAGTGGTGCCTGCTTCTGCTTCCATCAGCTACTGGATGAAGGCTCTAGGAATGGCAACCAAGTCATCAATCTCATTATTGGGGAAGGACATCAAAGGCAACCTCTCCACCACTGCCTGAATTCTTAGTTGGGGTCATCCCTGTGGATCCCTAAACACTTCTCCAGTGCCAGACCTCTCTCTAAGCCCACCCACAGGTAAACACTGAGCCATAATCCTGGGATCCAGTTGTAGAGAGGGAGGAGGGGTGAGCAAGGAAGCCACAGAAACGGTTGATCTGACCTAGTGAGAACACAGAGACCCTAGCTGTAAAGCTGAGGAACCCACATTGGACTGACATTGGCTTGCCCTCTGAATGTGGGGGCCAGCTAGGAGGCCTGGGCAGTCTCTGGGAACTCTACCAATGGAGCCAGTGTTTATCTCTAGAGCACAAATGGACTTTGGGAGCCCATTCCCTACTGAGGGATACTATTGCAGCCCAGATACACGGAGGAGGGCCTAGGCCCTCCCCCAAATGATGTGAGGGACTTTGATGGCCCCTGCATGGAGGGCCTCACTATGCTTGGGGAGTGGATTGGGGTGGGTTGTGGGGGTTTGTGGGAAGCATGGGAGGATGAGAGGGCAAGGGAATGGAAGGATTGATATGTAAAAGAAGATTGTTTCTAAAATAAAAAATTACACACACGCACACCCCTGAGTGTGAAGAAGGGTGGTGGCTGGCGTCAAGTCATCCTGGGACATACAGTGCTGAACTCTGGCTTGTACTCTGAGATGTTGGGTTTGCTCTGGGTTGGGGGGGTGCGACTGAGCAGGGAGGGCAGTGTTCCTCAGTCCCCTCCACATACCGAGCTCTTAAAAGACTCTGGACTTGTACATGCACTGGTTTCTTCTTCATGCTACTCTCTGCTTCTCAAACTCTCACATAGCATCAAACCTTTAGACGCCAACTCTTGAAGGGAGCGTTTTCTGAATGTCTCTATCTACCAGCCACCCGCGGCACTGCGAGCCTAACTTCGCTGTGGAGCTTAATTCTTTTGCTACTTGGAGACACCGGACTCCCCAACACTGGAATGTTGCCTTAAGCGGACAGAAACATTAATGCGGACACCGAGTTTTCCTCTGAGCACGAGTAGAGTGGGTCCCCTTTCTCAATAGACCTTCTTAAAAGGGCGACAATCCTTCCCTTGTCAAGTGATGCCATAGCACATGCAGGGTTATAAGGAGTTGTGGAATTCAACAGAGGAACGACACTGGAAAATAGCCTAGGCTCTGAATTGCACCCTATGCCTTCCCTCTCTAGTCTCAGCATACCTTTTCCAAACAGCCTGGGTCCAGAAGTATGTTATGTTTTGAATTTTCTCTGGATTTTGGAGTATGTGTGTCAACAATTGGAAGGTTCACATTTTGGAGCACTTCAGAGTTTGGTTAGGAATAGCTCTCCAGCAATATACCTATACCCATATCCAGCCTTCTGTAGATCACTATTTTTAGTATCCCTCCCTCTCCCATTAGTGTCTAAAACCTTTATCAAGTACTTATGGCCTGATAGTGACCCGATATTTATTATGTTTCATTTGCTTCCGCCCCAGTGAAGCTCTGGGGAAACTGTCGGAACTTTATGTACCACTCCTATCTCAGGACACAGGCGCCAGCCTCCTGTGGTTTGGGTTGGGCTTCCCAAAAATTTTCTACAATCTTTTGTGCATGATCATTGATATCTGCTCCTGGCTGACTATGGCATCACTGACATGTACTCCTGGAGAGCTTTTGAATGCAGCTTTTCCTTTAAGTTTTATTTTTCATTATCTGGAGATATTTTCTGTACATGAGGATATCCAAGATGGTGCTGGGTCCCCTGGAGCTAGTTACAGGCCATTCCGAGCTGCCTGATGTGGGTTCTAGAACCTGAGCTGGGGTTCTCTGCGAGCGCTGTACTTGCTCTTGACCAGCGAGCCACCTCTCTGGCCACAGTTCACCTTTTTCTAATCTAGCTGTGGCACCTGAGGCTGCTGGGCCCTTTCTCCAGAATCTCTCCTTCCTGTGGACTCACAGACACCATTGCTCCGGGTCCTTCTCTCTGAATGTCCAGAGTTGGGGGTGGGGGTGGTGTCTTGGGTTTCCTTCTCTTCCTGGTTCCCCTGACGGCATTCCACTCATGGTCCCCCTCTAAAGTTCTTCTCCATTAACTACAGCTGTTGCTATCTTCAAACTGTCTTAAAGGGTTATATGCTTTTTCCCCCTTAAAGGCAATAAAGGCTAACTGAACAATTGACTTCTTCCTTTTCCCCAATCCTGCTATTCCATTGTGTTCACTTAGTAGAAATCAGGATAGGATCTCCAAGACCTACTTATTGTGGTTCCAAAGTTCACACCTATCATTTGAATCATCATTGCTTGTACTGCTTCGGTGACCGTTGAGCCAGCCAAGTTCTTCACCATTATCTCAGGCCCCTACATTCACTACCCAGCACAGAAACAGAGAGAGCTGCCTAAATGAGAAACCTGGCCACAATCCCTCCCTGCTCAAAACCCTTCATTGGTTTTGTAAGATATTTGAGAACTGCAAAATAGCAGCCCAGGAGCCCTTGACACATGTTCGCTGGCCCACAGAGTTAATGACAAAGCTGTATTGTTTCGATTCTGAATGCCTGGGGAGGTATCGCACATACCATCCAGTTTAAAGTCCCTCCAGAAACACTCTTCCATTGCTGGTGGGAGTGCAAATTTGTACAGCTGCTGTGGAAATCAATATGGCAATTTCTCAGAAAATTAGGGATCAACCTACCCCAAAGACCCTTTATTACCACTTTTGGGGCATATACTCAAAGGAGGCACATTCACACCACAAGGACATTTGCTCAGCTATGTTCCTAGCAACATTATTTGTAATAGCCAAATCTTGGAAACAACCTAGATGCCCCTCAAATGAAGAATGGATAAAGAAAATATGGTACATTTACAATAAGGAATACTACTCAATGGTAAGAAACAATAGCATCCTACAATTTGCAGGCAAATGGACCGAACAGAAAAAACCCATCCTTAGTGAGGTAACCCAGACCCAGAAAGACAGTATGTATTCACTCATAAGTGGATATTAGACATAAAGCAAAGGATAACCAGCCTATGATCCATAACCTCAGAGAAGTAGAACCTTCTTCCAGAAAGAGATGGAAGCAGTTGCAGAAATCCACAACTAACCAATGGGCCAAGCTCCTGGAGTACAATCTAAGTGGGGGAGGAGTGATAATATGAACAAAGGAGTCAAGACCATGATGGGGAAACCCACAGGATCAGCTGACCCGAGCTAGTGAGAGATCAGTGACTCAGGTCTGACAAATGGGGAAACTGCATGAGACCAAACCAGACTCCCTTAATATAGGTGACAATGGTGTGACTGGGACAATATATGAGGCCACTGGTAGTGGGTCCAAGATCTGACTCTAATGCACAAACTGACTTAGTGGAGCCCATTCTATACGGAGAGATACCTTGCCCAGCCTAGACACAGGGGTGTGGGGTGGAGAGGGGCCTTGGTCCTGCCTCAAGGAGATGATGGGACAGACTTAGTAGACTTCCTAGGGGAGGCCTCACCCTTTCTGAGGAGCAGACGGGAGTTGGGGAGGGAGGATTGAGAAGAGGGAGGGGGAACTTGGATTGGAAAGAAACAAATACATTAATAAAAAAGTAAAGTCTTTCATCAGTCTACGTCATTCATCTGATTCCTGTACGGATGCTTAATCTCACACATCAGGTGTTTTTCAGGGAACACCAGCGCTTCCCAATCTAGTCAAAGCTGCTCCTACCTCATTTCATGCTTTTAGTCAAGTCTGCTGACGCCAAAGTTCATGTTTCTTCAGCACGCCATGCTAACAAATGTTGCTTCCTTGGAAATGTGGGCTTAGGAAAGGTGAGAGGTCAAAGTTAACAGGAAGTAGAGGGACAAGCTCAGGGTGACTGTGTATGGATACAGGCAAAAGGGGCAAGGACATTAAATGAGCAAGTAAAAGGGACAGCATGGGGACCATGTCACAGAGGTGCGAGCCTATAATTTAGGCATCTGAATTAAGGCAACAAAATGGTCTTTCCAATTCCCGTGCTTCATTCGTCCTGGTTGTCTTAGCCCAACTCCTTGTCCTCAGCAAGCATCTATAAATGCTAACTGGATAGATATGTGTTGTCAGGGACCTTTGAAGTGATGGTTGCCCTGCTACATTCAGCCATCGGTTTCTCCTCCTTTTCTTCTTTCAGTCCAGCCTCGTGATAGGTGTGCCCCATACACTCCCTTGGCATCTGCTACAAGCCGTTCTTACCTCAGAGAAAGACGACGAGGGAATAAAGAGGGTAGGTACAGACGGGCAATCCAGAGAGTGGATTACATAGGACAACGAAGGAAGAAAGCCTTTCTTTCCCCCCCCTTTACTTGTTTACAGTTTGGGCACAAATTAAACCCATTATAGAAATGCGAGTGCTATTATCGCTAAGACTAAGTATGTAAGGTGTTTGTCTATACAAAGTCAGAAACTGTAATATGGGGGAGATATCAAAGCATTTCTTTTGCTGCATAGCCAGTGGCTACCGGCTCCACCATAAGCTCGGGGAGCCTGAGACTGCAGCATGCTTGAGAATAATGGGCTAAGCCAGTGAACTGGAGATTCTCAAGCTCTCCAAGTCTAGGATGAGAGTCTCAGGAAGGAGCCCCAAAGTGCGCATCTTAAACACGTAAAGTCCTCCTGGGGATTTCAAAGCAGACAGCACAGTATGAAAGGTTCAGGCATTAACGCTGACCTGCTTGTACCTCTGTAAGAGACAGACCCTGCCCACCTGACAACCCGTGGGGCATGCACAGTGACCTGACACATCTAACACCCCACCTTTTTAATAATAAGCAAAAGAGGGAATGAAAGGTTCAGGCATTATGCTGGCCTGCCCCTGTTACCTGGCAGAGTCCACTCAGGCAGTACCCTGGTCAGCCCAGGGTTCCATGGGAACGAAGTCTGCATGCAGGTGTAAAGGACCCCTTTAAAAAACAACAGACCCCCGCCCACTTTTGCTCCTCTTCTCTCTATTCTCCTACTCTAACCTTTGCTCTCTCTTGCCCCCTCTCTTCTCTTACTCTCTTTGCTTGTTCTCTCACGCTCCCCACCCCCTTTGATAAGCCCCATGGTTAATGTGTCTCCTGGTTCATGTTCCATAGCGCAAACCTCTAAGCAAGATCCTAACAGTCATCATGATGAGAGCTTTAGGATGTACAGGTTCTTGGGGCCGGGCACGGTCTTCCACCCTCAGATGTAGCTCCGTTCCTTCAGTATGACCCCATTTCTAAGGATTTTAAAAAACTGAATGGGAAAAGTTTGTTCTCATCCTTCTCTGTTTACAGTAAGAAATACTTCCTATAAGCCGAACACTAATAACCCAGCCCACTAGGTATATGCTCATGTGGCCAAAGAAGCTACATACTTGGAATATGTGTCATGCCATAGTGTCTAGGCCCCCAGACTCATTCCCGTGACATTCGGTTCTTTAGGGCCATTGTCTGTCAGTTGCCAGCAGGTTGGCAGTCATTCAGCAGTGGTGTAATTTGGGTCTGCAGCTGATGTCACTTGAATGTCCAAAGAATCATTCTATCCAGATGCCGACTTCCCCCGAGCCAGACAAAAGCTAAGCACAACTATTTCTGCTTGGCAAGGCCTGGCAAATTTCGGAAGGCCGGGCCATGCATCTCAGCGGTGGTAAGCAGGTTATAATTTGCCTTAATTGTTCTGCCAACAAACAGCAGCCATGATTACCTCGAGGTCAGCGCCAGTCCAAGATCTCACCCAAGCCACCGTCAAAGCTCAAATACTTTCTGAGATTACATGGCAGAGAAAGTCTGAATCTGACTCTTTGGCATATGCTTTCGTAAACTTGTCCATGTATCTCATGGCCACAAGCACATCAGAAACATGAAGATAATTCTGAGAAATTATTGGCCTCCCATAAAACAACCAGTGTTCTCTAGACATAATCTGTTCCACCTGCCATGTTTACAAGGCACCCCATGGAGAACTAGCTTAAAACCCAGCAGCCCATCTGCCTCCAGTTCTAAGGGGGTAATTATGGCCTCAACTAAGCAAGGAGGAAAGTACAGCAGGGTGCCAGCTATGGCAGGTGACTGATGGCTGTGCCTTACACTTACCTAAGGCACAGCCAGGGTCATGAGAAAATGACAAATAAGTCCATTAACAACAAAAAAACCCCAATCCTCCACCAAAAACCAAAACCAAAACCAGAAGAGGCCATGAATTTCAAAGAGCAATGAGGGTTATATGTGGGGGATTATAGGGAGGAAAGAGAAGGGGTAAATGATGATATTGTAATCTCAAAAATGAGAAAAGATTTGAAAATTAAAATAAATAAATAAAAGCAGCCCATCCCCCAAAGGAAAAAAAAAAAGAATAGAAGTCCTGATTCAGTGAGCTACAAGCAAAACACAAACTGCCATTGTGGTCTCTACCACTTCTTATGGGCATATGAGATACTACGAAGATGACCTGAGCAGAGAGATGGTGATGCTATGCCAAAATCCTGTTCCAGATGAAACAAAACCCTGGCTTGAATAGGATACAGTACACGGAAGCAGGTGTTCTATTCCCACTAACAATATTAATTGTACTTCTTGTGTATTAATTACATAAGGCTAAGAGTCCACAAATATTCTATTTGCAGTATACAAAATAAGGCCTGGCCTGAGCCATCTCCAACTGGAGTCAACACCTAGGGTTGCAAACCGTTCCAAAGGGTCTACTTCAGTGCTAGCATGAGGCCCACTGATGAAAACCCTCGTTCACGTGCTGGTAAAAAAATGCAAAGCACATGCTCATCTTCAGAAACTCCGCCCACAAGCAGCCAACCCAGAGTCAAAGCTCTTTGGGGGACACACCCCAAATGATTGGCCAAAGGTCACACACAATCCCTCCCCTCCAAAAAGAGATAGACACAATCCACAAATTAGCATATTCTTACCCCGTCATTAAAACGCTCCTTTGCCATAGCTCCCCTGGGAGGAAAGAAGGGGGCAGTGGAGTTGAAGAGGGAAAAGAGACCCTAGCTAAAGGGAGCAGGTCACTTTGGAAATGCTGTCAGACTTTTACTTTCACTGATCAACAAAATTAGTAGAGAAACATGGTGTGGGCAGAGAGGAAACTGTAAGAGTTCCCCTCTGCTTTGCCGAAGTCTAAGAACCACCTACTATGAAATTTTTATATAAATGATAGGGATTCCAGTCTATCCAAATAACAGATCATCTTTTATATTAAGTAACTTCAGCTGTGTATAAACCTGTTATCCTCTAATTTTATTTTATTTCAAATTTGCGTATTCTCAAACAGATAGTGTTCTTTGCAATTAATGCTTTTGATAGCACATTTGGGACAAAGAAAATGTAATCGTCAAATTAAATCTCGGAAAGGACCTTTGAGTAACGCCTTCCTCTATATTTTCAGTTTCAAATTTTAGGATTTCATTAACTCCCCATGGTCCCTTCCCAACACTGAATGTAAGAACTCATAACGAACATACACTAGTGTTGAGTGGTTCCTATCTGGCTGGAAGCTGGTGACTGGCCACTGTGAGTATGCCAGCTTCATTCTAGCAGATAATGGCATTTTTTAAACTTGGGTCAACATTTGTGCTTTGTTGTCTGATGTAACTGCTGTGGCTAGGCAGTATACAGAATTCCGGACTAGGCAGAATTCTGGCCTCAGTATCCCAGTGTCTGGGTTAAAAAAAATCAGCCATTCCCGCCGCTGGCTGGACATGTTTTACATTCTCTACCCCACTGCCTTCAGCTTTAGTGTTCCCCATAGAACCGAACCCATTTATTTCCCACCTGCCTCCTGACCTCCTAAAGCATTATTAACATGCCCCCAAAGACCTTGCTGCTGTTGGATTTCAGTCGGTGCAACATTCAAAAGCCTTTGTACACCTCATCAGTGCTCTGCAGGAAAGGGACGTAAGGCAGGGGAAGGCATCAGACCCAAACCTTGGGGATTTGCCAGTACAGGAAGCTGGGAAATAAGGGAAGGGCTTGAAGTAGAAGGAACCCTATCTGGAGATGAGACCCAAGGCTGCTACGGGTGGAAAGCCTGGTTTGTGGACACTCGTAATTACGTGTGTCTGCCACTCAATTCTCAGCTAGTTAATGGCAGAAGGATCAATATCTCTTTTTGATTTTCATGTCTGCCATTATGGTCTTCATGAGAGACTGGTCTTCAGGGAAGGAGGGATGATTCCGGAAATGGGTCTAGAGAGACAGACTCATAAGCAAATGTACAGCTGCACTGGTTTGCCTTTGTGTTTTGCAAAATGCAGACGTTCCCTTTCCTGTTGTTTTGACTAATTGTCTTCTGACAAACACTCACCTTGAAGTCAGTCCCAGAGAGTACTAGGATGTGAAAAAGCTATTAGCAGGAATAAGTTTGGAGGCCAGTTTATACACTCTCATCCACTCTCACGAGAGTGAGCTCTGAATTCTACAACGGTGTTAAAGCAAACAACCATGATGGGTCTACCAGCTTTACAGTCATCTTCGAAGGTCTTAGGAGGGCAGTACATAGCCATGAGTGAAGTCTCCTTTGAACTAGATTTGCTCGTTCAAATGGAAAGGAAGTTCACATTTCAGAATGTGACACTGTGATAGATTTGCTTTAGAATGAAGGGTCACAGAGAACAACTTTTAAACAGTAGATGGCTACATTCCTCAAATATAACATAGCTACAAAACAGGATCATTTTGTGAAGGAACGCCATAAGGCCAAAGTTGCATTCATCCAGACGCTTGGAAAGTGCGATTTCTCTTTAAAGTATGGTGGAATGCTGCACCCTGAGAAGTTAGAGCATCAGTCATAGCATCCAGATCCACTCACCCTTCTCACACAAGCTCTTTTACTAAGTTTGAAAACCTTAGGCTAGCCGGGTGGTGGTGGCGCACGCCTTTAATCCCAGCACTGGAGGGAGGGGGGGCAGAGGCAGGCAGATCTCTGTGAGTTCAGACGAGCCTAGTCTACAAGAGCTAGTTCCTGGACAGTCTCCAAAGCTACAGAGAAACCCTGTCTCAAAAAAAAAAAAAAAAGAGAAAGAAAAAAAGAAAAGAAAACCTTGGGCTTTACGAAACATCCTTTATCGTTATAAGATAGCCAGTGCTTTAAATTTTACCCAAAGTCCTAATATTTCCTTAGGAAAGACCCATGTCTTTTTAAGACACATGCTTCAGAACCACAGGGGCTGACCATTGGAGCAAGCATCTTGTGAGGATATGAAGAGATCTGTGTCCACAAGGGATGCTTGTGACTTTAAAAACCACCATCACAAATAAATAAATAAATAAATAAATAAATAAATAAATCCAACCCAAACCCCTTCTTCCTTATGTCCTGAAGAGACAGCCGTAGTTCATGGCGTTAGAGCCATCAGAAATTAAAGCTCTTTGTAAGCCAGCCTCTTCACTAGGGATACTAGGTGAGCAGTCTCCCTGAACCTTGCTGTAACTCCATCCATAGCACAAATAACCCGAATCCAAAATTCTATAAAATGTGCAAATTTTTGAGTGCTGACACAAGGCCATCAGCCATGGTAGAAAAGAAATGCATGCCTAAGTTCATGTAACAGATTACATATAAAAGATAGGCACATTCAACAAATATCTGGGTTGTGTATATGAAGTATGTATGAAACAGTGATGAATTCTGTGTTCACATTTTGCTCCTATTTCCAAACCCACCCCCCCCCCTGCAAATAGTCCAAAATTCTGAGAACTCAAACAGCAAATGTTTCTGCTAAGGAACCTTCAACCAGTATTTATTGTCCCATTGTATTGCTGCAGCAACTAAGGTTTATCATGCTTAAGCAACTTGATCAAGATCACACAGCGTCTAAGTGGTAGATTTGGATTCCAGCCCTCCCTGGGAATCAGGTCTGGCTGGTAATAAGCCCATGTTTTTACCCACTACACTACATGGCCAGGCCTGCAGCACAGTCCTCCCTGGCCTTAGCTTCATTTGTTAGAAGTTATTTTCTTTGGAGTATTTCATAATCAAGAGCACACAGAACTATAGAGATTGCTAGTGTAAAACCCAAACTAACATACTTTTTAGATTTCATAAAAGAACACGCTTTGAAGTTATAAGAAGAAGTTGAATTCTACATTCCAAATTCTAAGAAATTGAACCGGGCTGAACCAGAGGAAACTGCTGTGTTGCCAGCTTACAAGAGCCCTCTAGAGAGGGTCAGTGCGCATGGATGGTGGGTGGAGAAGCCTGGTTCTAGCTCTCAGGACTCAGCCACAACCCACCTGCTGGCCACATCTTCCCCCCAGGGTGGCCCACACTGTCACCATACCTGAGCAGAAGCTGTTACTGCTGACAGTCCTTGCTGAGCGCCCTGAGCTGCTGGGGTTGAACTCTCGGCTTTCCTCCTCTGAAAAGGGTGACTCGGAGGCTGGGGAAACCTTGCTCTGCGGCTGCTGCTGAAGCAGATTGGGCCGAAGAATCAAGCGTGGGATCCGGCTCCTGGAAACCTCCTTCTCCTGGTGCTGCACCCTCTGCTCCTTCTCCAGATTGGAGAGCCAAAAGAAAACAATCATTTTTCTCCCTGCTCCCGCAAGGCTCCGTTTCTGAGAGGTCAGATTTCTAAACACCCAACCCTCCCAGGACAGTCAAGCTGTCTGTACCCCAGTTGCTGAACTGCTGAGCTCCCCAACTCTTGTCCTTTGATCCTATAAATAGCACAAGTGCAAGTCTACAAGACACACACACACACACACACACACACACACACAGAGAGAGAGAGAGACTGCCCATCAGCCTAACTGCTACCTCACACGTCTAAGCCATAGTAACTGTCTTACCCTCTCATCCTGTCTTTTCTCTATCACATTTGAGCCTGAGGATCTCAAGGGTTATTTGTCACAGTGCACCCCAGCTTTTTTGTGTTTTCCTTAAATTCTTGTGTTATTCCCAAATTAGCTGACAATTTCACTTTTTTTTTTGTCTCCTCACAAACTAGATAATGGATCATATACACTTATCTTTTGACTCCCTCCTCTTCCGGGCAGGGTCTTAATTATTCATTAATATCCTGGCACACAAGGCTTGCTGCCAACAGAAAAGCAAACACATCCAATACCCAGGAAAATGGCTCCACCTTCTACATCATATCTAGCTTTTGTTTTTTTCCAAAAGGACAACCACGAGAAGAAAATCTTCTCTATTGAAAGAAAAAATGCATTTCTAAAACCTTGCCATGCTTTGGTTTAAAAAAAATGAGTAAGAAGTATATTTTGACAATGTTTTCACTTTAAAAGTCCCATTTCTTAATAGCCAAGATGGCTCATTAGGTAAAGGCACTTAGCCAAGGCAGCCCACCTGAGTCTGATTGCTGGGACCCACCTGGTAGGAGAAAAGGACTTGTGCAAGTTTTTTTTTTTTTCTTTTTTCTGACTTCCACATGCTCTGTGGAACCCACAACTGCCTCTCCACACCAATAAATACAAGTAATTAAAAGGAAGTTCTGTCTTCACCATTAGCTCCTTTAATAGATATTTATACCCCAATCTTCAACACAGACACTTATTCAAGTTCATCTGAACAGATAGGGAAACTGAGGCTGAAAGAGAAGAAGGATATATATATATATTCTAGAAGACAAAACTTCAGACCAGTGCTTTCAGGGTCACCAGTACTACTCCCTCTTGTTAAACTGGATTCCCTGGGAAGAGCTTTTTTTTTTTTTTTTTTTTTTTTTTTTTTTTTTTTTTTTCTTTTCTGAAAAATTCCACAGCTTTTTCCAACCTCTGTAACTGAAAGAGGTCTTTGGCTTGAGTAGCAAACGCCACTTCCCAACATGACCTCCTGCTTGTTTCCCAAGCTTACCAGGAGGGGTCAAGGCCAAATCGCACACCTCTGAGAGGTTCCCCCCAGGGAAAAACCCCTGCAGCCCGGAACCTGGCTCAGGCATCCATGCCGTCCTGCAAGCCACACCCAGACTCCGGATGCGTCCAGCCCATCAGTCACCCAGCAGGTATCCCACGCCAGCCACTCTGCTTGGCACACTGCAGATTCTTGAGCTGGGTCACTGTCACGCTGCAGTCCTTATTTCTCAGTCACGAGTACACCCAATTCCTTTTGCATAACACACACACACACACACACACACACACACACACACACACACACACACACACAGAGGCAAACACATGACACCAACTAAAAGCTTCACCCCAAGTCACAGCTCCGGGAGCCCGGATTAACCCTCTAAAGTCAATCTTTTAAATCCTCATAGTAATCCCCCATCTGCCGCACCCCATCACCATCCGATGACCCCCCCCGGCTGCCCCTGCAGTCCCCAGAACCTAGTCGCCCTCATCTCTTGGACTCTCAACACCAGGGTCCGTGTCTCACCTGGCTCTCTACTAGGTAGGCTGTGCCGAAGCACCCTGGGACCCTGTCACCATGCTCGCACCCAGGGTCCCCTTACCTTGCTCTCTCGGAGGGGCCCCATGTCGCCGCTGCCTGCTGGCACCCCGCGCCGCCGCCGCCGCCGCCGCCTTCCAGGAGGAGGCACCTGTGAGCACCGAGCAGAGGACGAGACTGTGCTGAGCCCGGGGCTGCGTGCGGTGGCAGCAGCGGGTCCGCCGCGTCCCCGCCAGCGGTGGCGCTCGCACGGCTCCCAGGGCTCGCCCGCCGCCCCGCCCACCCCCCCGCAGGACACGTGGTGCCGCCGCTCGGGAGGCGTCTCCCGGTCACAGCCTTCACCTGCAGCCCGGAGCAGCTGCCCGGCATCTCCGATCGCCGCACCCACCGGGTCGCCAGCCACGTCCCGTGCCCCGCGCCCCGCGCCCCGCGCCCCGCCCCTTCCAAGCCCAGCCCGACCCACTGCGGGCAGGCTGAGGCTTATTCGCGGCATCCCCAGCCCAGATGTGACCCCCATCCTCTTTGGCACCTGATCCGGGATGGGCAGGGGTTGCCAGTGGGATGGAGGAGGTGAGAAAAGCTGCGACATCAGATGGCCAAGATGGAGAAAGAGGGAAAGTCACCCTCCCCACACGCTGTCCCTCCGTGACCTCTAGGTCTTAAGTCAACGTAGGATTCTCTACCGGGGCCTCGCCCGAGGGAGACGGGGCGGGTCCCCTGGTCCCAAAACCCAGGCAAGCCAATGCTGCAGGATTGACACAGCATCTGGCTTGCAGGACTTTCTTCCAAGGCTGCGGTTCTCCTTGGAGGCACTTGCGTCAGAAGGGCTTAAGGTGGCAGCGAAACACAACCAACAGCAGGAAGCAGGAGCCCAGCGTCCCCACACACAGGCTTTTAACCGAGCACAGGGCCCCATCTCCAGCTCTGCAACTGCTCCCGGGCTACGCCATGAAGGCCCGGATATGTATGGGCTGTAGAGGGGACAGGACACCTGTACTCAGGGAACCAAGGTGAAGCCAGCACACCAAACACAGACCCTCGAAGCAGAGACCCTTCTCCAAGTTCGTCTTGGTTGACACGAGGGATAATAATGACCACGAGAAGGCAGCTGGGAGGGGTAGAGAAGGAAAACAAAACAGCTGTATCCAACTGACAAAGCAAACCCTTTTAAAGGACCTCTAGACCAGGTCCAGGTGATCCAATATCTGCCCGAGTCTTTTATGTGACAGGCAGAAAAAAAATAAAAAAGAAGCATTTGTGGTGCAGCCAAGTATGTTTAAGAAGCTCAAGGATTCTCCGAGAGCAGAAGAGTTGATAGCCTTGCTATGCTCAGGTCATACCTGGCGGCAGACTTCAGCTTGAAAAAATGACTTACACGCCCTTTACTCAACGTAGAGAATATTCCAGGTATCAACGTGCATGGTGAACGGTCTCCACACCCCAGGGTCCTGTGTGTAAGGGGTGTGACTGTTGGTAACGAAGTTCAACTTCCACCATCTTGTTTACATTCCTCCGACTACCAACTCTGAAACCCAGGAATGCACTTAGGTCGCAGAGACCCCAAGTTGGAGGATTAGTGGAATCAATTTCTTGGCTTCTTAAGACCCCAAGAGACTGCATTTTACAAATCCTTATCCCCTCTCGATCTACTTAACAGAGACATAATCTGGGATTCTCTGGGGGAGAAGAGGTGATTAATTCATCCTTTCTCTACCCGTAAGTGCCTTAACCAGGGACCTCACCAAGCCCAAGAGGATTCATACCATTTATTATATCTAGAATTACATGCCCGGGTTTGTCAATGGTGAGACAGAAATGAACTCTGGACGTCAAGAGTTGCTTCTGTACTCCCTACCGAGAACTGCAGATTGGTTGCAAGGACCTAACGCAGACACTGTCCACAGAGTTGTTCAAATCGGGATCTCAGAGGCAGTTCTGATATCCTCAAACCCTTCCTTTGCTTCCTCCTCTTCTACTGTGACCAGCATCACTATTGACAGTGACAGAAACTCACTTCTGCCTATCCTGGTAACAGGACTTGACTCTGACCCTGCTTGTCCACCATTCATCCTCATTATCTTTCTTCATTTGGGGTCTTAACTGCTCCAAGTTATTTCCATAGAGGGCCAACTGAAGTTGCTCTGCTCACGTCCATAGTCTTTTCTAACCAATTAGTTATTTTTTTCCCCCAAAGCTTTTATTGCTCACAGCCCTCCTTGATTTTACTTGCTTTGAGTATTTTTTTTTTTCTGTTTGTTTTGGTGTTGTTTATTTATTTATTTATTTTGGCAGTGCTGGAGACTTAACGGAGGGCCTGGTGCTTGCTAAAAACACTCAGCCAAGAACAGCTTTGTCCACTGAGCTAATCCTTGACCTCTTTTATGCAAAGCTAAAGTCAAATCTTCCTTCTCCATTAAACTCATTAATGACTCGCTGTTTTCTAGCTGGTAGTATTCAGACCACCTCTCTCACTCCCCATGATGGCACCAGGGCCTCCTTTTCAAGCTCTGGCTGTTGTGTTTGCCTCTCTTTCTCTACAGATGCTCCCTTGCCCTCACAGACCCCCCTCCCAGCCTGCTGCTCTCTCCACATGCAAACGGTTGTTATTCGAATTGTAGTCCTTCAGTTCTCTGGAGGGTTCATGGTGTTTTCCCTCCAGACTTTTGCACACTGCTGGTCCCCCTGTTTACATTGCTTGCACTCTATCCACCCAGTCTCCTCCATTCTGAAAGAGAGTTAAGTTTAATTTTAGAAATCCAGGAAACCTCCTGATCCCTCCAGGCCACCTGTGCTTACCCTAGGAGAGCTGTTCCGATCCTATTTCAGGACTCTCCACTCACTTGTCTTCATCAGAGATAGTAGGCAGTGCCTGGCACAATTCCTCCCCTACAGTGGCATCAATGTATAACTACCAAGTGAATGGATGCTTAAATGAATGGATTCCACAACCCCATGTAGGGCCCACTGGTACAGGACGAAGAACATAGATACAACTTGTGTTTAGCGGATGACTCGGATAAAGCTGCCTCCAATTCGTCTGCATTTAATGATGGGATGTGTGCCTAAAAAAATCCAACATGTGTTCAGTGAAAGCATTTACTGCAGGAGTGCAGGCACCAAGAGGCTGTGCGGGAGCCTTGCTGTCACCATAGCAACCTTACCGAGGGAAAGGCTGGTTTACTCTTCAGATGCCTCTTAGCTCTTACTTTTGAGAGCCGAGCCTGTTTTTCTGCTGTGCTAAAAGGCAAGTTTCACAGATAATCGTATCTGCATTGCCTTTAATTTCATTCAAGTGTTTCTCATGTCATTAGGGGAAATGTAACATTTGGACTATAGCATCAGAAAGATATAATCTAATATTGTTTAAGGCACTCGTCCTCTTTCATCTGCCTATTATCATACACCGTTTTCATTTTATACTTAGATTACTTTATTGTCTTGGTTTGTAATCTTGTGGCGTTTTCTTGAAGAAAACAATGTTTCTTGGGTATTTAGAAAACATTAGTTGCTTGCTATTTTCTAAAGGCTTTAACTCTTAGAGGTTTTAACATAACATACCTGCCCAGACCTGGCAAGAAATATGGGAGATCAGGTGTTATGGATTGGCAGAAAAGCAAAGTCTCTATACTGAACTTCCCAGATCTAGGAATTCTTTACATGAAATCTGTGACTAAATGATCTATAGTTTTAATATGCAGAGCACTTTACATTTTCAGAGCACTCTCACATATTGTCATCCTACACGAGTGTCACAAAAACCCCGTGACATGTAAGTGGCCAACTGCTGAAGTCGCCTGGCGGTTAAAGGACAGGTTTTTATTGACAGAGACCCCCCCACACACACCTTCCACAGATGGAAAACTTCATAGAAAAGACAATACAGATTCACTGCCCAAAAAGAATCATTTGCTCCGTGCAATCTCGACACCTCACACAGTCCTAAGCATCCCCTTTCCCTCACATCTCACCTGCGTTGCTGGGGCTGTGCTGGTCTCAATCAGGGCTGACAAAGCACCGGCTCCTAATCCTATCAGCTGTGCGAGCAAGCGCCGCTGCTGTCTCTCAGTGACCCGATGTTGGGTGATCTGCACAGCAACAAGGAAAGGCTGACGTGTTTTACAACACGTCATGAAGAAAAGAAACTGCATTCTGGGGCATCCTGGGATTTTTTTTTCTTTTTTTTTTTTGTGGTGGGGTGGAGACCCATATTTTTCTTACCAAGGGAGAGAGCTGCCTGTTTTCCTGTAAGAGCTTGTGTGAGTGATCCACCCTCCTCTTATTGTATGTGTGTTATTGTTAAGCTGTGGTTAAGGTATTTAGATGCTGTAAACTGTTAATGGCTAGGATTATGCAAGATCACTCCCTGAGGAGAGGGCCCAGAGACTACTTGGGGCAGAGAGTGGAGTGGGTAACCTTAAGGTAGCAGCCTGGCATGAACGTTCATTGGGTTTGGCGTATGCCAATTATCTAGGCTCTGCAAATGAGTTTTCAGTTAGAGACGCTTTTAAGTGAGGGACAGAAATGCAATGGAAGTCCAGGTGAAGAGGACTGGCAGAGGTTTGGGCCTGGGGGCTCTGAGGCATGGAGGATGTCTTTTTCTGCCTGTCTAATGGGGAATCAGATGTAAGTTAGTGTCTTAAACCATGCTATCTGGTGTCTGTGGCCTTTTGTCCATCTGTGAGAGCAGGGAAAGAAACTAGCCAAAACACAGGAACAGTGACTGTATGAAACTAAGTGGGAACACAGGGCGGGCCAAGCAGGTGTTCACTGATTGAGAAAGTGAATTCAAATGGTTGAAAAATCAGATGCCCAGAACGGCTGTGTACAGAGCGGAGCATTCAGGTGGGAGAGGCCGAGCCTGGCCATTTCCCTAATGAATTACCTCCGATGACTAGACAGTCCGTGGCCCTCCAAGATTCCCTGAGAGGGCACAGGAAATCATCTGTGAGGTAGGCACCGGAAGGCCTAAAGCCAGATGTTGAATTCTGGGCCTGAGGGAGAAGCACCTTCAGGTCCTAAGTCTGGAGGTATGAGGAGGACAGTGGAGAGTCTCCTGACCCAGCAGCAAAGCTTCCTAGAGAAGTGAGAGGAAGATGCCGAGATGCTTGCGTCAGGCAGTCATCTAGGGGCCCTGTATTAGTCTGGGCTTAGAAAAAGGCATTGATAATGTCGTCTCAGGAAGCAGATCTTTAACTAGACCTGAGTTCCATAAAGAATTTGTTTCCTGTAATATGAATTATGTCAATGACTTTGTGCATTTCCCACCACCAACTTTGTAGTAAACATCCTTTTAAACATAATTCTGATTTTTTTTCCCTGCTAGGAGATTGGGGGGGGGGGGCGCTGATTTTGAAATTTCTACTCAAAAGACAGAGCTTGGTTGCAAAAGCAAACAAAGCTCCCCTAGCGGCAGACTGCAATGACAGCTGTTGCAGGAGCCGGCGGAGTAAGGGAGCTGTTTGCAGGCTGAGGGACCTGGAAGGAGGTGGGGGCTTGGGGTTGGGAAGACAACACACAGCCAAGCTCACCTCTGTGGTGTCAGAGCTGAGGGCAACCTTGCTGGCTGCTTTATTCCTGAAACCAGCTGTGCCATTGTTAGCAACCATTTTTCTTCCTTCCTGGCATCATGTGACCGAGTGAGTAAACAGCTTGGCTGCAACCTCTCTCCTCTCCAAGCTATAGCAGAAAAATTTGTAGGAAACTAAACCTAGAAATTGGGCATCTGTGCTTTGTCGGTCCCTTCTCTCCGAGTGTCTCCTTTGGCCACTTCTAGAATGCTGTTTAATCCAAGAAAATTTGCCTTTGAAAGGAAATAACTTTCCTATCAGTGTTTCAGGTACTGCGATTACATCATCCAAGAAAACTAGCAAATAAAATACTAAAACTGTCAGTTATTTCATCGGCCTGCTATCTATGATCCCGGGGCTTTTCTGTTAGCTTTCGCTTTCTTCTGTGTTTCAGGCTTATTTAGGTCAAAACAACATCAAAATGAGAATAAAATTCTAAGTGACCTCTGGCATTTGGGGGTCTGTTGATGCCATTGTACCTGGCTGCAATACTCCTACTTTTCCCAAGCAGTTGCCCCCTCCTTTAGTCCTCTGACTGGGCAGTGATCTGAGATGCGGTTCTCAGGCCTCCTTTCCCCCTTGGACACAAACAGCTGGGGCTATTGCTGAAAGCTCCATCATGGCTTCCTAACCCTGTTCCTGGTGGTAATTGCAGCAGATGAGCTTTTCAGATGAGCGGCCTAGAGGAGAATTAGTAAAACTAAGACTGGAAAGATGACCTTGAATTAGGGGCCGGGAGAAAAACACCTGTGTCTATTTTTTTTCTATTAAGAAGCCCGGCTACTGGCTGGCCTCCGGTGTGCTGGCTCATTTAAGAGACAGCAGGAGGGTGAAGTGAGTTTCCTAGTCTGCATAGAGGTTTGTGATGAATAGTAAATGAGAGACACAGGGCCTGAACCTCATAAGAATTGTTTAAGGACCACCCCCCCCCCCACACACACACACACACTCCTCCCGATTCAGCATGGTGTAAGTGCGGGTTAGTTGGAAAGGCTCGGTCTGACCAGTTAATGTCTTTGAACAAATTAAGTTTCCTCAGCTTCATTGTCACACCTATAAAGTAGACTTAATAATAGTAATTAGCTCGCAGTGCTGTAAGAAGGATTAGACAAGTCAAGGATTTAAGCCTGGAAGATGGTTACAGCTTCCTAGCCATCCTGTCTCTCTTAGATCAGATGGCTCTCATTGCCATTGCTGCCCCCTGTTTGCTTGACCTCATCGTCAAGATCTTTGTGTTTATCAACAGGGGTGTGTGGGGGGGGTGTGGGGAGTTTTCCCTACATTGATTGTCACACATCAAGAATGAAATGGAATTTCACATTGGAAGAGGTTGATAAGCCTGTCCTACAGAAGGCTGATTTAAAAAGGTTAAAGAGAAGGGATGATGAAAGGCCACACACCAGTCATCCATCCGTGGGTGTGGATGCTCCCACTCTGAGCACTAGCTGTTTAGGGTCTAACACAAGTGTGGGCATAACCATGACATGCCTACCTTTCAGGATGCCGCTGGCATTGTATCAGATAGATGCCAAAGGGGGCTTGGCAGAATTTAAGTTAGGCTGGATCTGAGATAACCAGGCATACATTTTGAGATGGCTTTTGAGGAATAAACAGGCTCTATAATGATTCTGGCTTCTTGAGGGTCCCCTTCATTAGTTTGTTCTTTTTCCTTGCCATCTTGTCTCCCTCTCTTCCGTCTGTCCCCCCCCCCTTCTCCCATCGCCTCCCACCCTCTTGTCTCTCTCCTTCTCCCCCTCTACCTCTTTCTAACCCTTCTCCTTTGGCTCCTTTCTTGTGTCTTCCTACTTTGCACAACACTTGCTACTCAAATGGACTAATGCAGACAACAGCTTTGGGTTTCCCTGGCATCGTTACTTCTGCCTGTAACCTTCTGGAAGAAAGGGATTTGTCTCAGATTTTTGATTGACTACCAAGAGTAGCTCCTCAATCAGTTTTTGCTAATTAATAGTATTTACATTTTTTAAAAAGAGGACCGTGTTATAGTGCCACCTATTGGTCCATGAGTGAATTTTTCCTTTGACGTCTAGGTTTGCAATGAACTCTTCAGAGCCTATTCAAACTTTCTCCGAATTATTTGAAAATTTTCTGAAACTCTCAGAATGTAAGGCTATCTAACTGTATGTCGGGGAGTGAAACCACCGTGTAGTGGGTATGGAAGAATGAAGAGGTGCCCTTTCTCATTAGACAATTGCTTTTCTGCTCTCTGATGAGCTGTATCAGACAAGTTAGCACTCCTGAATCTTTCTATCTTTATTTGTAAAATGCATATATGGTCTACTTCATAAGTTCATCTTTCAGATATTTCATTCTCTAACACCCACAGAAAACTTAGGCCGGTGATTCAAATGAGGGCTTATTTTTTCTTCCCCGCCCCTTTCCCAATTAATAACAACAATTAATCAAATAAACTATATGATTCAATTTTACCTAATTAATGAGCTAAATCCTTCTGAAACAATAATGGCAAACCCTCTTCAGATAGTCTCTATTTTGCCTAGTCTTATGTGTCTATTTGTATAAAATTAATAGGCCTGGTATTTTTAAGTTGATGTTTTTAAAGCTTCCATGGAAAGGTTAAATAAGGAGTCCAGAGAGTAACCATCAATACTCCTACCAACCTCTGTCTTTTACTTTCAAGTTTTGGATGCAGTTCAATCTCTACTTGCTTGCTTTATTAGATGTAATCATATCCTACCTTTGAAGGTGAAAATAAGAACAATTTCAACGGATCTGCCTGGTCCCAATCTCCTTATCTCTTTGGTGGGTTTCAAGGTCTTCCTTGTCTCTAACGCGTAGTCAACCCCCACCTTCCAGAATCTTCTCAAATAGATTTAATGAAGCCACCTCTACAATCACCAGAAGCTGCATAGAAGGGACCCCCTGGCCCTACTAATGAATAGAACTGTTTGTTATCGATCTCTGGCTGCTGGAGGGACTCAGTGATGATGTGGCCATCATTTTATGTTGGGAAGTCAGTGTTATTTCTTGGTCTATTTAAACCTTCCCCACACTTCAAACCCATCAACCTACTACTGCTCCCTCATGCTGGGCAGATGCCCTTAGCCCTTGACTGACAGACAAAATAGAAGGTCCAAGACAATGTTCCCTTTCCTACTTTGAAACCCACACATTGACCTGCCTCTACCCCCATCCCCCCATTTCCCATGTTGCTAGTTTTTCCCCCCATATAAGGGAAATTTTTCTTCCTGAAAATCCCTGTAACGAGACATCCTTTCAGCCCCATAAAGGGAATTATCCGGTCAGTCAGCCCTTTGAACTCTCCAGGATTTTATTTCCTTGTTTTGAAAGTAAGAATTATATATGGGCTTCTGTGAGCATCAGTGGAACTAGTCCACGTTCAGAGAGGAGGGGAGTTCCCAGTGTATTCTAATCAAGCAGTTGGGTGTGGACTGCTATTAGTTGTCTTTCTCTTCAAAAATGACTTAAAGGACACACATTTCCACCGGACATTTCATACCAGGGTTTAAATGTACTGAACTATTCTCGGTGGAAGATGCCTCACAATAAAGTCCTCTACCCTCCTGAGTTCCAGTCCTACTGGTTTACAGTACATTTCCAGTACTACAAATGTCATCATCTGAGACCCTCCCTGCCCTACGGTGACACTCCACTCCAGGACCAACCATTTTTGGCTGTCAGCTCTTGCCCTAAGTCACGGATTACCTCTCTGTGGTTACTTTAATGGCTAGTTTCAACCGCAATCTTGCCTTCTGATCAGCCTTTGGAATAAACACTTGTCCATTCATAGTCAACTATGAACTTTCCCTTCTGCTTTTAGCCCATCCTTTTAGACCCCAAGTTGCCCTTTTGGTTGTTCATCCTATGTCTCCTCCCTGGGCAATGCTGATCTTTTCTATTGCTTTTGTAACTATTTATAGGTAGATCATCTATAAATCCCTATTTCTCTTATACTATTTCCCATTATCCACTTGGATATCTCAGCTTATATGTCTCCAAACGCCCACAAAGTCACTCTATTCCTAATGGAATTTATGATACTTTCTCTGGAGGTGATTCTTACTTCTCTCTAAGGTAATAAATGGTTTCACCATGCCAACCCAGGGACTTGGTGACTCTGAGCAATTTTTTTTTTATCTTCTACACTTCTACGGAGAATTTTCCTATCTTTCTTACCCCCTCATTAGCTTTAAATATCTTCATTTCTCTACATCTCTTTCTTCCCCAGCTCTCACGTGGTCTCCTAATCCTGTCCACAAGAGTATATTCTTAAATAGTGGGCCAAAATGTTTAAGGTACACGTCTGACCATCCCCAAACTTACTGGGACTCCATCAGGCCCAACTGAATCCTTCCAATGCTTTCCCATGCCTTGAAGATAGATATATATATGCATATGTCCTTCTTACGTAACCCTGGCATCATACCTTTGGTGTTCACCAATGGTCCCTCTCCCCAGAGCTCTCTTTACAATTTCTGGTCTTCACCTGCATCCCTTGTCCAGTCTCTTTTGCCCTTCAGATACACTCATTAGACCATTGCTCTTGCTCAAGTCAGAGAGTTCATTTGTGCCACGGGAGTAATGTAGGAGAGAATGGTTTCCTGGTTTAAGAATGTTCTCTATATTTTGCATGGTTGTATAGTACAATGGAAAACTAAAGCCACATGCAAGCTATGATAATCAGAAGCTGGATTTGCTTTGGGGCTTGTCACATGACTTGAATAGAAATTCAAAAGAATTTTTAAGTAAGCAAGTGAAAAATAATGATTTCCAACTTGGTATAACTTGAAAAGCTCCTGTCTCAGAAAATACATATATTTTATCTTATGTAGTATGAAATATTAATCTTCGCTTCATTTTTAATGGGTTCAACTCTCTCGAGTAAGAATTCAAAGAATATGCTTTGAAAACCTATTCCCCTGATTCCTTGTTATGGTTTTTCCTCCTCTTTTCTCCTGTCACTTATTAGGTTTTTGGTATTAACATAGAAACGGATTATTAAAAAAAAACTCTAGCATTTAAAAATTTAAATATTCACATAGTCTCATTGCTATATTTTGTTATACAGGCTAAAGCAGGATTTTACACACACACACCACACACACCACACACACACCATACACACACACACACACACACACAATTTAAGTGGTCCTGTTTTGAAGCTTGGAATTAGAAGAACAAAAAGTAGTTTCTAAGGAAGGGAGCATTAGGAAATTTCACACAACGAGTCTACGTTAAATATTCTTTGAGAGCAGCCAGTTTCCCAATGCGTGGGATCCTAAGTATAGATGCGTGCTTGTGGGCGCCATCGTAAACACCTGGAAGTTTTGCATCTAAATTGCTAATTTCATTTCTTCCTAACCCTCATGTCAGTTGTCTCATCCATAGACCTCTAAGTTCAAAACTGACTCTATAAGAAGAGATAATGGAACAAAAGAAATGAGAAGTAATTTCAGGACTAGGGAACATTTAGGTTTTTGTTTGGTTGTTGGATTTTGGGTTTTTTTTTTTGCCCTTTAATAATAATGCAAAATTGCACACTTAAAATATTGTCTTGAAACAAGAAGGCTATTCATCTTTAAATATAATAAGGATGAAGCTGATATTAATTATTAAGTATCTCTAAACCTTGTCTAGAAACTGCCTTCTTTTGCTAAATAGAAATCTTGTACCTTGAATTCAAGACTTTTTGTAAATAAGTGACCTTTATTTATTCTAAAAATATACACTGGTGCCACCAACGCCCGGCTAAAAATATACATTGAGTTCTTCCTTGTTATTTACAATGAACTCTAATAAGTGTTGGGAGACAACTAATAAATTTGCCATGATAATGTAAATAAGTGTAATTTCTTAATTTTATTTGACTTTCTTTGCATGGGGTTCAAACAATGTTGGGACTCCTATGTGATTCATGGGAAATAGAGGGAACACTGACTGTCACCCAGTAATAAACCATGCTGTGGGTGGCTTGTTTTTGTGATAGTTTTTTAATTAAACATTAAATTATAATCATTCTAAGCACAGAATGAACACACAAGTCATTTACTATTAGAATAGAGACCCATTCATAGCTAATAATTCCATTTTAAGATAAACCAAGAATGAATCCACATAAGAATCTGACAAAAGTAATAGTTATTAACCTGAAATGTTATATCTTTTCAAGCCAAAAATGGTGATCATATGAAAATTCCGTATCATTTTTAAAAAGTCCCCAGCTGAATTCTTTTGAATCCCTTTCCCACAGGGCATTGCTGTTTCTATAAATATTAAAACGAGATGGTTCCCTAGAGTTAGAACGTACACCCCTTCCTTTGCTTCCTTCGCTAGCAGCTCTGGTATTAGTCTTTGCTGCAGACCACTAAGTTCTCTGTAATTAAAGAAAGATGAAGCCGGACAGTTCACGCAGGAGGTTTGCACAGAAAATGCCATTTTCTTTTAAATCAGTAAGATTGTGGTGATCCTTGGAAACCAAGGTTTTCTGGTTGTGTTTTTGCCCGAAGGTAAATTGTCTGTTTTAATGAGCTTTATTTATAGTAAAAGGCCGGCAGCAGATCTGTTGCTATGGCCTCCGCTGCGTGCTCAGTATGTAAGTCCTGGCTCAAACATTCTATCCCTACCCTCTGACTCCATCCTTCCACTGCCGTCATCGTCGTGAAGACAGGGAATGGCTGAAGAATACAAATCATATGATAAATATTTGGGAATTTGTCTTTGTGGTTTTTCCGGCACCACCGCCAAACTTCTTGCCTAGAGAGCTGTATGTGTGAGGCTTTTCAATCGGAAACCTTTGAGCAATGCTGTTTGCTTGCCAGCTGGGAGGCATCCATGTGACTGAATTGCAGCAGCCCTTCAAAGAGATTAAGAAACATTTCCAGTTCTTTGCATCTTTCTACGGCTTGTTTATTTGTTGATAAAATTTTATGCTCAATAACTTGAAACACTAGGATGCATCTTCTTTGTGTGGCTTGCCAAATGTGATGCACAGAATTTTGAATAATATTAGTACAATGGGGAGTCTTTTCCTTTTGTTTTTGTGTCACAGTTTTACCCTCCAGTTATTCTGATAACTGCTAGAAGTTGCTGTCTTCCTGTTCCTTCTTCATTCACTGAGTGTTCCGTGCAAGGTCCCTTCCTGGACTCTCTTTAAGTGCATTTCAAGTGCATTTCATAGTGCATTTCAAGCTGTGATGTGGCGTAGACCATCACACTGTCCTTCAGTACTGTTTGGAGAGTAGATCTAATGTCTCAGTGATGAGCGGAATGTGTGGACAGATGCTTGGTTGGCATCCTCAAGCAGCTTTGCTTTTTCAGCCCAGAGTTCCAAACACTTCTACCATCCTTCCCCAAAAACATCGAGGTCAGGCATATCGCCAGCCTGGCTTCTGCTCAGTACCAAGCTTGGTGTCCGTTTGCTTTGAATTGCTGTGGTAAGCATCTTAACCAAAAACACTTGGGGAGCAAAGGAAGGGCTTATTTCATCTTACTTTTCAATGAAAGCACTCAACCAGGAAACGCAGGAGAAATGCCTATGCTTGCCCTGTTTATCATCCCGTCTGGTTCTTTGGGATTGTTAAGCCCGTTTCTACATACAAAGGCTAGGATTTTCAGCTCACAAGGGCAAAGTGAGACTGTTTACTGTAAGGAAGTGAAATTAGTCTGGCAAAAACTGGCAACAGAACCAGTGTTTTGAATTTGTTCATGGTACTGAGGCTGTAGATAAGTGCTTGCCTAATATGTATGAGGCTCTTCACTGGATTCCTGGGCACAGCAAAAAAAAAGAAAAAGAAAGCAAAAGAAATGGAGAGATGGGAGAGAGAGAGAGAGAGAGAGAGAGAGAGAGAGAGAGAGAGAGAGAGAGAGAAAGAGATATCAAAGACCCACACAGAGGTAGTGGTGCATGCCTGCAATCCAAGCTCTTGGAAAATGAGGCCAGGAAGATCAATACCTGAAGGTCATCTCCTGCATAGATTTCCAGGCCTGCCTAGGCTATCCGAGGGCCCATCTCAGAAAAACAAACAACAAATAGAAACATGTACCATAGGTAGCCAATCTTTAAATAACTTAGACAAATGCCTGAAATTAAGATGGACTTTTCCTGCTCAAATGGGTCTAAAACATCACTTTATTTGGGGATCAGCATACATGCTGGGGCTGGAGTGATAGCTGCATTGGACCTGGGTTCCATTCCCAGCATTCACAAGGCAGCCGACAACCGTCTGTAACTCCAGTTGCAGGGGACCCAACATCCTCACACAGACAGACATACATGCAGACAAAACACTAATGCAGATAAAATTTTTAAAAAATCATTAAGCATCAATCCCATCATACAGTAAACCAGTGTACTACTTACTGCTATTCACTCCAGTCTTAAACTCTATTTTATGTTTGTTTGTTTTTTTGAGAGGGGAAATAGTATTATGTTGCCTAAGTTTGAAATCTTAGTCTTCCTCTGTCATTCTCTTAAGTCGCTGGCTTATGTGGCTACACATATAGGATGCTGTCTTAAAAAAAGATTTTATTTATTATTATGTACACAGTGTTCTGCCTGCACTCTAGTCAAAAGAGAACACCAAATCTCATTACAGCTGGTTGTGAGCCACCATGTGGTTGCTGGGAATCGAACTCAGGACCTCTGGAAGAGCAGTCAGTGCTCTTAACCTGAGCCATCCCTCCAGTCCAAATGCTGTCTTAAGAACTAAGATGCTGGAGTCGTGTAGCTCAGTGGTAGCTTACCTGGCATAGATAAAGCTTTCGGTTCAATTTACAGCAGAAGCTTCTGCATTCACCCACCTGATTTCTTTTCAACTCAATTGTTTAACATTTCGTAAAGCAACCTCACTGACGTAAAGCATCTTCGTGGCTTCAAGGTCACCAGAGCACTTGTGTGTGTCCAGTAAGTGGAAAAGAAATGTGTTCGCTCAATAGTGACCATTAGATCGGATCATTAGATTCACACTGTTCTCTCAAGGAGGCAAACGAGGTCATATCTAAGTCCCAAAGGTAGTTTCCCCTAAGTCTGTGACAGGTTCCTAGTTGAACAATAGAAAAACAGTAGTCAGGGAAACTTCTTGTTAGCCACGTAGGCAATAACAAACGAGCTGACAATCGCTGCTTCTTGTTTGCATTAGTGCCCGTGGAACTTGTGCTGGACATTACCTGCTTCAAGTTCTCCATGTGACCAAGGTAAGGATTTGTCAGAGCTTATAGCTTCTGTGGCATTCCACCGCCTGTGTTTATTTGCCTTGTTGTTTTTTCAGTGATGAGTCCAAGACCATATTGGCAAAAGCAGTTTTGTATTCACACTGGGTCCAATTTGCATTTTTCCTTTTCCATGTAGAGAACAAAGACAAATTTGCCCATCACTACCCAACCACCAGATCCACAGGAGCTGTCGAGTTCTGCTTGTTATGTTAACTGTTTCCATCCCAGGAGTCATTCAGCTGTTCTCTTCGATTCTGTTTTTCTTTCTTTCTTTCTTTCTTTTTTTTCCGAGACAGGGTTTCTCTGTGTAGCTTTGGAGCCTATCCTGGCACTCGCTCTGGAGACCAGGCTGGCCTCCAACTCACAGATATCTGCCTGCCTCTGCCTCCCGAGTGCTGGGATTAAAGGCGTGTGCCACCAATGCCCAGCTCGATTCTGTTTTTCACTTAGCTATTTTCCTTTTCCAAATAGTATCACTCTTTTGCATTGTCAATCAAGAGCAATCTGGCGACTTGTCAGTATTAGAAGGTCCAAAATAAATATTAACAATGATTAATTTGAGTTAAAGTACGGGTGGTTCCTTAAAATGGTTTCTCAGATCTATTTTTAAAATATGTATTATTGATAACATACCAACTACACTTGTCATGTGGATAGGTAAAATGTTGCAGGAAGAATGGCAGAAATGCATTTTATAGAAATTCTAATGTTTTAAACCAAATAAATAGCCAGTTACCTAGATAGCACTGATAAAATGAATGCAATATATACCTAATTCTGAGACACACTGCCCACCTTAATTGGCTTATTTTAATTAAAAAGTATATAGTTATTTTTTTTGACATTGAAGCTAAGTTTAAAACAAAGCCAGAAATGACATTTTTGTTTTCACATTAGAATGTAAGGGGGCATTTTATGCAGGTTGGGGAGACCGCTGTGTTAGTTATAAGTTTTCAGAGAGTGTCCCAAGTAGTCCAGGCTGGCTGTGACCTTGATAGGCAGTTGTGAATGACCTTGAATTTCTGATTCTCCTGCTTCCAACTTCTAGTCTTGGGTGGGCACAACTACCCCTGGTTTATGCAGGATGGGTGGTTAAACCCGGAGCTTAGTACACGCCAGACAAGCATCCTACCAAATGAACTACTGCAGGCCTTCTTTAGACATTTTGAAATGAATGTTGCATATGCAGCTTTAATAAATGGTTTCTATCAGCACTATGGTAAGAGGTGACAAGTCGAGGTAAGTCTGTGTCTTTACTTAGCCATACCAGAACAGTATGTATGTAACAACAAAGTTTCTGTGCTATATAGTTAAATATAGGTGCGTAATATCTTATGTCAAGTAATCCCAACTGAGGTCCACAGCTGTTATCTACTGTCTTTATATTCACACTAGCTATGTTCAAGTTGATGTTTATATTCTGTGTCCCAAATGAGAACGTATTTCCCTCAGCTCACTGGCCAGTTAGGCTAGGCTAACTGGTGAGCTTACGGCCCATGTTTCAGGGACAAGAGACATCATTTCTGAGGGTGACACTTGAGCTCTTCTTCTGGATTCTCCATGCATGCACACATATGTGCAGGCACATTTCCACACACACACACACACACACACACACACACACAATTCAAAAAACTATTAGATAATAGCAAGAACCCAATGATTAGCACATGGTCCAAGTTCTATCGCTATTACCACTAATGAGACACATAAAAAACAGTATGATCCCCTAAGGTAATTCAATGGGGACACAGTGCTAAATGATGGTACTTTTCTGGCCTCACTAAGTCACATATGTGTCAACAAAAAGGAAAAAAAATGAAAATTTTAAGTAAATTACCGATTTGTACAACGGCTCTCATCAAAAGAAAAGGGATGTTTACTGACTATGGCGCCTTACACTGCTTCCCAGCTGTGTGGCTTGCCATTCAGTCTCGTTTCATATCTAGAAAGAGATACTCCAATGTAAAAAATAAAAATTAATTGTAGTATGTAATTGGACTCAAAAATTTCATTTCAACATGTAATCAATATAAAAAGCAATTAGCGTTTTGGGGGGAGCCAGCTCTTCAAAACAGGATTCAGTTGAGTTCTCAGTGCCCCTGTGGCATGACTCTGGGCTGGACAGCACACTCCATGCGTTAGCAGCAATCAGTTGGATAAAGGACGATCGATTTCTAGAGTTTTCTAATCAATTTTACCATGGCCAAAGGTTTTAAATGGGTGGAGATCTTTCCTGTGTGTGTTTGGAGGAATTTATATTTCTTATTTTGATTGGGCTTTTAAGAGACAAATTATCTGTAAAGGTGACCAGCTCGATTCTCCCTCCAAATCTTCTAATTGATGCAGGCAAATGAATGGAAAGTCCCCCGGTGACTTATCCGAAGAGACGAGAAAAGTCAGTGGCTTTGCTACAGTAGTCAGAGTCTCCTGCCAGTGTTGGCTGACTTGGAACGACGCACATGTTCTGCGAAAGCTATTTTTTCACTTTTTAACCGATTCCTCCTGCCGGTGCGGTTCCTTCACGCTCCATCACACTTCTAAATGAGTGATCACGTGGCAGTGAAGATTCCATGTGCCGAAGGCACTGTACCAATGTTCCCCAAATACATCTACTTAAAATACAAAGTAGTTTTATTCACACTTCCAAGTTTGGATCCACTAAAGGCATGTGGAGCTGGGGCGAGAAAAATGCCTGCTGTTCAACTTTTCTTTTCCACTATTTCTCCCTCCTGAGAGCTTGCATGGTTCTTGCTAAGTTTCCAAAGCACATTAAATTCCCACTAGAAATGGAGTAACTATGGCACACTCTGTAACTAGGAGCCCTGAGCAACTTGCTTTAAGATAAAAGATGAATACGGCTGTGCTCCTGCGAGGAGAACACTGTGCCAACACCAGGGACAGAACAGGAGCCACCAACAGAAAGGAATTTGGGAGTGGGAAATTCAGCACTCAACACAGTCTTTGAAAGTCCGAGGCTTCATTCCTGGGTTCTCATTCTCAGCTCAGTAAACCCACTGGGCTGGCTCACACCCCACTTCAGAGTATGGTTAGGAGTGTCTGTCTCCAACTTCTACTCCTTACCAACCACCTACCCACGCCTCAAGTCCTGGCAAGTCAAAAATGCCTCCAAATCACAAATGCCCCCTGGGGAACAAGGATCTTCTCAGTTGCCGGCCTAAGCTTTATTCAAAGCCTACAAATTAGACGTTTAAAATACGGCACCAACTTTAGTATTGGGGTCAAGTTATCTAATTCGGTGAATTCATACACAGAGAATACTTTAAGAACTTAAAGACTGAGGCTGGAGAGATGGCTCAGTGGTTAAGAGCACTGACTGCTCTTCCAGAGGACCGGGTTCAATTCCCAGTACCCACATGGTGACTCACAACTGTCTATAACTCCAATTCTTGGGACCCAACACCAATGTATATAAAATAACAATAAATAAGTTTTTAAAAAAGAGCTTAGAGCCTTTGGGAAATGCAATAGACTCATAGGGTCTTCCTTCTCTCCGGTCCCGTCTTCCCTTTTTCTTTCTCTTCTAAATTAAGGGTAAATACCTCATTTTATCTGGAATTGGTTTATATAGCACAATTTCACCATTCATATCAAATCAATTTTCACATACACATGGACCATGAAGACGTAGCAACTTGGATATGTTTCAAGGGTGTTTACTGAACTGATTTACAATGACCAGCACTCCCTAAATAGAGACAATGATTGTGTCCCTACCATCACCTTGGAAGCACTATAAGAAAATATGATAATCCATGTCTTAAGTAATACCACCAACCCCTCTACCTCCATAAAACACAGTGAACGAGCAACACCTCAGAACAAAATCTCTATTTCCTTTTTTTTTTTCTCAAAATAATCCCAAGCAAAGCATTTTAGCAATCTATTTCCTATCATGTGAAAAATTGAGATGGTTAAAAATAATAGAATTAATAAAGAAAAGGAAGACTGTGTCCATTCACTGTGTCAGTGTTTTGAATGACAGAATAAGTTGACAAATGCAGTCAAGGACAAGGAAAATGGCAATATACCGGAGCTTAGGCTGGATAGACTTTTATCTCGAATACAATGGAAAGTGCCAACTTCAATATAAAATCAATCATTTCATACCACAGAGGCTGAGAAGATGTTTCAGGCTGTTTAAAATCTCTTAGGTATATCTCAAGGGCATACAATGTACACAAGCTTCCTCAACCCCGGTTGTTTGCTTTGACAAAGCCATAAAGAGTAATTACTCTAGGTACTGACATTGAAGCTGCCATTTACTGATGAATACTAGGCTAGGCTAAACAAGTGTTCATATAATCTAACATTTAAAGATTGCTTGCGGTGAGTGGTGCAACCTATATGTGATAAGGAAAAGGAAGCTCCAAGTGTTGAAACTGCTTATAGAATAACGGTGATGCCAGCAAAAATAAAGTTCGACTTATACATCTTTAATTCCAAAGTTCATGTTCATCCTCGAAGTTTTCCTGACTCCCAGGAGACTCTCTGAGTGAAAGCTGGCCTGACTCCATGGGCCTCTGAATTCAAGGAGGCTAATGGGCTTTTTGGCAAAGCAGCAGAATTTTGCCAAGAGAAAGAGAGAAGGGAAGAGAGAGTGGCAATGGAAACAGACTAGGAAGCCAGAGACTTTCAGTAGTGGAGATGTTTTCCAGTCCATGCTGGTAACAAACAGGAGATGCTCTATGTCCTTGGTTCGCCCATCTCACTGCACCGTGTGTTTCAAGCCTTTAGAGGATCAATTTGAATATTAGGGATCTAGTTCAGAGCTACCAATATTATATAGTATTTGAAGAAAAATAATCTTTTTCTGATTCCATAAGAAAACTGACTGGTGAACTGATTGGGCAATTTAAAGAATTTTATACTATCATTACTTCCGTTGTCCTTACAGGCTTTCTCTAAAACATAAGCCCAAAATGTAATGCAATTTGACCAGTTTTGTCTGTATGTAAACACACTAGAAGAACAGAAAATAAGGTATGGTTTTTGAGGCGAGTGTCACCCTCTAATTCCACAACAAGAAAAGTGAAAGCAAAACCCCCTAATTTTCATGGTATTGAGTTAAAAATAGCAAATGAGTATCCTTCTCTTTCAGGCCATTTCTGTCAAAGATGAATGTTTTAGAAGACTATGAGACGAATGAGATTCAGACTGAGGCAAGGCAACGCTGACTGGTAAATATTTTATTTCCAAATGTATATCCAAGAGGAGATCAATGGTGAAAAGGTCTGTGCTGGTCACCCAATCTCAGGAACTTATAATTTGAAATTTCTCTTAGCTTTTGCTAATGGTGTATTATGAATAATAATAAATATACGTATTTGATTTATACTAAGTACAAATGGGCTAACCTGTATCCACAGGTCAGGCACTTGCCTACAAAAGGAGAGACACTAACAACAGAACAGAAATGTCACTAGACAGTGGGAATTCAGGCATTGTTTCCCTGGTGTATTTAGTTCTATAAAGCAACTGATCTATAGAATTGAAAATATTTATTGGCTAACTATAAAATCTGATTGAATGGATTCCACTTATACATAATGCCATGTTAAGTGTATCTATGCATTGGATTTCAACAGGGCATTGTGTTTTTGATTTAACATCATGCCAGTTTTTAACACAAGCACTGTTATGTTTTAATGTCTGGAGTGTAAGCTGAGAAATTTAGGTCTACACATCTCAGTATAAGAAGCCACTTTTGAATAGTCCTTTCTTCTCTATAGCTTTCTTCTAGTTGTTCAAGGAAAATGCTAGGCAGCGCACTGGTATTATTTAAAATATGGAAGAATACATTAGTTGACTTCAGAGTTTCTATTTAGATATTTATTTGCTAGGTTAAACATATCTCTGTTGTTTTATTAGAACTGTGTTTATGCAAGTAGTGTTGGTTGGCCTTTAATCATAGCAAAGCATTTAAAGGCAAATTGAGTCCACTGATATTAATGGCTATTAATGACCCACTGTGCATTTAAACTGTGAGATACATTTATGCATATGCAATAAGGTACTTTAACTCTTAGTATCTAATGGGCACTTATCATCAACATGATGGTTTCAGTTTAAAGGTACAGACCAATGCATAAGGAAGACAAAGGAAAGATTAGTACTCAAACTGTGATCAGAACACAAATATACCCGTTTTATGATGTAGAGACTAGCTTTCTCTTTCATTCTGTTACAAGGTATCACCAACACATGTATACACCAAAAAGCCAAAGACAGCACCAAAAACTGCATGTCAAACAGGCTATGTTCTACCTTAGGGAAAAGTTATGAAAATGAAACTTGACTATTTATTTTTTAAAATCCCAGAAAACTACATCATTAAATAATATTAACTTAAATAGTTTAGAATTTTTATGCATGCTAGCAAAACTTATTTTTTGGGGGGGGGTGAGGTGGGGTTTTCAGACAGGGTTTCTCTGTGGCTTTGTATCTAGCTCTTGTAGACCAGGCTAGTCTCGAACTCACAGAGATCCGCCTGCCTCTGCCTCCCGAATGCTGAGATTAAAGGCGCACCCCACCACCGCCTGGCTACAACACTTCTTATGCTGATGCTTTTTGCATAATGTTGAATATCATATAAGGCTATTGTAAAATTACATTTTGATCTTGTGAATACCACTGAATTATGTATAAAGGCTATGTTTCACTTCTATGACCTACCTTTCACCATCATTTAATATAATGAGTTTAAGTATAGGTTTGAAGTAAAGACCGGTTGTTTCAACTCTTCCAGAATATGTTTTCACCAAACTGTCCTTTTTCCTTCCCTTCTGTTGCTCCCTTTCTCCATTCCTTATTTATTTATTTATTTATTTATTTATTTATTTATTTATCTATCTATCTCATAAAGGAAAACATTTAATTGGGACTGGCTCACAGTTTTAGAGGTTTAGTTCGTATACAACACGGTGGGAAACATGGCGGCATGCAGGCAGACATGGTGCTGGAGAGGTAGCTGAGAGTCCTATGTCTTGATCCACAGGCAGCAGAAAGAGATCTCGTCCCACACTGTGTAGCTTGAGCATATGAG
Source organism: Cricetulus griseus (assembly GCF_003668045.3). NCBI lineage: Eukaryota > Metazoa > Chordata > Mammalia > Rodentia > Cricetidae > Cricetulus > Cricetulus griseus. The sequence continues at coordinate 8,315,486 of NC_048603.1, read as the reverse complement.
ACCTCAAAGTCTACCCCCATAGTGACACACTTCCTCCAACAAGGCCACACACACCTGCTCTAACAAGGCTATACCTCCTAACAGTGCCATTCCCACATGCGTCTATGGGGACGATAACCTATTCAAACCACAACATATAACCAGGGTATTATTTACTCATACCTTTGGATCAAGGGTGGGGCTCACTCCTGAGAGCCCACTGACTGCCACTTTCATGTGGCCACTTCCATATTTAATGCATAATTTGAAAGGACAGGGAGGGAAGAAGAGTAGGAAAATGGGAAGGAGAAGGGCAGGAAGGAATCGGAAACCTTAGATAGAATTTCTCTTCTTTGGGTACTAAGGCTACAATCTGCATATTCTTTATAAAAGATTAAAACAGTATCTCTCAGGCTATTGTCCAGCTGAAATTATTTGCACTTCCCAATTTATAAGACAGCAAGAAGGTATGAAAGTCTCACTTTAATGCATGATAGTGTTTTTCTTTCTTCAGAGTGATTCTTTTTTGGCAGAGTAGACTGAATTTGCACAGAGATAACTATACTTCAGGGTAAGCCGTATTAAATCTGAGACTGTTACTTTAGCAGCCGTTGCTTCCTCGTTACTGGGGCAGTGCAGTCTAAAAAAAGAGAGGAGGGTTATGTGAGTGCATATTTCATAAGCTTCATAGTCATATTCATTATTCATGCGTGCCATTGGAAGTAGAAGGAAGGCATACGCTCGGGCATTCGCTCAGATGTGTTCTCTGAGCAGTGTTTGCAGCATCCTCAAAGGGTGGTTTTTCAGTGTTCGCTGAAGACAGCAGAAGGCCTTCCTTGCTGAATTCTTACTGTAATGCTCCAGAGGGTCCCAAGACCCACTGGGGTTTAATTTTCCACTCTGTGAACTAGGCCTGCAGCACTTTCCCCCTGAAACAATTCGAGTGAGGACAGCACTTGAGAAGGTTCAAACTAGTTTTGCTCTGTTTCATGAAAATGTAAAACTGTGAACTTAAAACGGACACCTGGTCAATTTTGGGAGTGTCCACTGCACTTAGGGTGAAGGAACCACCTTCCTTTTGGCAGCCATAACAGCCGAACACGTGCTTGCCATAAACCTGCCTTGGTCACTTAGAGGTCAGATGCCTGTCTCGTGACAAGGAACCCATCAGAAGTTAGTCACTAGAAAGTCAGATGCCTGTCTCGTGACAAGGAGCCAATCGGAAGTTAGCTGGTGGCGCTATGCTTTACGACCCTGGGTGTGCTTTACGGACAAGCGCACAGCAATGACGTAGAGAGCATAGCAACCACCCTGGGAGGGCCTATGGGCCATAACAACCAGTTGACCAATCAACACAGGGCAAGCCCTCCAAGCCTGGAGGCACACCAATTGTGAGCCTGTGTGTACCCCTAGACACTCCCCTTACGCTGCCCTATAAGATCTTTTGGGAGACCCAAGGAGCCGTCTTTTGCTAGCCATCCGCCATGGCAGGTGGGTGAAAGACCCGAGCTAACATGGGGTTAGCTAGTTAAATTACAATAAAGCCTCGTGCAGTTTGCAGCAAGCTCTCGAATCCGCCTGGTGATTGGGGTGACCGTGAACCTGGCCTGAGACCCCGGATACTTGAGTTTTCGGGGGTCTAACAAGGGTTTTTGAGTTAAGGAGGATTTATGACTCTTGTAAGAATGTGCAGCCGATTTAGGGCTTTGACTTAGTTGAGGTGCTTTATAAATATTCACTGACAAAAACTGAGGAGTGCGCATTCCTCCTCTACAAAAATTGAAAATGATTAATGAGGGGGTGTACATTCCTCCCCTACAAAATTGAAAATGATCACTGCTGTAGCTCCTTTTTGAGAACATTTATAAAAACTGAGTAACATGGGTGTCAAAAACGCAGTATGCAACTTAAGAATAAGAATTAAAATCTTCCAATTCTTTTCACTAAATTGTTTTGCCCTCATCTGTATAATTTTGGTAATGAATAAGAAATTAGTAATAAAACAATAAAGTGAATTTTTAAGTAACCTCTTCCTCCATCCCATTTCTACGTGTATCTTAGACTAAGTTCTCAGGAGGCAGACTTTCATCATTGGAAAGGTTACAACAAATGCAAATACTTTTGTCTGTTGTGTATTTAATAAACTATGGTTTAGCAACTTGGAATCTGGGGCCCCAGTATTAAGACTATCGGTGTAACTCTAATTCAACAATACAACATCAAAGACTTTTGTTTTTGTTTTTTTTTTTTTTTTGCTACTTTTGATATACAAGTAGAGATTATCAGGAATTTAACTGAAAGACAACAAGAACCAGTAGAATTTTCTATGTTGGCAATCATAGCTCCACTGACGTTTCAAAGTTGCGTGAAGATTAAAAGTGACTTAGCCATTTTATTATTAAATTGAACAGTGGCCATAGTGTGTGACAGGGAATGGATTTCTTATGAAATTAGGAACATGTGAACCTGCCATTTAAGGGATAGCTTTTAGAAGTGGTCAGTTGTTAAGAATATTTAAGTCATATATACATATATGTGTATATATATAACATATATATAGTATAGTATATGCTGTAGAAAAAAAGCTTTCATATTTTCTGCATGATTTTAGTAACTTCAAATTCCATTACTTTGAAAACAATTACAAAGAAGTTCATATTATGTTCCAGCAAAGCTTTGAATTAATATGCACTTAAAAACTAACAACCAGGGCTGGGAAAATGGCTCAGTGGGTAAAAGCTCTAGCTGCCAAGCCTGATGACCTGAGTTGTTCTATCCCTGGACCCACGATATTAAGAGAGAGCAGATGCCCATAGGTTCTGTGAGTGCCACACAAGGTCCATGGCACACATGAAAGCTCGAGCATGTGCATGTGTGCACACCACCAAATGTTAAAAAAAAACAATAAAATTCTGGGTGTAAAAGTTTTTCATAGCCGGGCATTGGTGGCGCGCACACCTTTAATCCCAACACTCAGGAGGTAGAGCCAGGTGGATCTCTATGAGTTCGAGGCCAGCCTGGTCTCCAGAGCGAGTGCCAGGATAGGTACCAAAAGCTACACAGAGAAACCCTGCCTCGACAAACAAAACAAAACAACAAAAAAAAGTTTTTCATACCCATTGTTAAGGCTAGCAGATGTTAAGACTATCCTGACATAGGTACCCACTGTGTGTCAGGGACCCTGTTAGAATTTAAAATGGGCATCATCTTTTAAATTCTTTTAGTAACCCTGTAAATGAAGCCATAGTGCAATCTCATTTATTTTTCTGTGTGAGGAAACTGTCTTAGATGACTTCCAAACTGTGGCCAGAGATGGGTCTCAGAAGCCAGAGGAGTATGACAAACATTGCTTAATAACTCAAACACTTCTTAATATTTAGATACAGATATATTTATGTTTAGAAAAAGAACATTTAAGACCCCTTAAAACTTTAAAAAAGAAAAAGGGCAGCATTGTGGTGCACGCCTCACCTGGGAGGCAGAGGGAATCGGATCTCTGTGAATTCAAGGCCAGCCTGGTATTCAAAGTGAGTTCCAGGACAGGTAGGCCCCTGTATTGAAAATCAACAACAACAACAAAAAAGAAAAAAAATAATAATTTTGCTTTTCAAGCTCTGACTCCAAATACACTAACACTTAGAACAGAGGACAGAAGACATCTGTGCCATATTCTTGGCCCTAATTATGCATTGCGATTGGTGGATGAGTTTTGGAATGTCATTTACTGCTTTCTCCTAAAAATGTACCTACATTTTCTGGACCTGAATTAGGCACAGGAAAATGAAAGCAGCTCCAAAGGAATTTTAAGATTGTGGAGAAAGACAGGCAGTGGCTCTGCACCTTGGCTAAAGACTAGAATTACTTGGGGCCCCACTGTGTGATTCTAACCGACGCTCACATACAGCTCTTAGTCATGGCCCACACTAGGAGCACAGTTCTGCAACTGTTTGTTCATGTGACTCAAACAGCATATGGTATGAGGTACCAGAGGGACGTCACAGTGATTGTCATCACTTCAGAATGGGTTTCCGAGTGTCTGGAAAAACACAAGTCTTACTACACAGTTGCCTGAGGTCATTGGTCAACAGTGACCAGCTTTCCTCCTTGTGGAAGTTTAGCTTTGGGTCTCCCTGACCCAACTAGCACTGGAACCTATAGACATTTAAATCCAGTTAGGCCTACCAGAGTCTCCAACAAGTTCTATGTTCATGTTAACTATTTTCAAAATGTAGACACAAGATAATGAAGTAAAAAGATACAGTCCAGCAGTTCCAGTTAGGAACAGAAATGAATTCCAAACTATGCTAATTCCAAACAAGGAAAACATGTATACACTGCCAAATGCTGTAGATAGACTCAACTTCAAACCCGCTAACTTATCACAATAAATTCCATTTATGATCAATGATTTCGGACTAAGAATTAGTTCTCAGAGATGTTCTAAGATAGAGCTTGCAATATAAAACCCACATAACCTGGAATAAACTCAAAACAGGCAGGAACTGAGACTCAGTTCCCAGCTGCTTTCAATCTGCCGGGTGTGGGAATTAAGTACAGGCTGCCACAGTCAGCAGTGATTTCCTGTCAATCAGGTTTACAGACAGTCATAGTGATGATAGTGTGGTTTGATGTCAGCCATGCTGCTGTCTACCCTAATGAAAATTGCGGAATACAGTTTAAGTTCCACAATTTGCAAATCTTTTGGAGAAAGTCGGGGAGTATAAATTCTTCACTGTTTAAAGGCTCATTTGAAAATTGAAATTTTCTCCAGACTCTTTCTAACTTCGAACGTAAACTTGGAAAAACCAGCAACATTTTACAAAACAATGCCCAGTTAACCTATTTTCTTTAAACTTATGATACTATGACAAATCTTTGACAAAAAATAACTCCTATCACGACAAATATTCCTCCCGTATGATCACAAGCAAACTTACCTATTAAAGAAGGAGAAGTTGACTTTATTCCCAGCACTCGGGAGGCACAGGCAGGAGGATCTCTTGAGTTCGAGGCCAGCCTGGTCTCCAGAGCGAGTGCCAGGATAGGCTCCAAAGCTACATAGAGAAATCCTGTCTCAAAACAAAACAAAACAAAACAAAACAACACACCCCCCCCCCCAAAAAAAAAAACCAAAAAAAAAAAAAGAAAGAAGTTATCAAGAAATTACTACTTCACCTTCCAGGTGTGGTGGTGAATGCCTATAATTTCAGTATTTGGGAGGCAGGGGCAAGCGCATCTCTGGAAGTTCAAGACCAGTCTGGTCTGCATAGTGAAGTTCTAGGCCAACTTAGGGTTGAGAGCCTGTCTCAAAAAAGAAGAGCAAGGGACAGAGACACATTTAAAAGAACTCAAGAGTCAGCTGGCTGTACCTACCCTCTAACTGGAAACCAGAGAAAGCCGTACTGATTTACAGTACCTTTGGGTTCCCCTTTGTTCAAAGTAGGGTGGTAATGATAGCTTGACATTTCCATTCGTGCTTTCTCAGAGAACAGTGATGCTCCCTGACAGAACTTCTGTGATGGAGAACATAAGGCCTAGAAGATGAGTCCTCCCTTGCATTCTAGCAAAACAAGCCACAAGATGAATGCAAATCCAGGCAGTTAGACATTTGTTGTCACATTGTTGCTGGTCTCCTTTATAAGAGACATATGTTAAAAACACTGCTTTGCTGATAACTTTAAATATGCATTAAGAAAGCCCAGTGTTGCATGTGATTCCAAGTGTTGCTGGGATCAAGGGGTGAGCTCTGTTTCTCTTTTAGATTGATTCAATCTCATGTGTCCCTGGGTGGACTTGAACTCACAGAGATCCATCTGCCTCTGTCTCCCAGGCTTAAAGGTGTGCGCCACCACTACCTGGCCTCTATGGCTAACTAGCGTGGCTAGCTCTGCATTCTGATCTTCAGACAAAGCTTTATTTGTTAAAGTACAAGGAAAATATCACTATAACCAAGGACAGATCTTAGAAAATTTCCACCACTCTCTTCTTGCTGGTGTGCAAAATTTGTCACTGACGTGTGTAAAAGCAACCAGGAAACCAGTTTCTAAGGACAATGGAATATAGATAAAAAGCACAACACAATGGGATGAAAAAATTCTTGAAAAGGTTATCATGAAAAGAAAAAAAAAACCAGCTAACCATATAATTAGGTGTTAACATGATACATTTTGAAGTATGGAGGAGGTTCCACGAAAATGATGTTTAATGCTATTATTGCTGTATTCAATAAATACAAAGCAAGTTATTGATATCTGATCTGAAGTTGTTAGGAAGGGCTTGAAGGGCTTTTCTTAATTCCCCTTTCTCAGTGTTCACATGACTAATGTTCCTTTTCCCTCTCCTTATATGTGATAACTGGACAACAGAATATACTATTTAATGGCTAGGAAAAGTCTTTCAGAGCAAGTGATGGAGCTGTCGTCGTATATGCCATGTACAAGTCTGTGTTGCTATTCATTCACATATGGAACAACTAACCTAAGTGACATATCGGCCACTCCATCTAACATCATCTATCTATCATCTATCATCACTTCACCAAAGAAAACTAGGTTGTCTTTTGCCTTTTGCAATGAGAAAAATGAGGTATTCCTAGTGTATATAGTATTTTTATCAGTATTTATTTTAGTTAAATTTTCAATTTTGATTCCCTTACCTGCATGTCAGAGTGCCAATTTATGAATGATAAGAATTTTACATGTTTACTACAACTTCTCTATAAATCCCTTTCCTCCAGTACTCTTTTATAGGATTATGGTTATTTTTGTAGTTGATTTGAGATGATTGGTAAGTTTTCTAGATACACACCAGTGATGATTAACAGTGCCAAGATCCTAGATTCACAAGTTTTGGTCTCAAAAGTACAACACGAAGACAAAAAGATCAATCACACTGGGAAAAATGAAAAATAACTGATGGGTTTATTAACAATGGTTCTGTAAGGAGTATATTTGTTTGTTTGTTTGCTTGCTTGCTTGGTTTTTTTGAGACAGGGTTTCTCTGTGTAGCTTTGGAGGCTGTCCTGGAACTTGCACTGCAGACCAGGCTGGCCTCAAAAATCCGCCTGCCTCTGCCTCCTGAGTTCTGGGATTAAAGGCATGCGCCATCAACGCCCAGCTTTCTATATTGAGTTTAAAATGTCAGTCAGAATTGGTCAACATGTTCAAATGTTTGATATAGGTCTTGTGGGAAAGTAGAAAATATTTCCCTTTGAAGGACATTTTCCCCAATCTGTAACTAGACACCATGCCATAGCTACTTTATTATAGGAGAGAATCAAGCAGGAGAATTACCCCTCTAGTGGAGTGTCAGGGGACATTGCTAACTGAGAGGGATGTCATTTTCTCTATTCCCCATCTAACCCCAGATACCTAGGGAAGGAAATGTATTTATGCATAGGAAACTTGTCATAAGTTGATCAAGAGGGTAGTTTTTGGAAGGCTTTGCATTTAAATGCTAGAGTTGGCTGATATTTGGGGATGATAACTGTTTAAAGACTCAAAATTCATCATTAAAAAAAAAACCTTTGCATTCTCCTTTACTAACAACGTCCCACATTTGAAGAAAAACTGACAACAGTTGTATGAATATTAAAGGAGCTACTACAGAGGAGACACACCAAGGATATAGCACACTTAGCTTTGCTCTCAATATTTGAATACATGAGGGAAAACAGAATAAATCATATCGATTCTCTTATTTAGTAATTGGTGAATGCATGCCCTCTCTGGTGCCATGTGATCAGCCCCACCAACTCTTGTTCTTTTTGGACTGTGCTATCGTTCAGGTTCTAATTCGAGCAACTAATAGGAACTAAACACTTCCTGTGCCAGGAACTGACTTAGGTAATAGAGATAATAATAGTGAAAATACCAAACCAACTCTGTCCCTCACAGATGTTATGTTTCAATGGTCTGTACTGCCTTGTGGCATTATTTTCAAACTACGTGCAACAATTATTAACTTTTATGGCTTCTTGGTAGCAAGCACCCTTTGTTAAAATCTTCAGCAATCCTCAGAACTTTATGTCTCAGTGAGTTAATCTGAAAACTGATCGTAAGTATTCTACAGGTATATGAAAAGGGATGCAAATTATGACTCGTTATTAGGAAGTGTATGATGCTGCTTGGCTTGAAATTACATGAAGAATGCTCAAATTATTCCCTCTCAAAGTAGAAGCTGAGAAGTTTCTGGTAAATGAACACAAGTCAGTGACTATCAATGTTATTGCCATATTACAGTTTGTGAATAAAGGAATTGTAAGAGTTAAAAGATGAGAAAGCCAAGCTGGAACTTTAGTTTGAAAACACTTGCTAGTCCCTTTCCAGATTCCTGAAATACACAAATTAATAATGTTTTCATATTTTCTTTTATAATAATTACTAAGTTGTACAATACATGAATTTCTAAATTTATATTCATGGTTTTTTGTTTGTTTGTTTTGTGTTTTGAGACAAGATTTGTCTGTATAGTCGTAGCTGTGCTAGAATAGGCTTTATATATCAGCCTCCCTCTGCTGGGATTAAATGTGTGTGCCACCACTACCCAGCCTGATTCCCCCCCCCTTTTTTTTTTCCTTTTTTCCCCCAAGACAGGGTTTCTCTGTGTAGCTTTGGAGCCTATCCTGGCACTCGCTCTGGAGACCAGGCTGGCCTCAAACTCACAAAGATCCACCTGCCTCTACCTCCCGAGTGCTGGGATTAAAGGCGTGCGCCACCAACGCCCGGGCCCAGCCTGATATTCTAGTCTTAAAGTTTTTAGACAATTGAAACACCAGTCTTCATCACGAAGTTGTGGGCTGGGGGTGGGGATGGCGTGTTTCCCAGAGAGAGAGACTAATTCAGCACCATGGACAGAACACCCAAGCCCATGCAAGAGCTACTAGAAACATTCCCTTAGGTTCCAGTTAAGAAATAAACTTAGAAAACAAACAAGCAAATGAAAACAAACAAGACAGAATGAAAAGCAAACAGCAACAACAAAAAAAGCACTAGAAACATGTACGCATAGACACAAGAACAAAACTCAAAAGATTTGGATGGCTGAGGAGGTACGGATGATGAGGGAGGGGACCATGCTCCGAATGGATTGTATCATAAAAGTATTGTCAACAATACGAAAAGAAATAACCTTAGGTGTGAGAGCAGTTGTGTAGACATACACGTTAAGACTGGATTCCACAACCCTACATTTTGACTGGTTATGGTTTTCTGTAATGGTCTCCACCTTTTGCAAAGAAAAGTTTTCTTGATGAAGGGTGAGGACTACACTTACCTGTAGGCAGAAGAGCAAATATTTAGAATGTATGTAAGGATTGTGCTGGCTTGGTAAAGTGGTCATTTGGGGAACTTGTCTGTGATCATTAGCCTTGGTAGTTCGCTAGGTTTTCCAGCACCAGGCACGATTAACTTCTTGTTGGGTGAGTTTTAAGTTCAAGTAAAGAGTTGTTGGTTATTTCCAGGGAATGTGTGTCACATTGCAGCCTTCCTTCTGCGTATCAATGCCATCATGGTGGTGGCTGTGCTTCATAAGCATTATAGCTGGGGAGAACAGTTGGCTGCTTTCCTATTTTGGAAGCTTACCTGGTGACTTCTGGTATCATGGAAGGTTAGGGGCTTATAGGCAGTTTCAGCTCAGGGGCCTCTGGCTCCTGTATCTGAAGTTCATGTCTTCAGCAACAGGAACTTACCTTCTCCCACCCCAAGGGCAATAGCAATCGTCTTTAATGTTTTGGGGATCTCTTCAACATTCCTATCCAACAGTTAAAAAGAGAGCTTGTCATGCCTAGTGCTGAGGTTTTCATTATATGGTCTTTGGCTTTTGGAGGGAGTATTGTTGACCCAAATGAGAGAATTTCAGGGATCCTTGTAGAAGACAGGGTGGGAAGATTTTAAGAGACAGAAGATCAGGGAGTTTGCTGTGAGATTATATCTCCTATACTCATAAAGTCTCATCAATATGACTACCTAAATATGAGCTCAACAAGGACAACAGCAATAAACATGTTAATCTCCAGCCTTGCACAAAGAACTATAGGAAGTAAGGAATGATACAAGGGGGAGAAAGTCTTCTGTAGGGGAACACTCCAATTGATTATCTAGTAATGAATGACCAGCCCTGAAACAAGTAAGACTGTACTGGCTGAGAAGTCTGTATTTATGTATTGAGGAATACATGTATATATTCACACAACTATATGTATATAACAACTATGGAAAAAAGGCCAAGACTGTGAAAGAGAACAAGGAAGGAAATATAGGAGGGTTTGGAGGGAGGAAAAAGGGGAAATGATGCAATTGCATTATAATCTCAAAGTATAAACAAAAGAAATAACCTTATAGTATCCACCTTCTTCTTAATACACCATGAAACAAAGGAATATGGAAGTGTGTTCATCTAGATAGAGTGAAGTTTACACTTCTCTCCCCTTCTATCTTATGGAAACATAATGGCCCCTTCAAAGGCATGCATCATTTTAATAAAGGCATCAAAGGTGTCATTAGGTTTAATAGCACCCACTCACTCAGCCTATTACTCCGTACCTCTTAAAGTTAGTTTAATGTGTATTAATGGTGTGAAATTGATGAAATTACAAATTGAGTTTCCCTGGGCACAAGACAAGCCAAGAAAGTGCAGAGAAGGTTGGTTAATATCAACCTCTACGCCACTCTCTGTGCACATGGCAAAATATGTCACTCTGCCCCAGGGAAAGAGATGCACTGATAGCAGCTGGAACCTAAAGTGATTTTTATGGTTTTAACTCAGGAGGAAACTGTCTTTGGTTGGGTCATCAAAAGTTCATCGTTTTCTGTAAGGAATGAAAAAGAATGCTCTCCTTTGAGACTAAGTTCCTATTTTACACATTCAGATATTGTGGAGAACTAGATAGCTTCTTATTGTCCTTTCCTTCTCTATCCGACTTGCAGTTAAACTTAGAGGACCAAATCATCTCATCCTACTACCATTCATCACAGGCGACAGTGAGGTTTGGCTAGTTCAATATTCCAGTGAGATATTACCATACTAAACATTACCACTGTGAAGACAACTAACATGGATAATCGGGAAATCCAAAGATTTGACTTTAGACACAGGTGATACAGAGTCTTCATTTCAGAGCATCAGGAAGATTAGAAAGTCATTTAACTATCACTTGCAAAAATATTATGAAACAACAACAAAAAAATCATTTTAATTATATTTGAAGGGAACAAAAATAATTTCCAGACTGAAAACTACAGAACAAAGCTGGTAAGTGGGAAGGTAACTTAGGATGGATATTAGAACCGAAGGACTTCTCTCATCATGGCCAGGCTTACCAATGTCATCTTTTGTCAACAGAATAGAATCCCAGCACCACCAGGGACATCTCCAAAGAATGCAGGAGAAGAAAAAAAACCCAAAATCAAATGTCCAAAGGAAACATCTAATTTTGCATTTTCAAAACTAGAGAAGGAAGAACCACTAAAATTGTTGAGACCTACATTTTTTATTTTTTAATAATATTTAAATTCTTTATGTTCTTAAATTTTATTCACTTAAATATTTAAATTTAAGTCATTAATATTAAATTTTTAGTTAAACATTCAACTATATATCACACTTAAGTATTTTAAGTATTTAAAAATTTAACTGACAAAAAAAAAAAAAAGAAGCAAACCAACAAACAAAACACAGTTATACTCATGCTGGGTGATGCTTTAATCCCGGCAGATGCAGGAGGATCTCTGTGAGTTCGAGGCCAGCCTGGTCTACAGAGTGAGTTCCAGGACAGCTAGGACTGTTACACAGTCAAACAAACAAACAAACAAACAAAAAAGAATGTAACTGAAAAGAAGTATGTGTGTGTGTGTGTGTGTTTAAGATTTATTATGTATGCAGCTCTCTGCCTGCATGTATCCATGCAAGCCAAGAGGGAGCACCGGATGGCATTACAGATGGTTGTGAGCCACCCTGTGGTTGCTGGGAATCGAACTCAGGACCTCTAGAAGAGCTATGAGTGTTTTTAACCTCTGAGCCATCTCTCCAACCTCCAAGAACTGTTTTCTGAGTAGTTGGTTATAAACATTGGTGCTTAAGAGATCGGCTTTTGTTCAAAGCAATGTCTTGATCCATGCCTAGCTCACTTTACTTGTATTTATTTATCTACAGATAGTTTGGGACCAGTAGATCTGATATAAGTGACAAAGTTCTGTAAACGGAGTTCTTAATTGGTCTAGATAATAAAAGCCAGAGTCAGATATAGAGGGAAATGCTGAGAGAGGAGAGAGAAGGAGCAAGCCACAGCACACCTTACCTCCTTAGCATCTCAGCAAAGAGCGATATCCTGTTTCTGCCCAGTTACCTCATTTCCTGTCTGTCTTTACAGACCTCCAGACCTCTATGGTTAGCTAGTAGCAAGCTCCATTCTCTGACCCCCCCCCAGACAGGCTTTATTTGTGCAAGAAAGACATCACCACAAAGCTCAGCTGCTTTTGTTTAAGACAGTCAAGCCAAGTAAGCCCAGTGGTCAGTGTACCAGTGATAGAATAGCAGCTAGCACCCTCAGTAGGAAAACCTGTGCCCTGGGCTAGAACTCGCCACTCCTGCTCAAGCTAGAAATTTAAATTTTGAAAAGCAAATTCTCTTTGATTTTTAAAAATTTTAATTTCAACCTTTTATAAGCAAATGTCTTCATCATTTTTAAAATGTAGTAAACACATTTGCCAATCGAATCTGGCCCATGGGCTGCCTGTCAGCCTGGGACATGTGGGAAAGCATATGTACTACAGGGAGGCACGAGGAAAGTTTTTCCTGATATTATTACTGAGAAGTTCTGGTTGGGTGCCAGAAGATACAGTGTGATTATGTGAGTTCTGGTTTAATTTCAAACTAACGAGACTTGACTCTCTGAAATACTGGAAAGGGCAAGGATATAGCCCTTTCTGTGCTAAGATATAGCACGGGACGCTTCTAGTCATGATGAGAGGCACTTTGCAAGACCAGACAAAAACTAATAAGGAGTCAAATGTGTAGGTTGGTATTACTACCGTCTCCCGTTGTATGCCTTAAACCTTGTCTAGTCTGCCAGTGTGCTAAGTCGGTGATGAGGGATTGGGGCAGACACAGATGATTTTTCGTGATTCCCAGATTAACTCTTTATAAGTTTATATGCATTTTCTACACAGCAGAAAACATACAGCGTATAAAACTCGATATTTTGTGGCTTTCATTCCATAGATAAAGTCTAATGAAAAACATAATGTGTTTACATAATGTTAAGAAAACACAGTAGCTCATATTCAGCGATGGTGGAAATGACAAAGGACACTGGTAAAGCTGACATTTTTGGAGTCCCGTATTCTCTATGCAGAAAGTCCGTAGAGCCTTGCCTAGCATTGCTCAGAACTTAGTCTACAGGACTATCCATGATTTAGCTTCCAGTCTCCATGAGAACTGCTTTTGAATACTAGGGGGCTTCTTCCATTGGTGGTCAGCCTTCAACGTAGAAACTCCGTAAAAGGCTAGACCTTAAAAGTCCAAATTTGATTTATATTCCTGATTTTCTTTGTTTTTTTCTGATTTTCTTAAAGAGAGAATAATTTGAGCACAATGTTCCTTCCTATAGAAAATATCCTTTTCCTATCCCTTCTGCAAGGTGGTGGCTATGCATTCAGGTGCCTGAGGCACAGAAAAATTTTGTTAAGATAAAAGGAAAGGTATAGATTTGGGACCTCAGTGTTTTCTTGTGGGCAGCTGGTGGGGGTGGGGGTTGGGGAGTGGGGGGGTGGATACCAGGAAAGGAAAACATCAGGCTGTTAATTTAACACAGCAAGCATTTCAGAGATTATTTGTCCATCATATCCCTAAAATTAAGAAGAAGAAAAAACTCACTGAAATTAGTATACATTACTAAGATTCCCAGTTGAGTTAGGCTATACTAATATCCTGCATAAGTAGTTATGCCTAAAATGTGCATTTTACAACACAATATCTTATATTCAGAAAATTGGTTGTTAACAATATCAGTAAAGAAGTACGAAAATATTAGTTTATATACCAAGTGTTTTAAGATGCAGTAAATAAATATTTTAGATAGCGTATATTATTCAAGTAAAGCATTTTGTGGATGCTTGGATTTATAAAAACAGGAAATGTTGGAGTTCAATGTGCTTGTAAAATGGTCTCCAAGAAAGGTTTTTATTGTGAAATAATTATGGATTCATAGAAAGTAGCAGAGAAAATATGTACCCTCCATTTTTTTATCCAGCAACTGTGTTTTATATAGCTATAGCATGACATCTGAATCAGGAAATTGACATTGGTGCAATGTGTCTAGAGATCTGACATTTTGTCATGTGTATAGGTTTCTGTGACCATCATACACAACCATCCCATCATCTCAGACTTTACATGCTCATATTGGCCCTTTAGAGTCACACTCCTCTCAAGGGTGGCTAAGCTCAGCAAATCATTACTAGCTTGTAAAATCACCCATTTGCTATAATACACCTAAACTTCCCTTGTCTGGGCTTTAGGGCATGCTGGTTTGAAATTTGCCATGCCTTGGATGACTTTTTCTGCCAGCCTCAGTTGCTCATCTGCAAAATTCAAGTTTGGGGACTGTGAGGTCTCATCTCAGCTTGTAAAGTTGCTTGCCTGTGGAGATATCTTTCTTGCACAAATAAAGCCTGTCTGGGGGTTAGAGAATGGAGTTTGCCACTAGCTAACCATAGAGGTCTGGAGGTCTGTACAGACAGACAGGAAGTGAGGTAGCTGGGCAGAAACAGGATATCGGCAGGGAGAAACAGGAAAATGCTCTCTTCTGTGAGACGCTGAGGAGGTAAGTGTGCTGTGGTTTGCGCCATCTCTCTGTCCTCTCGCGTTTCCCTCTATATCTGACTGTGGCTTTTATTATCTAGACCACTTAAGAACTCCTTTTACACTTGCCTCCAAGACTAGTAACCCCAGTTTCACCCCCAAACCCGTAAGGTCGAGGGACAGAAGCAACTCTTAGAAGTTGTCCTAAGCACTCTACCCAGGGTCCTTGAGTAGCATGCACCTAAGTATACTTGCATGCGCGCGTGGGAGCGCACACACAAATAAATATGAAATTAGCACCCAGTATTTTCAGAATGGCAACACTTAACATGTCTGATTCTTTAGTTTTTATTAACCTATTACCTTAAAACCTTTAGGTCCACATCCAGTTAATGAAATACAACTTAAAGGAGATTGAACACTGGGCTTCACACGTAGTTTCATTTAAATAGAGCCATTGTCAAATAAAGGAACCAAAATTTGCGTTATAGTAATAGGCTGCTCTCAAAGTGACAAATGCCCTATCCTCTCAAATGCCACATGGAGAAAATTTGGCACAGAAAGCCTGCTTGAGTCCTTTGCCCAAAGGTTCCCTTTGGGGTAGGAGAAGACACTGTTCCCAGGTACACCTAATTAAACAGTAGATTCTGAACTGCAGGGAGTTCAAGTTTGGCTCTTTTCTAGAAAAGGACTTTCAGGAGGAGAGTTGCCCATACTCTGAGGTCAGAAAGTAAGACTTGGAGGAGGACCCTGCCAATCAGCACTGGAGTCCCCTCCCTTGGCTCCACCACACCCACACCGGAGAAGATTAAAAACACCAGGAAAGTAGCAGTCCCCAGGTGGCTTCTTTATTTGAAGCTTTAGTTGGCACCTCAAATGGCAATATAAGGTTCCAGATTCTTGGTTCTACAAGCCACTCCCATTTTATCTATTGACAGCTGCCGACGCCACCTATTTTGACATGGTCTACCATTTCCAACAACATAGCAACGAAACTCGGATTCATCTTCTTCAACTTGGATAATCTTTATCAGCAATCACCTAGGCAACACAAACATGAAGGCTAGGGACTTGAGAACTATCCATCCCCCCAGAGGCCGTTTTTAGAGACACCTTTCCTTCGAAGGGCGCCATTTCCAAGCCTGGCTTCTGAGAAACACAGGCAAGGGACATCCAAAACTCATGGCCAACACGCTGGTCTAGGCAACCTGACTTGCAGATCCCAGTCAAATTGTTTGCATAACCAATCAGGCAGGGCCGCTTTCGCCTTGGTGTCCCTCTGTGGAGAGCACCCCTGTGTCCAATTTCCTATGACCTTCTTGAATTTGTGCAGAGCACCCTGGGTGCCTCCTTTAGTGAGAGGGGTGGTTCTGGGGTCAGCGATCCTCTCTGTCCTTGTGGAACCCAAGGCATCGGTTGCCCTGCGGTGCCTGCAGGCACTGACACCAAAGCGCGCATCTTACCGTTTCCTTTGCAGACCGTGTCCATCGTGCTGTCCAGAAGGTGTCCCCGCGCGCCCTGGAGGTTGGGACCGGGCTGGGCCGCCGGCCTGCGACACGGCGCGTGACAGCGGGTTTGCTCTCGGGCTGGAGGAGCCGGACCCGGCCCTCTCCGCCCGCGCCAGCCCGGTTCGCACACGTGGTGCGGCGGCAGCCCGTGCGCCCCGGTCCCCTCGGCCTCTGGGCTTCTGGAGCCAGCTTGGCGGCACCTGGGGCTTCGGAACACTTGGGGACAAGCGCCGGAGACCAGAGACTCGGAACGGGTAGGTGTGGGCGCAAAGACGCCGGCGACCAGAGGACCGATTGATTACCCCAGGGTTCTTCTCTGGGGCTCACAAACCGAAGGTCAGGCCGCTGTCACCAGGGCCTGTGTAGATCACAAGCTCCGGCTTGAGATTCAGCTCCCGGCGGGGTGTCGCACTGCAGTGCCTCTGGTTCCCGCCAGTTGGGGGAGCCCCATCTAGGGCGGGAGATGAGTGTCTGTTTTGCTGGGCGGCTCTGAAGCCCCGGGGGTGGCCATGGCCTGGGGCAGAAGTAATCTGGCTATCGAGAAGGAGCTGTAAAACCTTGGAAACCGCGACAGGGATCTAAAGTGGCCTTTAGGACAGCGTGTCCTTGGAAAAATCCCCCTCACTATCAAAGGCTGCTTGGGAGCACCTAATGAGCCAACGTTCCCAACTGAGAACAACAATTACACAGCTGCAGGCCCTTTCCAAGTTCATCGAGGACCTGGGCTACTTCCTCCAAGCTAGGGGTGTCTGTCTCAACTGTTCAGATTTCTGACCTGGGGACATACCTGGCCGTGTATTTTCTGGTTCGTAGGAGATAATGACATTAGCAACCACAATAATAACACATTAACTTCTTTAATAGCGAGTGAGATAGGGATCGAATTTGTGCTGTTTTTAGGAAAGGCTGAAAAGACAAAGGAGACTGGGGAGAAGCAGTGTTTTCATTTGTTAGTCCAAATGCAAAACTGACCCTCAAATGCTCTGCCTGCCACCTGCTGTTCTGGGAAGGTGGGATTCTACCACAGCTGGCTAAAGACTTCCAGGGGAGTTTCTTGCTGGTGTTTGCCTATTTTTCCTCTGCTTCTGTGCCCCTGCAGGAAGCATTCTAGAAGAAAGTTGTTCCCATCCCCCTACCTCTGGAATAGCATCATAGTCCCTAGACGTCTGCCTCCAGATAGTGTTACAAATCTTTTTATCCTTCTCGACTGTCTCCAGCTGCCTCCTCCACCTCTGTCTTTCCTTTGAAATCTCAACATTAATAGATCCTAGTGTGCACTCTGCCCTACTCACTCCACTTTCTGTTCAGGATCCAACCTTTGAATTCCATCTTCTATTGGTTTTTAATGGATGGATACAAGTCCATCCATTTGGCTTTTGCTTAAAATTACTGGTTGTCCTGTATTTCCTTCATCAGTGTCGTAATTTTTTTAAAAAAAAGCAGAGGGAGAGAGAAAGATGCCATGTGATAGAGTTCAAATAGAATTTTTAGTTTTTGTTGTTTTTCTAATTGGGGAAAGGAATCATAAAAGGGGAAGGGAGGGGAGAGACCTGCCTCCTAGGACAGGAGCAGGAGAGAGGAAAAGAGAGGCAGAGAGGGAAGGAGGGAGGGAGAGATGGAGGGAGAGCCAGAGAGTAAGATTGTTAGTGAATATGCACAGGTGGTGTTCTCAGTGACTGCAGCTGAGGGTGTATACTGTCAGGACCCCAAGGGCAGCCAGTACAGATGCCTGAATACTAACATTCAGCTTGGCTTAGGTTCTTTTAAACAGTGTCCTAGGAATTTGTTTTCCTCTGCCAGTAGCCCAGCCCATAAGATATTGTGTCCCTTGAATTGTCCAATGAGTCTTTTCAAGATCACTATGGGGCTAGAAAAAAATGCAGTCCAATAGGAACTCAGGTGACTATCTTTAAAGTCAAGCAGCTGTGCCCTTAAAATATGGATTCCACCTGTTTGGAAGGCACCATCACTCAGTTTTTATAAAGAGAATGGAAGTGTTGAAAACATGGAGTGTGGTGTGTTTGGGGGGGGGCGGTGAGCGCTGGGGGTGAGAGCTATAGTGGGAAGGAGTACGTGTGTTTTTTGATAGACAGCTCCAGACCAGACCATCCAGACTAGAGCTCAGCCGACTAGGAATAGGAACAGGAGGGAAATCTTGGTAGGGATGCTTTTCATCTGAGTGGGCACAGTGCTGATTACACTGTGGAACCAGGGTAGAGGCTTCCCAATGGTTTTCTTCCTCCTTCCTTGACAACGTAGGCATAGGTGTAAAAGCATCTTCTGAAACTGAGGATATGCTAGGTGCTGCTGGTGCACACCTTTAATCCCAGCACTTGGGAGGCAGAGGCAGGTGGATCTCTGAGAGTTCGAGACCAGCTTGGTCTACAAGAGCTAGTTCCAGGACAGCCTCCAAAGCCACAGAGGAAACCCTGTCTCAAAAAAAAAAAAAAAAAAAAAAAGAAAGAAAAAAGAAAAAGAAATTGAGGATATAACAAATACTTGAAGTCAAATCTTTATTTCTTTTATTTATCTTTGATTTTTGAGAGTTTCATACGTGAGTATAATAGCTATGCCATTCCTGTCCTTCTCCCCCTCCCAAATTCAAGATCTGTTCTTTATTATTATTAATATATATATATATATATTATATGTACACACATGTATGTACACACATATATACATATCATGTATGCACTCGTGTATACTAAGTCAGTTTAGTGTAGCTCATATGTCTATGTGTCCAGGACTGAGCCCTTGGGGCTGGACAACCTGTGAGGGAGCTCATCTGTAGAGGAAACTGCCTTTCTTCTCAGCAGCCATTGAACACCTGTAGTGTTTCATCTAGAGGCGGAATTACATGCAACTTTCCCTGTCCATACTGGCATGCTACCTGGAAGGTCCACCTTTGAAACTGTTCTAACTCCTACTCACGGCAGCGCGTTCTGGAGGCAGCCAGAAAGCGCTCAGAGTACTACACAGAGGGGAGAGGTAGTCAGCTCTCTTGTATTGAGAAGGATGAGTTTGGTCTCATGGGTCTTTTCCATCCTTATATGTGTTACTTTTCTCCTAGCTGTAGTTACAGAAGGCAGTACTGCAGTTTATTCCTATATTAGAATATTCTAACATTCTTGTCCATTTTTATCTGGGGCCAATAGGGTTGTCCGTTTCTCTTTATTATCTCTCTGCTTAGTAGGTAAACCTGCTCAAATGTGCTATGTTTAAAACTAGTATTTTCACTGTTGCTATCACTACCACAGCCATGACCACATTCATCTTGACAATGCCTTATGTTGTCACTTACACCGTTACCTTGCCCTGACTCCAGTTCCTCCGCTCCCATAGCTATGATGACGGTAATAAAGTTGGTGAAGGAGGCAGAAGTGATGGTGGGAGCTGAAAACATCCTGGTAGTGGTGCTGGTCTTTGAGGAGGTAGAGACAGCGATGATGAAGGGAGCAGAGGTGGGGCTGGGAGAACTGGAGTCAGTGCAGTGATGTAAGTGATGACAGAAAGGCTCCCTTGTCTTTCAACACTGGTCTAAGCCAATTTGGGTTTTCTTAGTAGATAGGAAAATTGTAATTAGAACTCATTAATGTACTGCCATTTCATTGAACAGGAAGTTAAAAGGAGAATAGAAATACTAACAAAAATCCAACTATTTTAGATCAACGAGTACAAGTGAAAGGTCACAACACCAAAACTAAGAGGGAACCCTTTCCAAGCAATGGGTTTCTAGACCTTTCCAGCTCCCCCCTTTTTGCCCCACCTCTCCTTTTCCTGAGGTGTCCGTTAACCCCCAATGTTCCTCCTTCTACCTGTTACACTGTCTTCTCATTTTCCTTCCTGGAAGCTTCATCTTTCTCCCAAGTCCCGTGGGCCTTTTTCCAGAATCCATACTGTTTCCTGTATTTGTATTTACCTGGATAGCCACATTCAACAGTTATGGGCTGGGATCCACTATGAGATAAAAATAGGATATCTGTCTTTCTGGGCCTGGCTTACATTGATTAATACAGTATTTTTCCAGTTCCATTCACTTGCATAGGCATTTCATTTTTTTTCTTTATGGCTAAATAAAATTCCATTGTGTGGCTGTACCACATTTTCATTATCTATTCCTTTGATAGGCGTCTAGCTTGACTTCTCCTGCTACTGAGAAAGAGTAGCAATGAGCATTGTTGGGCGAGTGTCTCTGTGGTAGGATGTAGAGCCCTTTGGGTAAGTGCCCAGGAGTAGAAGAACTCTACCACATGACAGTTCTATTTTTACATTTTAGAGACCCCCCCATTAGTTACACAGGGACTGCAAAGTTTACTCTCACACCCACAGCAAATGAGGAACCCCCTTTTCCCATAGCCTTGTCTTCATTTACTGCTGTTTTTTTTCTTGATGGCGGCCATTCTCATCGGATGGGATGGAATCGTAAAATAGTTTTAATTTGCTTTATTTGATGGCGAGAGTTATTGAACACCTTTTGAAGTGCTCACTGGCTATTTGTAGTTTTCTTTCGAGAACTATCTGTTCTGACGATTGGCCCCTTTGTTGCTTGGAAGTTTTGTTTGTTTGGTGTTTCATTTTGGCAGTTGTCTGTAGTGTCTTAATATGAACCTCCTGTCTGAAGTATAGCTGGCCAATTTTCCCCTCATCCTATAGGCTGTTTATTCTGTTCATCATTTCTTTTGCTGCACCTAAGCTTTATACTTTCTTGTAATTCTATTTTTCCGATTGTGAGCCTAGCCTTTAACGACTGAGCTATCCCTCCAGCCCAGTTCTATTTACCAGTCTTGGACTTATTTCCTGAGCTCCTGGGGTTCGATTCCAAAATTTGTTATCTATAGCTTATTCTCTGAAGTGCTTAAACCAGCTTATTTTTTAACTGAAGTTGCCACTCTTACTTTCATGATATGCATATGATTGAATCCATGTGTGCTACTTAACATCCATATACTATTAAAATTTTATTTCTCATTGTAGAGTTTTATTTATTCCTTGACAATTTAATATATGACATACACTGTGTTCTGGTTATTGTCAGTCCTCCTCTCCTGCTTGCTCCTCCCAGAATCCTTCCTGCTACCTTTCCATCTGACTTCCCATCCCTCCCTTTTTCTTAATAACCCACACTTGAACAAGGCTTGCCACTTGTGGTCCTTTGTGGTAGTCTGAACTTCCCAGTCTTGTTCACCATACAACTGATATAGCAGTCATACGGAATTACTTCTCCACAAGCATTCCGAGCCCACCAGTCTGTCTTTGTGCACGCTATTTATTCACAGGGGATCATCTCATATCCTCATTATTTCTGGTGGGCTATTTAATGCTTCACTTCCAATGAGAAGTGTTCCTGGTAACCTTAGTATTAACTATATCTATGATAAGACTTCCTACATCATACTGGGATGTGTCTTCTCCTTGTTGCCTTCCATTATGGTCATTGGGGACTCTGCCTTGGGGCCTGGCAATCAAAGGAATTCAGTCATTGCCATCTCACCCAAATGAATCCATGATTGAAAAAGTACTGTTTCCAGCTTCTTCTAAAAAATACACTATGCTAACATACTTACAGCATGTGCCATAATTTCTTGCGTGTAAGTTTCAGTTGAGTACTATGGTTTCTTGGTGGCTTTGTGTCTTACTGGGTGTCTGCGTTTCCACCAGAGAGGCCTTATGCTATCCCTGCTCTCATTAGCTTCTCCTCCATTTGCATGCATTTTATTGCTTCCACCTACAGGCCTAGGCTGGTTCCTGCGATAGCAGGAAGTTTGTAAGAAGCTTCCTGCCAGGGACTGAAGATTGCCTTGGAATCAACCACTCCCTTTTGCTGGTACCCAGTACCTGTTACTCTGCTCACCTTACTAGCAGATCGCCTGGCTCCTGCTGTCCGCCTCA
The DNA here is from genome assembly GCF_003668045.3 of Cricetulus griseus. Taxonomy (NCBI): domain Eukaryota; kingdom Metazoa; phylum Chordata; class Mammalia; order Rodentia; family Cricetidae; genus Cricetulus; species Cricetulus griseus. The sequence goes on along the minus strand of NC_048603.1, from coordinate 8,293,311 downwards.
GCTTTTGACCTTGCCTTGCCTTCCAGCTCTGGGAGCCTCCAGTTCATGTCTGCCATCCCTCTCACTCACCAGCTGACATCCATGTAGTCATTGAGACATAAATATATATATATATATATATTTTTTTTTTTCCTTTTTGTCCTGGTTTCTGTTGGCAACAGAAACCTTTGGCCCCCTTGTGTGACTACAATGTGGGCTATGTAATGTCATTACTTTTGATCACCGTACCTGGTTCCCTCCATGGGAATTTGCCTTATGTATTCTCACGTCTAGCTGTGAGCCGGATCTTGCCGTATTGTTTCATTTGAACAAGGACGTGATTCCTCATGATGGTGGAAGCCGAGGTGCAGAGGTGACAAACTCCAGCTGAGCTGCTCTGTGCTTTTTAGGCAAAACTTACCCCTGTGAAATGAAAGGCAGTGTTTAATGACAAGTTCTTGATGGAATTCTTGATTGTGACTGTGCCTCGGAATTATCCTGGAACCTGAACAAATACAAACACTGGGACTCGTTACAGTGATTGCTGAATTAGAATCCTGAGATGGGGTCTTGGCATATGTATTTTCAGGTTTTTGTTTTGATGCAACTTGAGGTAAAAACCTGCCCGGCAATTGAGCACTATCAAGCCACTGATTGTCTGAAATATTGTTCATTATAATGAACATTATCTCATTAAAAAATGCTAGCAGCCATTGCTGTCTGTGTACCAAATGGTAAGCCCTCTACATCCAGTTTCTCAGTTAATTAACTGCTGAGTCAATGCCAGCCATATACTATACATAAAGAGCACGAATTTGACTTAATTAGACAGAGGTTAAATTACCAACTAAAGTTAATAGTTCATTGCACAACAGGAATTTAAATCCATCTTTTTTTATATTTAAGTATTGTGCTATAGGATACATCAATATCCCAATAATCATATATATCAAAATGCATAGTGTTTTATAACTATCAACATATAATTTTACTAATAGGGTTAATATAGCTAATGGCCCCGTTTGAGGATTCTTACAGTTTTATTATTGCCTTGAAGATAAAGTAAATTTTCCTTGTAATAGTATAAAATATCTCTTAAAATTAGTCTTCCAGCTGCCTCTGCAATGATGTCTTTACCTCTTCTACCATCATGCTGGATTTTCCACCATTTCTGTGAGGCAGTGTCTTGGTCACTGTTCTATTGCTGCGAAGAGACACTTATGAAAGAAAGCATTTAATGTGGGATTTCCTTACAGTTTCAGAGGCTTAGTCCATTGTCATCATGTCAGGGATCATGGCAGCACAGATGGCTTCATCCGGTCATCCTGGTTCCCAGGGAGAGAGACAGAGACAGAGACACACAGAGAGAGACAGACAGACAGGCAGATAGAGACAGACAGACAGAAAGAATCAGAGAGGACGTTGGACCTGCCTTGGGCTTTTGAAACCTCAAAACCCACCTTCAGTGACACACTTCCTCCAACAAAGTCATACCTACAATAAGGCCATGCCTCCTAATCCTTCTAGTATTTTGAAATAGTGCCACTCCCTGGTGACTAAGCATTCAGATTCTTGACCCTATGGGGATAATTCCTATGCAAACCATCACAGGCAGGAAGTTGAATCAATGGCCTGTCTCTGCATTAGTGTTTGGAGGTCATTAGTGAACCACACTGAGACTCCTTCCCAGACTGTATCAACTGAAAACGGCTCACGATGGTCACAGCTCCACGGATGAACTTTATTGTAACGTTAACGCTTCCAGCCAGCCACCTGAGTTCCGCTGCCACATTAGGGTCCCCAAATAACACACAGAGATTAATATTAGTAACAACATTGCTGGCCAATGGCTAGGATTTCTTATTTGCTAGCTCAGTCTTAATTATCAATCATAACTTCTAAGCTATATATTTTTATAAGGACTTACCGAGGTCACCGGCCTTATGTGCCAGCCTTCATGGGCTCACATGGTGACTCCCCCTCTCTCCTACATTTCCCAGAATCCTCCTTCTCTCCTAGTCCCTCCTAACTTGCTTCCCTATTGGCCAACAGTGCTTTATTTATCAACCAATAAGACAAACATATACACAGAAGGACCTCCCCCATCACTTGATTATAAGTTAGCGGCAGGGGCTTGGATCCAGTGTCTTATCAGGAATGTGGGCCCCAGCAGGCCTCAGCCCTGGTACTGCAAGCGATCTTGCAAGAGTGTTCTAGCTGACTGTGGCAAGTGAGCACTTGGGTGGAGGCTGCTCCAGATCCTGTAAGCTGGCTGTGTGGCGGGTGGAGGGTGTAACGAGTGTAACGAGTCTCTGGCTTATGCCTGGAAGGGAGTAGATGACTTCCTCCATGTTTCCCAGGCAACCTAGCCTTGCTTGACTTCAACATTAGCTTAAGCACTGCTCCCTGGTAATGCTTCTGTTGTGTGTCATGTAGAGGACTAGGCTCTCTCTATCCAAAACATTCAGTTCATAACCGAGATGATAGGCATACATAGAGTCACATTCTTGTAAATTCGTTGTTAGTTTGTTTTGTTTTGTTTTTCGAGGCAGGGTTTCTCTGTGTAGCTTTGGAGGCTGTCCTGGAACTAGCCCTTGTAGACCAGGCTGGTCTCAGATTCACAAAGATCTGCCTGCCTCTGCCTCCTGAGTGCTGGGATATAAGTTCCTTTTGTTTCAAAACTATTTTTTCATACAATATAATCTGATCATGGCTTCCCCTCCCCCAACTTCTCCCATGTCTTCCCCACCTCTCCACCTGCCCAACTGTACGGTGACTTTCACTCTTTCTTTAGAAAACAACAAACAAACAGAATTAAACAAACAAGAAAGAGCACAAGAAAACACACACACACACACACACACACACACACACACACACACACACACACACACACAAACCCCAAGTTGCTGTGTATTGTCTGATGTCTAAATCTTCCTGGGAGCATCATCTCACTTGCTTTATAACCTTTAAAGTTAAGAGTGCTTTTCCCTCACAAACCCAAAGAGTGCTCCCCGTCCCTAAGGCCTGGCATTTCCAGGTTGCCTGTCCTAGATGGAGCCCACTGTTGTTCAGTCTCCACCTAGAATTAGCTCAGGATGTGGAAGGGTTGAGTCAAAGCCCATCATTTCACATACTGGTGGTTACTGATTGCCGTTTTGTTTGAAGGGGTTGTTTCGAACTTACTTACATGGTAAGAATAAGACCAGCCTGGTAAAAATCAATGCAAGGTCACCCCCACAGGACAAGCAGCAAGAAATGCCTAAATGTCAAAGAAAATTGACTGCATTGGGAATCAGTAAAAAACCCTGCAGGTTATAAAGGATTATAAAATATATTATTTATAATAGTCTTATACAATAAAATCCTCTGCTTTTGAAATGTCACTTATATAAAAAGCCGAACCACTGATGTAAATGGTCACATGTAGTTTAGGCATTAGTTCAAAGGAGAATAATACACTTAAAAAAACCATATTTTAATACATGGAAGCATAACCTTTTTTCAGAAACACTTATTTTACCCTTCCCAGTTATTTATAGATCGTCTCATATTTTTTAAGACTGACATTGAATTTTAAAAGTTAAAATTTCTTGAGCTATAGGAATAAATTTTAACCAGTACATGGTCCTACTAGGTGTTAGTGTATGAAGTCATTAAACTAAAACACACGTTGGGTTAGCATTGGTATGTCCATTTTTTGCATTTGTCAACTTCATTGATGTAATTCTTGAAGTGACCAATGAAATGACTAGGGATTGAGTTGTCACGACTCCTTCCCAGTCTTCCATTACACTCAGTTTCAGGGACAGAATTTCAATTATTGTTTTTCTCCACAAACATCATTATATTATATTTTCTCTTATATAAGGCACAGTGTGCTAAGAAGAAAATAGCAGAGCATGAAAAACCTTATTTTCTTGAGTAAGGATAAGAGAATGTGGTGAGATGCCAAGTTTGATACTCACCGCAGAAAGAATTCGAGTTACTAGCGCACCTGTGTTGCAGGTGAGTGTTTGGAGCTTCTGTTCTTTGTGTCTTGCAACACGCAGCATGCTCCCTCATGTAGGTGAGACACACTGAACTTTGTAGTTAAGGAGTGGTGGGCAAGGTATCCAGTCACAGAAATAGTGACAAGGCAACGTATACGAAGACAGCTTTAATTAGAAAAAGGCATTCCGATCATAAGGCCTTGTTTTACTGTTACAAGTGTTGAAATATGACTACTTTTGGAAAATTTGTAAGATTTTAGAAGATGAGTAAGCTCATGCAGCCAGCTCCCAAATTAAATTCTTACCAGTAGACAGAGGCCTTCTGTTTGCCTTCTCCCAGTGACTTTTCTCCAAAATTAACTGCTGACTTGACGTCTAATGCCAGAAATTTGCTTCTCTGTTTCATGAAATGGAACCATTAAAGGACTATCTAGCCTTTGCATCTCACCGTCTACTGGACAAGCTACCTGGAATCAATTCATGTAAAAGGGCGTGGCTTTTATTTATCCACAGACCCCACTCTGTAGTATTCTTTCATATAAACATACTACTATAATTCACATATCCTTTCTACTGTAGAGGGATATTGTTTATTTTTTTTTAAATTTGAGGATGTTATTAATAACACAATGGATAACTTTCACCTTCATCAGTCTTTGGGTGGTTATATGCGCAGATACCTAGGAATGGAGTTTCAGGAAAGCCCAAGTACCCGGGTTAGCTGATACTGCCATCCCTGGTCTCATCCCCACCAGCAGCACCTGAGGCTCTCCCTCCTCTTTATTGGAGACATGTGGTTTCATTTTGGCCATTCTGTGGGGTGGGTTGTGGAATAATAGGACACAGTCGTCTTCATTCCTAGGATGACTAACAACGAGGGCCCATTTTTCTATTTGGATATATGCGCTTGTGAGGTTCCTGTTTATAGCTTACACTCGTGTGTGTGTGTGTGTGTGTGTGTGTGTGTGTGTGTGTGTGTGTGTGTTCTGTAGCAGTTCTTCATGTATTCTGACAAAGGCACTATACAAGCTGAGTCCGGGCTGCACCTTCACTCTGCATTAGCTGAATTGGAGATGGAAACTGGCTGTAGATATTACCTATTATTTCATCCTCAGTGCCTTGTAGTCGCTTTCTCAATATTGAAACAGATTTTTTTTTTTAAAAAAAACTTTAGTTCAAGATTCACTTCTTCACAAAATTACATATAATGTGAATTTAAAGCATTTTCTTACATGACCAAAAACTGTCATAGAAATTAATAAATGGGGAGAAATAAAAACTCATCTTCATAGGCTTATTGTGTGTTCAGAATTCTAATAAACTTTCTTTTGAGTCAAGGATATAGCTCACGTGAGTGTCTACTGCAAAAAAAAGGCCCTGGGGTTGACTCCAACTCCACATCACCACCAAGCATGGTGGTGATGCAGCCTGTGATACCAGTGCTTAGGAAGAGAGGGCGACTGAATCTGAAGTTCGAGTTCATCCTCAGATATATAGTGAGCTTAACGCCAGTCTATAGGAGATCACGTCTCAATACAAAAACAAGTAAGTAAAAAATATAGAAATTTACTTTCTGATGGAATGTTTAATACTAGTCTCACATAAAGTGAAAAGATTATTGCTCCATGTTATTTGTTCTTCTTGAAGTGATGGCATGCTTGCAAAGCATTGTAAAAGCAGATTGTGGAATTCTACATTTTCACGGAACAGGTTTATTGTTTTCATAATCCTTTGGAATATATTCCCCTGAGGGTCAAATGGGGTTTAAATTAATTAAAGGAAATTAAAAGGCTACTGGTTGTGGCCATTATTAAGAAGAGATAGGGAGAAAGCTGCCTGACATCAGTCTGGCTTCAGAAGGCTTCAGGGCCCAATATTCAAGGAAACCACATGGAGTTGAAATTCCCACCCAGATGGAAGTTTCCACAGTGGGTTACCAGATATATCCTCTTAAGGTATCTCCTAGCTTTACTTTGGCTCCGTCTTACAATGTATATTGCAGGCATAATTCTTCCCTTGTTTGTGAGACCCTCCTAACCTTAATTCTCTTGATATTTTTGACCTGGGCACAGAAAATCCCATGTTTAGGATTTGGAGGTCACATCGTTTGAGGGAGTGCTGAAATAAAGGGAACTTCTGCCATTGGCTAGAGCTACTAATAGTCTCCGCTTTCCATTTGGATTTATTCTCTCACTTTCCGATTTTATGGACCTTTACCTCCTTCAGTTTGAATTTTCAGGATGTTCTATGAAATGGAATCTTAGCAGTATGGCAAAGAAGATTGACAGCCAGAGTACTCAACCTGCCTGTCACAAAGGGTAATTTGTTCACCATGAAATATAAAAGGCTCTGCCTGATGGTTGCATTAGAACCAGTGGGGGGTCATATCAACCAACATGCTGGGAAGCAGGTTTATACAACTCACTCTTTGTAGTGATTATTCCTTTAAGTGAGGGCATCGAGCATGTGAAATGAGACTCATTGTCAGGTATTAGTATAATGGATTCAGTTAAAAGGATTTTAGACATTTGGGGTGATTTGGCCTTTTCTAGGCAGCACATGGCATAGGATGAACTCTCTTCTTGAAATTGAAGAGAGGACAAGATCAATACCTGGATGCCAGCCTTTACTTTACAACACTTTCTGGTCCTTCACAACATTCTTGACCTAAGGGTATGGCAGCTAGGGAAAGCCTACTTTCCACCAATGTACGTAACCTGCAGAAAGTTACTGAATCGGATGATTCACGATGTCCAGAGTTTGATTGTCAGATAAAACAAAACAAAATCAAAACCCACACAGCTGAGAATAGTTACTTAACTTCATAGTCTTTTCCGAAAGTGTTGTCTGAGTTTTGTTGGGCATATACTTTAGTCTTACGCCATTGTTGCAGTTTGATGAGAATTGTCCCCCATGGGCTCATGTGTTTGAATGTTTTGTCCCTGGTTGGCTGTGCTGTTTAGGAAACTTACAGAAGCAATGAGGTTTGACAGATTGGCCCCACTTCCTGTTCTTTGTCTCTTGGGTGTGGATAAAATATGATCAGCCAGCTTGCGGTTTACCCAAGGCAGCCTCGTGTACCTGCTAACCTGCCTTCCTACCATAATGAACTGTATGCCTTCTGGAACTATAGCTAAATAAATCCTTTCCCCCCTGAGTTGCTTTTTGTCAGGGTTTTCTATTAGAACAACAGAAGTAACTAGTGTGATTAGGAAGTGAGTTGTGCCCAGGTTCTTACGTCCTGAACTGTTAAGCAGTTAATCTTAATAGCTAAGATTGTGGAAGTCTACTCTAAGAAGCCTAGTATTTTCCCCTTAAGTCTTATAAATAGGCATGCTTTTATGGGTATCATCATGATAAGATTGGGTCCTGATTTTTATTCCTTGAAAAGAGTAGCATATTATAAGTAGAGTTAAGGACCATTTATCGAACACTAACAAAGGTGTGTCAGTCAGTTTTTCATTACTGTAATAAAATACCTGAGAGATATCATAAAATGGCTTGCTTTGGCTTATAGTTTGTAAGCATCACCTTGTGCCTGTAGTAAGGTGACACTCAGAGTAGGTGCCCAGGCCAGAGCTCCCTTCATGATGGCTGGGAAATCTAGCAAAGGAGAAGAATGAGCAGGGGCTTCATAATTATTTTTTGAGGTCGTGCCTCTAATGATCTAAACTTTCCCTGTAGGCAGCTACTTCTCTTTTCTGGGAAGAGATGTTGGAGATATTAGTGAGTTTATTTTAATATAGGCTTAAGTGTGAGGATTTGAAGAAAACAAGGGCTTCAAAAGAAAGTAAGACACACCCACCTACGTTCCTTGAGAGAGGGGCGCCTGGATCTCACTTCTTAAACATCTCCACTAGCAACTAGATACTGCCAAGCCCAAGACTGAGCCATTAGCACAAGGCTCAGTCTCACATCCAAACTATGACACAGGGTAAACATTGATTACCTTAATGAACAGAAATCCCAGACAGACTTCTAGCACAGGAGGCCTCGATGCAGAGAACCTTGGGTGTAGTTGAACCCTCACTGGTGAAGCTTTATTTCACAATTCCTCTTTAGTTAACTTGTTTGAGATAGCTTTAGTCTACACCTGTAGCCAAATCCAGCTGTGGAGTAACCACAGTGAAAACAAATTTTAAAGGTTAGTTAGCTTACCTAGGTAATAAATGAATGCATGTATGTATATACTGTTTATACACTCACACACACACACACACACACACACACACACACACACACACACACACACACACAGAATTGAACTTAAGGCCTCCTAAATGGAAGGCAAATGTTCTATTATTTGGCTGTGTTCTGACGAATACAATTGTTTTTGAAAATACTCAAAGAAATGGTCTCCCTTCAACCCTCCATCAAATTCTACTCTTATCGACCCTGTTATAAATTTAGCCAGTATGAATACTGACATACATTTCTAATCATTGTAATGTTTTATTTGTATAATATATATATAAATTCAAATATATAGTTTACCCAAAATTAAAAAAAACTACAAAGTCTGATTATCTACTATTTTAGAATAGTAGCAATATGAGCACACTACATGTAAGCCAGAGACCACGAGGCTTGGCATTGCATCTCCATCTAGAAACTAGAGATGGTTTTCCAAAGGCCTTCTTTGAGTGTGGCCTTAGTCTGGCCAGTTTCACCCCCGTTATCCTTCTTGTTGTTCAGCTACACCAAGAGGCAAGGCACTGTACCCCACACAACTCAGAAAGCCTTGTTTGTGTCTTCATATTAAAGTGGTCATATAATTTTTGAACTAACGATAAGAAAGTGGAGATTTTAATTAAGAGTTAAACATGCTACACAAATGGGCTACCCAGGCAGCGAGGGAATATTTCCCAGATCCTTGGAGACGGAAATGGGGTAATTACTAAGACAAATGGGTCCATCTGACCTATTATCCCTTATTTCTACCCAATTCTAGCAGCTTCTCTCCCGTCTTCCTTTATGCCCACTTGACAATGGAGCAGAAGGCAATGGCTTTTTTGTGACTGTTGCTTTTGATTGCTTACAATCTCTCACCCCCAGGGGTTCACGTCCCCCCTTGATTAGGAGAAATGGCCCCCTGCTCATCCTGTCAAGACTTCCACGCTGCACAGTGAATCCGGGAGAAATCTCATTTTGGAGACAAGCATTTTCTGTGAACTCTATTAAAGCCTCAAAGAAGCCGGCCTTTCACAGGGTCACATTTCCAGGATACAATGGCCAAGTTCTGGGGTGCAATATGAGGCCCCCACGGGGGTCCACTCCTTCCGTGTCCATCAGCAATCATTGCTGCGTGGCAGCATCTAGAGGGAGTTGGAGAGGCTTTCTGCACATTCTAATGAGGCTGTCATCTGACTTGAATTTTCTTCCTTCAGTCTTCATTTCTCCCCGACCCCTGTCTTTCATGTAGTGAGCAATGTTTATTTGGAAGGCACAGGGAACGGCGATCTTTAAAATGTCATTCAGCATAGAAAGAAATCCATTGTCTTCCCCTCTCCAGGCTTGACAATATTGTATTTCCTGGTTCAGTAGGGTGAAAAAAATATTCTTGATCTGTGTTCTGGGGGAAAATGACCTATAATGGGATAAAGAATGCTTTTTATTTTTCGTGAAGATTTACAACGTGTGCGAAGTAAATATACAATAAAAGTATTACAACAAACATCTCCATGTATTGAAAGAGGTCAGACCTGACCCATGACTCAGCAAGTGAATTTTGCTGTAGTTTTTGCCCAGCTCTGATAATAATATTTTAGTTTTTAGAGCTTAACTTAATAGCAGATGCAAAATGAAGGATTTGATTTTTTAAAAACATTTACCAACAACAAGAAATATCAGAATAGAAAAAAGGATAGTCAGATTACTTTATATAATTTCATTATACTAATTTTACCCTTCATTTCATTCTGGTTTATATTTTTCTCACATTAGAGCTTAATTTTATAACTAAATTTACCATGGGATTTAGTATCGGTAGATGCTAGAATGGAATTTGATTTCATAAATAAATTTACTTTAGGATTTATTACGTAAGGACTGTCAATTAGGTTATATTTTAATGCATCTTAGCTACCCGTCAATGATTTTTTTTTATTTTAATTTTTTTTCTGGTAGCTTTTGTTAGCAAAATAATGCCCATGACTAATGCTCTCTGTAGCTTTCCCTATTTAAATTAATCTGGTTCTTTATCCTTTGCAAACATACGTATGATCTGCTTCAATCAGATTTTTCTGAAAACAAAGGCAAGTATCCCCCATTTCCCCGCCCCAAGGGCATTACAAATGATATGCATTGGACTAATCCAATTGGACTAATATGATTATTTTTGTGTGTATGCAGAAGGGCATAGATTCTTCAATAATACATGAGAGAAGAGAGGGGGGCCTCCTGACGGTTTCTTTCCATAGTCTGGAGAGCCTGATTTCTGGGCTAAGAACCCATATGGTGCCTAGGAGTTACCTTTCCATGTGTGTGCCATCCCTTGGAAATGAGGACACATTCTCCAATAGGGACAAAAACAGCCCTAACAGAAACCAGGCCAGGCCTGGGTACCCAGGCCAGCTGGTTGAGGGAAAGACAGCGTTCTTTGTCTAAGTCTAGGTGTGGTCCAGGCGGTCCTCCCTAGGGTGTGTGTGTGTGTGTGTGTGTGTGTGTGTGTGTGTGTGTGTGTGTGTGTGTGTGTCTGTCCTTCCCCTTCCTCAAATGGACATGCCAGTGTTTGGAAAGCTTTTCCTTGGTGGGTCTCCTTTATTCACACTACACACTTTTTGGAAATTTCAGAAAATTGCTGATTATTGTCTTGTGCCAATTATTTCAGAACGTATGTATGTACACACAAATTTTTATGTAAATACATATTTAATAAATGTGTATACATACTTAACAATATGTATAAAGTAAACCATCACTGTAAAAATTCTACCTGCACCCATCCTTTTTTATATAACCTTACCCTACAGCAGAGGCAGGTCTCTGCTTTTCCAACACCAGGCACCAGCATCATTGATCAGATCCCTGGAAATCCAAGCTAGAGAGAGAATTTCTGGCTGATATTTACAGACCATCATATAATCATATTTATAGAAAGGTAAGTTTGTGAAAGAGTAAATGCATCTTTTGATAATCACATTTATTTTGAACTTTTCTTTCTTTTGTAAATGGCATTAGTTGGCTCTGCAGTGGCTGTATTACAGACAGAGGGATGAAGTACTCCTTAACCACCAGTCCTGTGGCATTGATCTTAATTCTGGAAGGAACGTATCGAATCCAGATAAATGACAATGGGATCAGCGGGGTGATGACAGTGGACCGTCATGTCTCTGGAGGGGGATGTTGTCATGGAAAATTCAACTGTCAGGCTAGATTTGTTAGATTATGTGGTAGAACGAGCATGAACTGAGCATAAAACACAATGTCATGTTTAGAGCTGGGAACGCTCAAGTGCCCAGACTGGACTTAATTATACATGCCACTTGACTTTGTGGCGCTGTGGAATCGGAAGACTCTATAAGGACTATTACTGGAAAAGTTCATATATGCAGTTTGAATTACTTCCTCGATCATACACATCTATAGTTGCTATTTGTATACTAAATAAAGGCACAATAGAAATAGTTGGTGTTCATGTATCACAGTTTGATTTACTAGGAATACACCAACCTGCAGGCTGGGTACTTAATACATTGAAAGCCAGAGAAAGAAAATTATTATTTCAATTTTGTTGAAATTTTAAAATCAGGAATACAAACTACCAATTTGTCCTAACTCCATAAAACGTTACCCATCGTAGAACTCTGGGGAAAATACTACACACTTAATAGTTGTATAAAAATAGAACTTTGTAACCAGTAATAAAGGGGAGTTTATTTCCTATAGTATTTCAACATGTGTAATTTTAGTTGTTCCTTTTCAAATTATAACTGGATACAAAAAAAAGAACCTCTTTTCACATGGAAAGGATGTTATTAAGTTTTCCTTGGGGTAAAAAAGACAGCTGTGTGCAGGCAAGTCTCAAAATAGCTCTAAAGATGAATGCAATAGCTTATTAGCAGGACTGTATTGCAATGAGATGAGCCACAGAGCCTGATATCTAATCATTTCCACTTGTACTATTACTGTTCCCCATACCAGATGTGGGTTGAAAGCTACACACCTAGCCTAACACACCTCACACATGCACTTTGTACTAAGGTGTCCCTTGGTTTCTGCGATTCCATCTCTGATATTTTTTGTTGTTGGTTGCTTCTCAAGGACTTCAGGTAAACTTGAACTCCACATGTCAGTGAGAATTCCTCTTTCTTAATAAATCTGTTAATTACACTTGTAGCCTCTGTGATAAAGTATCTAACAGCAACAACTTAAGGGAAGAGACGGTATTTTGGCTCCCAGTTTGAGGCAGTGCAAGTCTACACTGGTGAGAAAGTTCATGGCAGCAGAGGCATGTGACCAGGACTTCTTGCATCAAGCAACAGAGTTTGGCCTAGAACTGGATTGGCTATAGCCCTTTATTCCCGTGCTATAGCCATGCTTCTAAAATTTGCATTCCCCGCTCAATAAAAAAAAAAAAAAATGCTACAGACTTTCCCGCCAAATAACACCAGAGATGGAAACCAAGTGTTCAGATGCACAAGTCTAAGGGACGCATTGGCCAAGCTCTGACTTAGTTTTTCAGCTGCAAGGCTGTCATGGTGGTGTTGAATCTTACACGACTGATCTCCAAATCAAACTCAGTGAGGGACTTCTGCCCACAAATTTCCCACAACAGTAAGTTTTGTGTTTTCTCCATACTTGCTTTCCCCAGAGAGAGGCTCCAGAATTTCTGGAAAATTCATCAAAACTAATTAGAAAAAGATAGAAAACGATTTTCTGTAATTCTTCCTTTTCCTGTAATTAGAGTTCTGGACTCTCTGGGCCACCACACTATGAAGACTCTAAATATTTTTTAGTTTTAAACTAGCTAGACTTCTTTCTAGATGATACATGATAAAAAATACAATGTAGCCACTTGAAAGTGTACACCCAAGTTAACACAAGATTCAACGATCACATGGTGTATAAGCATCCATGTTTCCTATATCCCAAACTTCACATTTTCCCCAATAGAAATTTCTGAACCCAGTAACAAGTGGTTCTTTCCAGAGTGTCAACTTAGCATCTTTTCCTGTTATGTCTCTGTGAACGTGCCTGTTCTACTGGAATCACACAACATTTGTTCTGTGCTTGGTTTATTTCAATGATATACCACTTTCACTATGTTGTTCTGTGTATCAGAAAGGACTTTTCCCCCCTTTTTATGTCTGTATGCTATGCTATGGCATTTTTATACCACATTTTGTTGTATTTATCTGGGGATAAATAATTGGTTGCTTCTACTTCTTAGCTATCAAGAGTAATGTTACTCTAAACATTCGTTGAACATTTCTGTTTAAATCGCTGCTTTTAATCATTGTGGCAATAAAACTAGAATGGAATTTCTGGAAAAGTCATCGTTATACTAGGTTATAAAGTTAAATGGGTATCTTTTGTTTATATGAAAAAAATTGCCATCTGTACACTCAAGTTCTTGCTTCCTCAATAGCATTGTCTGACGTTCCTCTGCTAGGAATTCACACAAACTGTGGTCTCTGTGACCACCATGCTTTCAAAAGAACTTTTCTCTTGTCATCGCCATGTAAAACACTTTCTAAAAGGAGACAAAAGTCTGTCATAGACTGAGCTAGTTCTTCACTTCTGATCTTTAGAATAAACCCTCTCCTCTCTCTCTCTCTCTCTCTCTCTCTCTCTCTCTCTCTCTCTCTCTCTCTCTCTCTCTCTCTCCTTTTCTTTCCTTCTCCCATGGCAAAACAAGCTAGGCATTATTCCCATGCAGTCTTTGGAATTTATTTCACAAATTACTTGAAATGGCCCTTGTCACCAAGGAAGAAGACAGAATATAAGGACATGTCATTCTCCTTGTAGGCATGATTATTCTGGACACGGCACTAATTCGCTAACCTGGAAAAAGCCAGTATTGTTTATGAAGACCTTGACATATCCAGCAAATTGAGAATTTTAAGTAAATATCACGGGCTGGTACATGCTGATCCCTGGGGTAATTGCTTAATACAAGTTCCTCGGAGCTCCTTATCCTCGGAAATCACATTAAAACGATGACATTATCAAGGTGTAGGAGGATGAGGGAGAAAAAATTAAAGATGGCCTCATCATAGGAAATGAGACAGAAAGTTCATTTCCATGGAGATATTTTGTCCTTTCTCCTAGACTCATTTTCTATCAGAAAGGCAAGAGAGGAGGAAAGGACATATTCCTGAGGGACGCATAGTTAATTATCCCAAATAATGTGACCCAGGCTGCCAGTTAATGGGAATGGAAATCAGGAAATCTCAGAGACCGGCAGGGCCAAATCCCTTCCTTTGCCTCCTGCTGTCAGTCTTGTGTGGATTAGCTGTGGTCCTACAGGCTGGCCAGTGATGGAAAAATGATGGGCTCATAGAGTTGGATGTTTAGATGATCGTTGTCCTCCTATTTTCTGGATTTCCTTTGCCTGTCTTCTCAGTAGGAAGTCAGTTGTCCAGAGAAAGTGGGCAGCATATAGAGTTGTTCAGGGTCTCTTGATTTCAAAGTCAGAGTAATTTATTTAGATCAGGTTTTAGATTCTCTCACTTCCTGGCTCCGAGGCCTTAGTAAATGATGCAACTTCTTCACCCTCGCTTTCCTCTTTGTTAAGACAAGTTCAAACAAAAACTGTGCGTAATTGGTATAACAGCAAAGCAGAATGAGGTTAATATACCTCTTCTGTTACTGCGTGGCTGCTTCCCCCACTCAACACGTTAGTAATCCTCTTCATACCTGTTACCTTAGACTGATGCTCTCAAAGTGTTAAGAAAGTGTTAGCTCCGCATCCTCCATGCCTGTAGGTATCTCCCATCAATATCAATGCAGTCTAATGTAATCAAATGTCACCTTTCCCAATTCTTCAATCCATTCTCCAAAATAAGATTTGAGCCATCACTTTCAAGTAAGAGTTGGATTCCATTATTTCCCGACTTCAAATATGTCCTTGTCATTTGATCACCATTAGGGCCACTTAAAGCATCTTATCACGGCATTTGATTGACCTTGGTTTCCACTTGCTGTCAACCTTGGCTCGTGCTCTTATTCATCCACAGATACAGTTAAGTGTCCAAAGTCTCCCACATGCCCTATTTTTTTTTTTAAATCTTCTATTCTTCTTTGCCAAAGTAATACAAGGTCTGCTTCACTCCCAAATGTTGTAACTTCTTTACCCTCAGTTTCCTCTTCGTTAAGACAAGTTCCAATAAAAACTTGGCCTAATTGGCGTAACAACAAAACAGAATGAGGTTTATATACCCAAGAGTACCCCCTTGGTACTCTTCCACACTGTGGTGAGCATAAGGCCCTGGTCTCCACAGAGCACTCTTTGTCTTCCTGATCTTCAGTGGCTCTCAACTCGTATTTCCTGAATTGATGACTGAATAAGAATCTCAGGGCTTCGAAGATAATTAGTTTTATGCTCCCCTCCCCCCGAACCTTAGATGTGTCTAAGTTAGAGACACATCCCTGGTTATCCTTGTTAATGTTCCTTGGTGGGCTCCGTTGCTGCAGGGTAGAGCTGATCTTTGCTTGTGGAGCAAATATAGGGGAATACATTAGTAACCATCCCTCCTTGCTCCCCAAGCTCT
Organism: Cricetulus griseus; assembly: GCF_003668045.3. Classification (NCBI taxonomy): domain Eukaryota; kingdom Metazoa; phylum Chordata; class Mammalia; order Rodentia; family Cricetidae; genus Cricetulus; species Cricetulus griseus. Next base: position 8,277,626 of record NC_048603.1, on the reverse strand, counting down.
TCTGGAACACGGGTAGAAAAGCACAAGGAATGATGCAGTCTCATGAGTTCAGAGAATAGGAGCAGGGCACACTGTTTCAGTTACCTGTCTCATGGCTCTGACCAAATACCTGGCAGAAACAACTTAATGGAGGAGGGGCTAATTTGGGGCTCAAAACAGCCTATCATGGCATGCTGGGAGTTTACAACTAGACGTGTTCATGTCTTGATGCTTCCGGACGCTGAGATCTAGGATGGGAACTCAAAGTGGGCACCGCATGAAGCCCTTCTCCCCGAGTTTTCTTTATCTTTTCCAGTTGGGCTGCATCTTCTGAAGCATCCTCAACTTTCCCAAGCAGGGTACCAACCAGAGAGGAAATATTTAAACCTATAAGCCAGCAGGAGAAACTTGTAACATTCATACCACAACACACGTAAAACACCTTAATCGACTTCTAGAGTGTGTGATGAAGGGCAGGAATCTAAAAAGAGGGTGAGAATATCAGTATGGATTAGTGGCAGGTCTTTAGGTCACAGGGACATGCCACTCAAGGGGACCATAGGTCCTCTCTACTCCACCCTTTTCTTCCTAACCGTGATGCTGATGGGATTTGTTCTGTCACATCCTCCTGCTATGGTGTCCTGCTTGGCAGCAAACCTAAACCAAATGGTAGAATTAACTCTCCCAAAGCTTGCTCCCCAACACCCTTACTCTGTGTAAAAGTTATTCACGCCAGCTATCCGGTTCAATTATGGAACGATGGCGAACACAAGTGTCCTTTTGAAATTCTTTTATTAAACCAGGCGGTGGTGGCGCACATCTTTAATCCCAGTACTTGGGAGGCAGAGACAGGCGGATCTCTGTGAGTTCGAGACCAGCCTGGTCTACAAGAGCTAGTTCCAGGACAGCCTTCAAAGACACAGAGAAACCCTGTCTCGAAAAAACAAAACAAAAACAAACAAACAAAAAAACCCCAAAAAACAAAACAAGAAATTCTTTTATTAAGGTGGTGACTGTCACATTTTCCTTCGATTGTGGTCCCAAGGAAGCATGAACTCTCCAGAGACAAGCTCTGTGTTTTATGTGTCTTTGAGTCTTGGTCCCCCACACTGTGTGATAGACACTTAACGCCCTCTGTGCCTGCTGATTGAAGAGCGAGTGCTCGCCCTTGGCCTCTGTGCCTTTTAACGGTGCCGAGCTGCCTGTGTGGATTATGCTCCAATTGGTTTAGAGTGTTAAAGATGCAGCTGACTTTATTGGAGAAGGTCATATAGACGCAACACTTAACACACATTTATTGCAGGATGCAAATAGATTTCATAATGATACTGAAATAATACATCATTGAAAAGTCTACCTTTTTAGAAATCTGTTCTCATTTTGTCCAGTTCTTTCTTCGTGAATTATGAATACATAATTGGGATTTTTGCATACTTTCAACCCACAGTAAATCAAATATCACATTCTTTGCCTATTTGATTACTAGGTCCTATTTAGTTGATTGCTGCCCAACCAACCTGCCTACAGTATAGGCAATTTGTTTCTTTAATTACATTGGTAACATTCAAATTTCAGCAGATATTTTAGAGTGTTTAAGGACTATTTCTTGTGAGTATCGTTTAGGGCTCAGGCTTTAAGCTGAATACAATCCAGGTGTGCTGTGATGAGCATTGCTCTTGTTCTTGTAAAAGAGCCTATGCTATTTTTGAGAAGTTTTTTTCTTTTTAACTAATTTATACTCCCATCTGTCCTCCATCTGTGTTTTGCTTCCAAGGCGTTGAAAACTGTGAGCGCCAGAACTGAGTCAACCCTGCCCTCTTGTGGTAACGTTTAGAATTTCAGGACAGATCTTTAACAAGGATTCTTTTATTGTTATTTCCTTTTATTGGCGTCTTACCATACATTAACGCGTTATGATTGCATGTATATATGGAGGGTGGTGGAATGCTTTTTTTACATTTTTACACATTCTTTGCTATTGGGAGCCTAATGTTACGCTGTTGTTATTAACATTTTGTTTTCAAATGCTGCTATTAGTTGAGCAGGTTCAGTTATGTTTTGGTTGTACAGTTCAAAACATTAACTGAAAAATAACCTTGGGATAGATTCATACACAAGTAGGTGAAGTTTGGGCTAGTGGATTAACGAATTTGTGGTTTTACTTAAGAATAAACATTTTTGAGGAGGTGATGGGGTTAAATCTTTTAAAAGGGTGAAAATACGAAGTTCAAATTGAGGAGTTTTTGTTGTGTTTTGTTTTTATTTTTGTTTTTTGTTAGAGCCAGAAGAACCAATAAACATTGCCTAGTTTAATTATGTTTCAAATGTGGAGATCTAAATGCACGGCTTGCCCAAGAGGAAAAACAACAAAACAACAAACCAGCAAATTCGCATAGAAGCTATAACCCAGCTCTCCCTTTCTGTAGCCTTTGACTCCACGTGAAACCTCTTTCCATTGAGTCTCTTCAGGAACTGTGGCCAGCACTGAATGGGAGGAGAGCCAGGAAGCACGTTGAGAATCGTGCCAGCACAGAGAAACAGATTTATGAGGTGTGGCGGCAAAATCTGTGGGTTTAGGGTTTGGTCCTATGGTGGTCTTGGGCAAGTCACTCAAGTCTCAGATTTGTCAATTATCTCATCTGTAAACTAGAGGTGGTGAAAAAAATGACAAACTATAACCTGCTTAAAATCGCTTGAAATGGTGCGCCTCAAAAAAAAAAAGTGCAGCTTAGCGCTTTGGAACTAAAACCAAAAGCTTGACTTGTTCCCCCCACACAGCAGTGGCTGCAGGGTTAAGCACTCACCATTTCCTATCTGTAGTGACCTGTATAGCTTTGCTCCCAGTCCTCTCTGTAGCTGTGGGAAGAATTCCCACTTCTAAATCCATTGATACACGAGGAAGCAGAGGGCCAGAGAGGCTCCATAAATCACAAAGACATGAAAGGATGCTCCAGAAACTGACCGGCTTAACCTGGCTGCATCACACCAGCTTACTGCCTCATCAGGCCGGCTTCAGGGGTCACCAGGGCTCAGGCTCACTGTCTCTTTCCTGAATACTACACACCACGAGCTGTCTTCCCCGTAGGCAGTTCTGTCCTGTGCCAGGGAACAGAGGGAAACAATGTCCTTTCAGACTAATTACAAAGTGCCCCCTTGCTTTAATTACATATTATCAAGGTGATGTGATTATTGAAGCAGAGGAGCAATTTGGTTCTTGGTTTGGGAAGAGTAGCAGAGAAACAGAAACATGGTGAGACCCACAACTTATTTCTCAACAGCAAAGGGAAGCTGAGGTCAGGACTCCTTTTGTTTTCAAAGGCTACGAGTATTACTGAGCCACCTTTTGCTACAAGGGCTGAGCCTATTTATGGAACAGACAGATGGGTACACACACACACACACACACACACACACACACACACACACACACACACACACACACGTGTTGCTTGTGGAGGAAATGAATATTCATTGATCATAAAGGTAGACGTTATCTTTTCCATAAAGAATCGGGATGTAGAAATTGGGAAATCTATCCTTATATGATGTCTGGATAAGGGTTTCTGAGCCCTTAGATGAGCCTTTGACCAGCAGTAAATATTCTGTGCCTATGAAGACAGATGTGGAGTTTTCCTTAGGAGAGTTGGATGACAGCTATACCAATATCCTGCATGAAAACTAGGACCTGGGAAGTGCATACATAAACACAAGGGTGGTGGCCAAGTGATTGATGCTATGCGAGGGAATACAGCAGTGGGGCCAGCTGCGAATCCTCTGTGAAGATGGGGGAAGGGTAGCCCAGTCTGGGGCGCTCCAAGTCCCACCTTTAATTAGCAGCTGGTTTCTTCTCTGTGAAACCGTTCGCGTGCTGGAGAAACAAGGCAAGGAGAGAAAAAGGAGGAGGAACAAGGAACTGTGTCAGTCCAAGGCATCGGGAGATCAAGAGGAGAGAGAAGACGCTGTAAGACTTGCTCAAGGGCTGGATGAAGGTCAGCTGTGTCAGAGGAAGGCGCTGGAAAAGCTGGGAGGAGCATGCAAAAATCAGGAAGGCGGTGATTAGTGTAATCTCGGGTGTCAAAATTCATTTGGCAGAACATAACAGAAACGTTAACTATCCTAGGCATTTTTCCGGGGAGTGGTAGTGTACATGGTCTTGCCAAATGTTTATAATTCAATGAGAGAGGAAGGGCAAAAGTAAATTTAAAAGAAGCACTGATGGGGGAGGTCCTTCTGTGTATATGATTGTCTTATTGGTTGATAAAGTACTGATAGCCAGTGACTAGGATTTCTTATATGCCAGCTCAGTCTTAATTATCATAAGTCTATACTTCTCTTATTGGACACCAGCGACAAGTGTCCTGTCTTTCCCGGCTCACATGGTGACTCTCCACTTTCTCCTACCTTTCCCAGAATCCTCCTTGGCTCCTAGTCCCACCTCTTGTTTTCCTATTGGCCAAAGAGTGCTTTATTTATTAACCAATAAGATAAACATACACAGAAGGGCGTTCCTCATCAGAGCACTCCTGTCTAAAGGACACAACCACAATGACAAAGCAGTGCTACATGTTTGAAGGCAATGGAGGAATGCTCAAGGAAATAACAGCCTGTTAGCAACCAGGCTCAGTGATTTCTGTCTTTTTGGAGTGCAGACATCTTCCCGATTCCTCAGGGCCTTTTTTATTTTTTTCTTTTTTGTGACTTGCCCCCGCTGTCCTCAGGGCAGAACTTCAAAGGGTGCCTGGGTAGAGAAGGTGAGCCTTGCAGGTGCTAAGGGCATCCTGATACTTCCAACCCCGAGGAGGAAATAGGACATGGGTGATGATGGGGGGAGGGTGGAAAGAAAGTACAGAGAAAAGGAGGTCCCACTAAGCAAGGGAATTACGGGTATGATTGCTTTGTGGTGGAGAGGTCCAGCCGAGGAAAAGTGAGTCTTGCTTCTGATTTACATGTGCTGGGAGATACATGTGGCTCACATGTTCCATGGTATGTTCTGAGTCATGTAGTCCACATACATTCCCCCTTTCCCTCATGGTAGCCATCCACTCAACTGTGTAGGAGTATTCTTCTTTCACAGATGAGGAAACTGAAGTCTGAGATCAAGAAATAGTCTTCCCAACCACACCCAACCTAATTTAAATACAAACCCCATTTCGACAGCCCCTTACCAGACAGATGAGTCATCCTATAACGTGTGTGTGTGTGTGTGTGTGTGTGAGTGTGTGTGTGTGTGTGAGTGTGAGTGTGTGTGAGTGTGTATGTGTGTGTGAGTGTGTGTGTGTGTGAGTGTGTGTGTGAGTGTGTGTGAGTGTGTGTGAGTGTGTGTGTGAGTGTGTGTGAGTGTGTGTGTGTGTGTGAGTGTGTGTGTGTGTGTGTGAGTGTGTGTGTGTGAGTGTGTGAGTGTGTGTGTAGTGTGTGTGTGTGTGTGAGTGTGTGTGTGAGTGTGTGTGTGAGTGTGTGTGTGTGTGTGTGTGAGAGTGTGTGAGTGTGTGTGTGTGTGAGTGTGTGTGTGTGAGTGTGTGTGTGTGTGTGAGTGTGTGTGTGTGCGCGTGAGTGAGTGTGCGTGCGTGCGTGCGTGCGTGCGTGCGTGTGTGTGTGTGTGTGTGTGTGTGTGTCTATACCCAAAAAGCAGGTGTCTGGTTCCAGCTAATCCCAGTGAGTCTTACAGGATATTCTAGTGACTTTCACTCATTAAATAGGACAGTTGAGCAGGAAAAGGTTCGGCTCACACCTTAAAGGACATAGATGGTATGAATGTGCTCATTTGTGAGGTAGACTACCTAGTTCTGCTGCAGAGACTTCAGAACGAGCTTTCTGTCCTTCATTGCCTTTGGTCTCAGAGCAAACTCGCCTGTGACTGACATCTGTGGAGCACAGTGTGTGGATAATCAAGCAGGAAGCTTCATTTTCCAGTTGTTTTATTCCATGCTGTTCTTCTCAGAAAGAGAGCGAAGGAGCAGTGATTTCAGATTAATTGCAGCGGGACTTGCTGGGTAATGCAAAGTGTCATCACAAGGGACACTTTCATTGAGTCCTTTCCACAGTATCTTTCTGTTACATATTAACCATATAAAGTATCTTCCTGTTACATATTAACTTTATATTGGTGGAAAGTTGTTGAGAGTCTTGGGCGACTACACCTGGTGCGATAATTTGAATGTAGCCAGGAAGGCTACCGCAGAAAGTCTAGATGACTGTGGCTACCCTGAAGATCATGTTTAAACATTGGCAGAAGACAAAGATGAGCGCATTCTTCATGTATCTCCAGAAGCAGCAGACAGTCAATACAGTTTCAGCTTTAAAAATGTTTATTTACTTATTTCTTCGTTTAGTATGGGTGTGGAGTTCAGAACACAGCTTACCAGGGTCCGTTCTCTACCATGTGGACCAGGAATTGGTTTTACATCGTTAGGTTTGGTGCCACGAACATTTACATGATGGGTCATCTCAGCAGCCCTGAAGTTAAGGCTTCGTTTCCTGTCCCACCGAGACTTTCCAGGGCAGCCCGTGCCTAGGCTCCAATACATCCGTGGAGAAGGAAACAAGAAGGGTGGGACAATGACCACCTTCTGCTCTATGGCTCACGTGACAGTGGCATTCTCACTGTAGGGTCGGGTGTTAGGGAGACAGATTACAAGGTCAATGAGTGAACACAAATAGTTAAAGTCACTTCCTAGTTTCATGGCTCAGCCCCTGATAGTTCAGATCTGGAAGGCAGCTACGCTCACCACTATACCACCAATGCATCTCTAGTATCTGGACAGATTTAATATTTGAGAAGTAAAAGCCGGCTTCTTAGTATTTCAGAAGAAGCACTGTCACTTGGAAATAAATGCATCTTTTTGTATCTTACTTCCAATTTCTGGGCCGTGACCCAGGGAGGAGGAAATGAGCTATCATTTTGAAGCCGTCTTTATTATTCAGGTGTCATCTCCTTAGGTTTTGAATTATTTGGACGGATGACATAGATTTTGACTTTCACCTTACATGGCGCCTGTGTTTACTTCATCTGTATTTACCTGACTAAGACAGATAACCCAAAGACTCCTGCCAAGCAGACAGCTATCACATGCCAGAGTAACCATCTTGGTCAGTTTAGCCCAAACTTCATGAACTTGGTGCTTGTATTCTGAGCTGATTCCGCCTTCCTTGCAAGTTTCTTTTTCGTCTCTCCACGTCTGAATATGTGTCTGACCCTGAAGGTAGTATGACCTCGGAGAAGGCCCTTAATTTGACCTAAGTGAGTTTAGATTGTAAAGAATCCCTTCTATCCATTGTGGGATGCCGAGACTTGGATGATAGGGTATGTTATGTTTGGTTCGTTGTACTCTTTACCCAATAGTGAGTATGGTCATCCCCTGGGTGTATTCTCAGTGCCTCTGTACATCTGCTTTTAACCATTTCCACCCTGCTCTGTGGTGCCAAGGCTGAGCTGGAGAAGCTGCTTGCTTTCCTTTGGGGTTTGGCCTCAGGCAGCCTCAGTAGGACATCTGAGTTGTGGAAGAGACAAGCAGAGACTCTGATTGTCATAAAGGGAGTCCAAAGGGAAAGATGTGTCCATTGCAGGTCCCTGTTCTTGCTACCTTGGGTCCTCTTCACTTAGGACATCTGTTCCCTGGTTTCTAGTTGTGTTTCCATCTCAACCTTCAGGTCTGAGAGTGACAACAAACAGTATTCTCTAGCTAACCTTCCCCCCCCAATATTACATTAACCCTGAAAAGCAGAGGCCAAGTGACAGTCACCTTCAGCTAGTTTCTTGTGCTCTGTTGGGGATGGCAGCAGCTCTGATTAATTTAGACAATAAACATGCTTTCAGAAAACTTAATGTTATGACATTTTTTTATTCTGGACAAAGAAGACAGATAATTAATAAACAACTATGTAAAAATAATTATGAAATATAAAAATAGTTTATTGGACGGAACAGAACTGGATTGTTGGGTGTGATATACAAATGGCAGGAAGACCCTAACCACTGTCCAGGGGATTATTGATGATTACAATAAAAAAAAAGAGTGAAGACATTTAAAAAGAAATTTGCCTACAGTGGCACTGCAACTGTGCATCCGGATATGGAGAAGTCACCTGGCTACAGGGTGACCCGCTCAAATTCAGCTGAAGGCTCTCGGGTTTAAAGTACTGATGAGTGTTTAAGCCTAAGTGAGGATTTCCTGTCAATGTGTAGAATTTTCTTTCTGTCCCTTATCACAAGTTTAAAAGTCACAGAACTTGTATCGTGTCACCCTATGGGGTTCACTTTAAACTTGGACTAGTGTGACTCCTTCATGCAACAAACAGAAGAGACACAAAAAGAAAGCAAAAATGAAAGATAATAATAGGCAGGTAGAAAAAACCGGCTGGCTCAAAGGTCCTTGGGTAGGAATACGAAAGAACACACACCATAGAGAAGGCTGGCGTTGTTGGACACAGCAGGATGGAAGGAAAGCCGGAGGGACCAGGGCCCTGATGCCCAGCCCAGCACTAGGGAGCAGTGCTTGGAGGTCAATGTGTGCACGGATGACTTTGTTACCTATGCTCGCTTTTCCTGTCTCACCCTACCCAGAGAGTCCAGGAAGACAACAGGTCAATAACCGTGTCTTTCATTCTAGATGTAATTTGTATCCGTGTGTTACATTCTAAAAAGAAGTTCCCTTGTGAAATTTGCAGAAGGAGGTCAATACTCGTCTGTCCCCTTTCTGTTTCTGAAAACACACCCAGACCACTCTGCTTCAGCTTGCCACTTTTCTCTGGGCTTGTCACCCAAATGTCTAAGCCTGAGTCTCTTTTATACCATCGCAAAATTCTCTTCCAGAAAGCCAGCCTTCTCGAGGAGTAGAAGGCTAAAGTTAACCTGTAAGAGCCACTTGCCCAAGGACAGGTAACTTCCTGGAATGCTGGGGGCTGTTGTTGGTGTAAGACAACAAGCCACATGTTTTCAATTCGGTAAACAAGGCTGGTTGCCTGCCCCAGCTGTGCTTGACCGTATGCAGGCAGGAGGTGCTTCAGGATGTATGCTTGCTTGCTAGCGATTGTAGCCATGGAAAGATGGCGGGAAGTACTGTAGCTTTGTGGGTTTTGCCTTTAGGAGCATCTAACTAACCATTCTCTGGGAATTCTGGGCAAGGATCTGGCCAGTGTCCATTTGCCTAGCCAATATTTAATAAAGTTTGCTTCAACTGGACTATGTGGGTTTTGCCCTTCTCTTTGCCATTTTCAGGTTTAATAAAGCTCATTATTTATTATTATGCAGAGCGTTCCTTGTGTTCCTCCTCCCTTGAAATATAAAGACGCGCTGTCTCCGATTATAAAGTCCGGGACTCTGATCTCACGCAGGTGTACAAATTTTGTCAACTTCCTTATCTCACAGGCACTTTTGTTCCTGGTCCTTGGGCTACTTCTGCATTGCATTGTGATGTTAATGGTATGCCGGCAGTTGGCAACACGGCACCCTGCAACACAGAACTCTGAAACATTGCACCCTGCAATGCTGCACCTTGCAACACAGGACCCTGCAGCACAGGACCCTGCAACACAGCACTTTACAAGATCACACCCTGCAACACAACACCCTGCAGCATTACACCCTGCAACACAGCCCCCTGCAACACTGCACCCTGCAACACAGCCCCCTGCTACACTGCCCCCTGCAACACAGCCCCCTACAACACTGCACCCTGCAGCACTGTACCCTGCAACACAGGACCATGAGTACAGCACCCTGTAACAGCAGCCTGCTCTTCATCGTTGACTTTTCAGCAGAACCACCTACAGTGCTGATGCTTATCGAGACCTGTCTTTGCAGGGGGGAGTTGGGGGGGCAGGGGGTGGGGTGGGGAGGTAGGGTTTGAAGTTAGTTGTGTAGGCATTGTGGTGCATTCCTGTGATCCCAATACTCACACGGGGCTAGAGGCAGGAAGAGTGAAAGTTCAAAGGCAGTCTGCGCAACATAGAAAGGTCTGCCTAAGATCCCTGAGCCAGTAAACTTCTCTACCCATGTCTTATTGTCCTTTATTGCCCTGTCAATCATGCATCAAGCCAAGTGTAACCTCCTTTGAAACATTTTCCAATTTTGTTAATTTTAAAATGAGTTCTTTTAAAAGAAACCAAAAATTAGTCTAAGTGATCATGTAAAGTACGTGTAAGTTTCTCTACACACAACTTTCGGAAACTACAGGGCTCGCTTTTTGGTTATCAAGTTAAAGTATTCAGAGACTTCCATTATATCTTATTTCTTTACTCAGTTGTTTGGCTTGAGGACACCTTCAGCCAGCAGTTGCAAATATTGTTCAATATTTAGAAAAACCCATTAGAGTTTTAAAATACGACCTTTGCGAGAGAGGAGTTTCCCAGTGAATGCAGCTGGATGACAGAAATCTGAGTTCTCCAAATTCACACTTATTTTCAAGATGCAGCTTCCTGTTGACAATGACAAACAGGGAACATTCACAGACAGAATGGCCCTGGATTTACTGCAAAGATAAACAGTGGAGAGCACCAATTGGACTCGATGGTTTATAAAAACCACAAATAAATAGGATCAGGAGAGGACTCAGCTAGACGTTGTGGTAAGGGAGGGTTCCATGGGTGCAGGAGAGAGAAGAAGGGTGAATCTGATAAAAATTCTTGTGTAAATGTCTGAAATGGTCAAAACATAGTAATGAAAAATGTTTTGGAGATGGACCTGTCTGATTTAGGCATTACTGCGTTGTAACCACTAGATGGCAGGAGTAAACAACAAAAATAAACAGGCCTCCAGCAGCGGGAGAGGAAGAACAACTAAAAAACTGCCAGTTTTTATTCTCCTCTTCTTTCCCCACTTATTATATGCTCATTTCCTCATTCTTCCCCCCAAGCCCCCCACTGTCCTTGTGTTTACAGATGTAATTTTGAAAAGCTCCTACCTGCTTCCGTAGAATTAGATATGAAAATCGGCCACAAGAAGTTATGTGGTAGACACTAAAAATACATGAAGTATTTTCTAGAATCCAGGAGGATTTTTTCATCACTGCTTTGTGCTGGAGGCGGGGATCAAGCTTCAGAAGATAGCAAGGCTCCGGAAGACTCAGGTTTTCAGTCCAGGGCTCTCACATGCTGGCAGGTTGAGGCCAGCTGGGACAGAGTGGTGGGAGGGGCCGCAGGGGTCAGACAGAACATGCTAGAAACCTTAGGGTTCCGTGTACATCGGTAAGACATACTCCGTTGTCTCTCTGATATTATCAAAGCATTGGTTTGATATCCATCAACATGCTTAACGGAAGTTTTTCTTTGAAACAAAACGCAACAAAAGAAAACCCACCCACCCAGACATCAGACAAACAAAGCAAGTGTGAAAGCCAAGCCCAGCACGATGCAGGTGCAGATGGTGGAGAAGGAGCTGCTTGCTGGCTAATCTTTGCACAGGGGAGCCAAGGGCTTGCCTGGCAGCTCCATCCAGGCCTATGCCGGAGAGCCAGGATTCCGTCTCTTGGTCCTCCCTGGGGTCATCATTCTCCTCAGTAAATGCTGCTTGTTTATTATCAATCTATTTATTCTATTTCCAAAGTCTTCTCTCTTTGAAGACTGGATTCTGAAGTGTAGAATTTGAATTTTGTCCCCTGATCCACCAGGTGCACAAAAACACGAAAACTAAGACTGTGTGAAGAGGGTTTATGAAATCTTACTAGTTGTAAGCTAATTCCAAACACACGCAAACATACACACACTGTCAAAATATATTACATGTTTTAATACACACACACACACACACATATGGGGGTTTGAACAGGAGTACTCTACATTAGTGAACAAATAACAAATCTTACAAATCTGCTCCCAGAAGACATGGTCTATTAAATGAAAATTCTCACTGTGTGGTACACATTAACTTCCTATGAGTTATTATCAGAAATGCCCAAGAGGCACCCAAAGCATGTCAGGCTATTGGCATGGCTCTTGGTTGCCTAGTATAACTAGATGATAAGACCCATTCCTGAAGACACTAAAAGACTTTAGTTGCAAAACACAGAGAAACCAGTCTTGAACTGACCAGGAAAGCCTTCCCTACTGGTTAACCTTCACAGGTTGGAGAGTCCTGTGCTGGCTGCTGGTGGACGGAAGATGACAATGGTCCCACCCGTGTATGGATCCTGTGTGTTACAAGGCTAACCTGCCAGACAATATGTACCCTTTGGCGCAACTGTTTATGGGGGTAACCAACAACTCTCTTGAATTGCTTTGAGGCCTTGTGCATAAAACATGGCCAAATCCATGGCTAGGGGACTCGGGTTCTACAGGAGAAACTATTGATGCTTTTCTAAGTGGTTTTCTTTTGTCATACTGACTTCTAAATATTTATGTTAAATCCGTAGATTTGTGCTTGACTGGATTGGTCAGACAGAGAGCTCTCACCGCAGTGGGTAGTGAATAATGCAGACATGTGTTACCATTCAAAGTGCTAAAAATAATGGAGCTGGAATGTTCACCTGTAAAGATGGTCACTTTTCTTTTAGACTGTGGCCACTGATAGGTTCCCCAAGCCCTAGTGGATAATCCTACACCCTTGCACATATGGGCAGCAATCGGATAAGGCGACTAAAAATTAAGTGAGTAAAAAATAATTATGTAAAGAGGACATGAAGCCTGGAGGGAAATGGGATGTGGAAACTGCTAGGATTTGGAGGGGGTGTGAGGAGTGGATTTGATCTTATTCATACATACGGGTCCATGAAAGGAGGCAAAAAGGGAGGTGTTGACTCCAATGAAGCAGCTTTCAAGATTACAAGTTCGACGAAGAAGGGCTATGTGATCTCTGGCAAAAGCCCAGACACCCCTGAGCCTAATGGGTTCTTTAAGCAGGCCTCTGAGCTGCCAGGCAGCACGCACACAGTGAATGCAATTGTGCAGCCCAGTTGAGAAGTTACTGCTTCCATTGTTGGGTGTGAGTGGTGGAACCCCAGAGCTGTGGTTGACTCATTTACAAAGCAAAACTGATACTACTTACCCACAGTGTTGTCCTGAGTGGGAACTATCCTGGGAAGTACCTGAGATAGGCCCATAGTAGATACTTAATGAATGGCTCATGGTAGGTACTTAATGAATGGCTCATAGTAGGTGCTTTACTTAATGAATGGTCCATAGTCAGTACTTAATGAATGGCCCATAGTCAGTACTAAATGAATGGCTCATAGTAGATACTTAATGAATGGCTCATGGTAGGTACTTAATGAATGGCTCATAGTAGATACTTAACGAATGGCTCGTGGTAGGTATTTAATGAATGGCTCATAGTAGGTGCTTAATGAATGGTCCATAGTCACTACTTAATGAATGGCTCATAGTAGGTACTTAATGAATGCAAGTTAACTAGTTTGGGACAGTGGTCATGATTGAGGAATAGACTGTGGACCGTGGAGTCAGTCTATCAGACTCAGCTTCGTTCTTGTTCTCCATCTGAGACGGTGTGTGAGCTACCCAAATCTCATCTGCAGGATGGCGATGATACCAAGCTGTCTACAGGCGTATTGCCCTGGCACTTGTTAGCCATCCTTTTCTCTGGGTGATCACTCCTATTGTTTAGTCCTTAAACTGTTTATTGAAATAAAAACATGTTTTGTCTTTGGAACTGAGGAAAAAATATCCAACAGAACTATTGCTTTGGGCCTGGTGTGTTGGTGTATACCTTTAATCCCAGGAAGAAGCTGATAGTTCTCTGTGAGTTCAAGGCCAGCGTGGTCAACATAGAGAGTTTTAGGCTCACTAGGGTTGCACAGTGAGACCCTGCTTCAAAAAGCAACCAATCAAAAAATAAAAAAAAGACAACTCTGGCTTCAGGGAGTGTATAGATTTATTGGCAACGAAGTAACAACAGCAAGGAAAACCAGAAGAATAATAGGTAAAAACATTGTTGCTTAAGCTTAAAGCAAGCAAACATCCATACCAAATTAATAACACGATACAGTACAAAATAGAACCTGGGAGATTTCAGCAAAGCAGAGTCTCAGAAACAGCCATCATCTAGGTGAGGTTTTTATGGATGACTAAGATCGCAGATGGGTACACAGAGACGAACACACAGTAACTTGCTATGGAGGAGAAATAACAGAGGAGAGGGGGCCATGATGGGACACGCCATAATTTTAAGTGATGTGGATAGAGAAGACCCACTGAGAAGTCCTCAAGAGATGCTGCTCGAAACAAAGGGAGAGACAGAGTGAACCATAGTCACATCTAGGGACATCCATGCAAAGGCCCCAACTTAGGAATCTGCTTGTTCTGTAGTCAGGCCGGTCATGGCTGGACCAGAGACAGCAATGAGAGGCTGAAGATGATGATGAGGGTGGGGCAGTGACTAATGACTGAGCAGATTGTTTGGACCTTGTGTGCGTCTCCCAGGCTTTGGCCTAAACTTGAGTGAAAGTGAGATCATTCTATGTGTTTGAACAGAGAAAAGGCAAGACCTGAGTTTGTCTACTAAACAGTAATGGCCACGTTTTCAGATATACGTTACAGGGAACTGGAGGCAGAGAGTTGAAGTATGTTGGACTCTTGGACACACACACACACACACACACACACACACACACACACACACACACACATTGTTTTCTTTTTTCTTTTTTTCTTTTTTTTGGTTTTTCGAGACAGGGTTTCTCTGTGTAGCTTTGGAGCCTATCCTGGCACTCGCTCTGGAGACCAGGCTGGCCTCGAACTCACAGAGATCCGCCTGCCTCTGCCTCCCAAGTGCTGGGATTAAAGGCGTGCGCCACCAACACCCAGCAAATATGTAGCCCAGGCTGGCCTCGAACTCCAGATCCTCCTGCCTCTGCCTCCTTCAGCAAATCCTACTGGCCTGTGCCACCAGAGCCGGCTGTTTTCTTTAAGAAGGATTTGGTTCCATGGGAGAGGTCTTATGGAATACAGATAGTATGGTGTGTACACACACACACACACACACACACACACACACGTTGTTTTCTTTAAGAAGGATTTGGTACTGTGGGAGAGGTCTTAGGGAATACAGATACTATGGTATAGTTAAGTTTGATGACACTGGTAGCCCATGTTGGAAGCCAGTTCAAACATGGTGACATGAAAAGACAACCAATGGGAGGGTCCCTCACTTGCCTTTTGTGGAGCATGAGACCCAGAAACCTCCCCAAATGGGGAACAGTGAGCCCATAGCACTGATATCTCATTTGGCGGCTCTAATTAGAAGTCAAAAAACTTGGTTGGGCTAACCTTCCCCCAGTTTTTAGTGTCGTTTCCTTGTAAGAATTCTCACTGTCCATTCCTTTTCAATCAAACACTTAATCAGCAAGAGTCCTGGGAATGCAAGTTTCTCACAATTGCTGCTGAGGGAGTGAGCAAACTGTTCTGGGACTGTTCACATCCCTTACCTCTCAGAATTCATCCCGTCTTAATGAATTACCTTTATCTCCTTTAGTGCAACCAGACTCAATTCAAAAGATGGGTCTTACAAGGTTATGATGATGTTACCCAGGCGTGGTTCACATGTCTTGTTTACACCAGGAAATCAATACGGCGTCACAGCTCACCTTCCAGGGTTTCATCTGCCCTCCTCCCCTGGGAGCTCATTGAGGACAAGAATTGTATCTTCTGTCCTATTGCTCAGCAAAGGATAAAATGATACCAAGGGTTCCTTCGTCAGAACTTCCTGTTCACGTAAATTACAAAAGAAAGTGTGTCAACACTCAGATGTGAAGTAACTGCCCTATTGGTGTTTGTTTCATTCAGTCAGTCGGAGGTAGAGCATTATAAATGATTGTTGTAAGTGGTCTTAGGAGAAACAATTGCCAAAGCCTTGGGATGCTTTGGCTGAGCTCTTGTAAAACAGGTGGAAGATTAAATAAATAAATAAATAAATAAATAAATAAATAAAAGCTGGCTTGTATCCTTGCCAGTGTATTTGTGTTAGTGGCCACACCCCCTTTGGGAGTGGCTTCAAGTGCTGATAGAACCAGTGTGAGGTTGGGCTTCCTCTCTAGGGTTCTCTCTCTCTCTCTCTCTCTCTCTCTCTCTCTCCCCCCCTCTCCCCTCTCTCTCTCCCCCCTCCCCTCTCTCTCTCTCTCTCTCTCTCCCTCTCTCTCTCCCCCCTCTCTCTCTCTCCCTCTCCCTCCCTCTCTCTCTCTCCTCTTTTTTCTCTCTTCTTCTCTCTCCCCTCTCTCTCTCCCCCTCTCCTCTCTCTCTCTCTCTCTGTCTCTCTCTCTCCTCTCTCTCTCTGTCCCTCTCTCTCTCTGGTCTTGGATGGGATAGAAAGCGCAGAGATTGACTGCCACGGTTCTTTATTAGTATAAGTTGCTCCCCACTAAAACACCCATTTATCATTTATCTTGGGTTTAGTGAATTCATTATCACCCGCCTTCAAAAGGCCAGGCAGGCAGTGGTGGCACACACCTCTAATTCCAGCACTGAGGAGGCAGAGGCAGTCGGACATTTGCGAGTTTGAGGCCAGCTTGGTCAGCAAAGTGAGTTCCAGAACAGCCAGGGCTGTTACACAGAGAAACCCTGTCTCAAAAAACCAAACCAACCAAACAAAACAACAAATAACAACAACAAAACCAACCAAACAAACAATAAACTGCAAAGTTCAGCTTAATTTGACTGTGTCTGTGCGTGAGGGTACCTGGTTCCATCACCAGCAAGTAGAGATGCCACAGAGCCGTTCTCTTCTGTGATGAACTCACACAGGTGAGGGGTTTTGACTTTGGTTTTGATTTCTTGTTCATCATGGCTAAAGTCCACTTATCTTGAATATGCTCAACTCTTGTGTATTTGTGCAGATAGGCCACGATTAATTGGGACACATCAGTTTTGAAAAAAAGGATAAATGGCACCACCTTGTCTATTTTGACTCCTGCATCTTTAAGACCACTGGCATGGAGTTGTGCTTTGAAATGAATGTTCCACTTTTTGAGAAATTAACTGTGTAAACAAATATGCATAAATCCATCTGTCTACACATATCCATCCTGCACACAGGAGAGGGTGTTTGCCTTTCTTACCTCTTGTCACTAGTGATAGCATTTCTGAGAAAAAGGAAATGCTGACGCTGAGACTAAAGAGGTTTTTGTTATTTCAGAGCAAAGACTTCCCCTTGCCTGCAGGTCATTCTGTCCTAATGGAATAGGCTCAATTTCATGCTTTCCCTACACCAATGAAGTGTCTGTGCTTGGTCAGCTTGTGTGTGAGCTTGTGTCTGTGCTTGTGTGTGAGCTTGTGTGTGAGCTTGTGTGTGAGCTTGTGTCTGCGCTTGTATGTGAGCTTGTGTGTGAGTTTGTGGTGAACTTGTGTGTAAGCTTGTGTGTGAGCTTGTGTCTGCGCTTGTATGTGAGCTTGTATATGAGCTGTGTGTGAGCTTGTGTCTGTGCTTGTGTGTGAGCTTGTGTGTGAGCTTGTGTGTGAGCTTGTGTGTGAGCTTGTGTCTGCGCTTGTATGTGAGCTTGTGTGTGAGTTTGTGGTGAACTTGTGTGTAAGCTTGTGTGTGAGCCTGTGTCTGCGCTTGTATGTGAGCTTGTGTGTGAGCTTGTGTGTGAGTTTGTGGTGAACTTGTGTGTGAGCTTGTGTGTGAGCTTGTGTCTGTGCTTGTGTGTGAGCTTGTCTCCAGGCACCGGTGTTTCCTCACTCCCATCTACAGGAGTCCTGGTTGGCACTGACTGAATAGAGGGCTCCAATTAAATTTTTATAACCTTGTCCAATTTCTTACCAATTTTTCCTGACACCTGGCCAAATGAGTATCTCATTTAAAAATACAGATTCTTTTCCTAAGCAAACACCCCTTTCCAAGCTCTTTTTGCTTTTGTTCTTTTTCTCTAACATACTTTCCCTCTCTTCTTAGCAAGGTAAAATCCCACACAGTCTTCAGAGACCCTGCTTCTCCTCTGAAGTCCTGAAGCCTGGCAGCACAGCTGGTCTAGTTCTACCGTCAACAGCGAGGACCACCTGCAGAACAATTACTTTAACCCGGAAAACACGCCTCCTTCAAACAATCCTATAAGGTAAGAACTCTTAGTTCTGAGCTTCTCAGTGGAGGAACTCAGAAGACCCTGGGAGGTAAGTGGCTTCCTCAGCTTTCACACACATTTAAATATATGCTGGGTGGGTGGCGGCACATGCCTTTAGTCCCAGCACTCGGGTTGGGACTCACAGGTGGATCTCTGGGAGTTCAAGACCAGCCTGGTCTCCTAGAGCTAGTTCCAGGACAGCCTTCAAAGCCACAGAGAAACCCTGCTGTCTCAAAAAACCAAAAAAAAAAAAAAAAACAAAAACAAAAAAACAAACCAAAACAAAAAAACCAAATAAAAAGTTTCTGTTCCATGTCTCTATGGTGAAGTGAAATCCCAATGCTTTTGACCAAGTGCTGTGAGGCCCAGGTATTCCTAGAGTGAAAGCAGCTCCAATCTGACAGTCACTGTCTCATCACTTTGTAATTATCACGTGTGACGATAAGCTCTTTGGGTCAGGAAATTATGTGTTAGCTTCCTGCCTGCACAAAATCAGTTTTAAATAAATACTGCTCAGTGAATTAAAAAAGCATCTCTCGGGTCCATTTGAAGCACCGCAAGGTTAGTATTAAGTCTCTAACAATTCTTCTCTGTTAATAGTTCAATTCAGTCCTGTTAATAGCTTGAAAATAGATCCATATATGCAGAGATTTTAGACTAGTTACAAATATCCATAAAAGCTCACCTTTTATGGATGAAGTTGTCAAGCAAAGGCATTGGTGTCCATGGTTCCCATTAATAGTAACTGTTGTTGTTACTGTCAAAGAGTGTAACTGAAGGATAAATATTGCCGTGACATACCCTCATTTTATGTCACTTTTCAGGATGTCTATAAGCAATAGTGTAAAAAGGATACTCATTCTCCCATTTATGTATGGTCTATCTTATATACATCTTTAATAATATTGATTACAGTGTTCTGAGTGAGTCAATAATGGAAATTCTCCTACTAGCTGAGTAGATTATAAAGGTCTTTATTGCTGACATTGTGATTTTACATTTGGTGTTCAGTCTCGCAAACCCTGAAACCTAATACAGTGTATTCAGATGTAAAATATTTGTGAAATTTCACTTCTATCCCTTGTCTTTGGGGTTCCCATTTTCTCTATGCTGTGTAGATTTCCATTTTTATTGCTTCACAGCTGGTCTCCAGCATGAAAACCACTCCAATTTTCTCCCATTTTGGACACATGAAAGTCCCTTCCTATAACAAATAGCAAGAAATGAAGCCAGAAACAAATACAGAGAGACTTTTTACCAGACTTTTTCTTTTAGGCCACCAACCAGCTCCCAAATCATGACATGGAAGACTTATTATTAGTTATGAATACTTAGCCTAGATTACTGTCATTTCTGGCTATTTTTTGGGTTTGTCTGTGTAGCTTTGGAGCCTATCCTGGCACTCGCTCTGGTGACCAGGCTGGCGTCGAACTCACAGAGATCCGCCTGCCTCTGCCTCCCGAGTGCTGGGATTAAAGGCGTGTGCCACTAACACCCGGCTCTAATTTTTTTAAACATAAATTAACCTGTTTCTCCTTATCTAACTTTTGACTCCGAGCTTTTTATCTTTCTTACTTTTTTTTTCTGTATGTCTTTCATTACTTCTCCTGTCTCTATGGCTGGTGGCTGCCTGGCTGGGCCCTGGGCACCTCCCTCTCATTCTCTCTCCTTCCCTTCTTCTCTTTTCTTTTTGAGCCTAGATTTCTCCCCCTATTTATTCTATCTGATTGCCAGCCCTGCCTATCCCTCTCCTGCCTAGTTACTGGTCATTCAGCTTTTTATTAGAGCAATCAGGTGCCTTAGGCAGGCCAGGTGAAACAAACGCAACACACCTTTATATAATTAAACACACGTCCTTACATTGTTAAACAAATGAAGAAAAACCGTACACAGTTAAAGTAATATTCCACAGCATAAAAAGGATATAACACATCTTTTGCCCAGTCAAAGTAATATTCCACAACACGCAGGCACAAAGGGCATTGAATTCAGAAGGAACCCTTTTTGCTTATAGTGAGATTCAGTGTGGACCCCCTTAAAGTGACATTAGTGACCACTATATCATTTTACTAATGAAAACAGTTTCAGCTGGAAGTTTCTAAGTGTGTTAACTTACAGCAAACTTGGGTAGTAAACATGGACACTATCGGCTGGACAGAGGAAGCGAGTAGAAGCAGGTGAATCAGAAAACTGATCACAGTGTGGTGAGTCCAAACAAGACTCTGCCATTTGATGTAAGATCTTGTCTGCTTTAATTCCCCCGTCATGGGCATTTCTGATATACACGCTTAGAATCTTATTTGCCTCTCCAACACAAAATTGTAGGCTGTTGCTCTTTTTTTAGTTTTTAAATATTATGTCTTTTACTTTTGAAATTATAATATAATTACATCATTTTCCTCCTTCCTTTGCTCCCCACAAACCTTTACACACACCCTACTTGCTCTCTTTCAAATCCATGGCTTCTTTTTTCATTGATTATTGAAGTTAAATGTGTGTATGTGTATACACACACACACACACACACACACACACACACATTCCTAAATATAAACTGGTCAGTCTGTATAACTAAGGTTACCTGTGTGTATGTTTTCAGGGCTGATCACTTGATATTGGATGGCCAATTGGTGTATTTTTCCCTGGGGAAGAAGATTTCTTACACTCTCCGAATTCCTCAGTTGCCTGTACTTTGCGAAGGGTTTATGCCCTGTGGTTTTTACTCTGTCCATTTTTAACTGCTTTTTAATAATAGTGTCTGATGCAAATCCACATAAATCAACATGGACCTGTCCTTAAACAGAAATGATTATTTTAAAAGAATTTCCTCTCTCTCTCTCTCTCTCTCTCTCTCTCTCTCTCTCTCTCTCTGTCTCTCTCCCCTCCCATTTGAGGCAGAGTCTCTCAATTATGTGGCTCTGGCTATCCTGGAATTCCCTGTCTGTCCCTGATCTTACAGAGATCATCTGCCTCCCAAGAGCTGGGATTAAAGGCTTGTTCCATCATGTCTGACCTCAGAAGAATTTTTTAGTAAAGACTTGTTGAGATAGCTGAGGATTTTGTTAAGACTGAAAAAAAAATGGAAAAAATTCTATTAGTTTTAAAAGTGGTCTTACAAGTTTTTATTATATTTCACCACATATAATTGGTGTGTAGTGTGCCAAAGGAAAAATGCTACCCATCTGAAACCGGAACTTAGAATTGTTCTTGTGCCTAGTAACCTACAGTAAATACTTATTGAGTCCTTAGGAAAAAGTCACTAAGTCCCTTCAAATCATCAGCAATCTTACAACTGTGTTTTTGGTTGACCATATGACTATCTTTTTCTTCAACCTCTTTTGAGTCTTAGCTTTCATTTCACAGTCCTCAATATTAGTTGCCTTGGTAGCTTCTTCACTAACTTGTACAACTATCTTTGCCTTTTACCTTTTTAACCGATGTTTAAAAAGCAACATCTATACAGTGCCCACTGTGGGATTAGAGGAAAGCAAGAAGTGAAGTATTTTGGAACTTTGTAAAAATTTGTTTATTTGTTCATCCAAAAAACTTTGGTATGAATCTCTCTCTCTCTCTCTCTCTCTCTCTCTCTCTCTCTCTCTCTCTCTCTGTGTGTGTGTGTGTGTGTGTGTGATGTCATGGTAGGACATGGTCTTAGTTACCATTCTGTTGGTGGGAAGAGACCCCATGACCAAAGCAACCTCTTATAATAGAAAGTATTTAATTGAGGGCTTGCTTACAACGTCAGAGCTGCAGTCCATTTTCATCATGTCTGAAGAAATAGCAGCAGGCCTATTTAAGATCTGGCCCACAGACTTGCCCTCAAGCTTCTCTGTTGTGGTTTCTGCTCTTCTGGGAACGTCGGGGACTACTTTCCGAAGATTAAAACCTGGACTTTAATTTGGCCTGATCTGATTTATCAAATTGGTGGAGAGACTTAGTTTTGGGATGGGGCAATCTTTCAGGAGGGTCAGACCAAAGATGGGGCTGGCTAGGTGAATTAATACAAGGATGAATTCATTTGCCAGAGAAGGAGGAACTAGGTAGGGGCTTTCTCTGTTCTATGAGAGCTAGGGAACCGTACTGAAGAGAGAAGACTCTGGACATGTTAATAAGAGACAGTTTCCAAGAGATGTACTGGAATGGAAGCTGACATTCTTAAAATCTAACAAAGCAAACTCCAACAGGGATATAGAGAAAATGCCCAGGAGTATTCTTCACTCTCATTTATACATTGAACTTGTAAAACTTTTTTTTTTTTCTTTTTAACCAGATATCTCTCAAGGTCTGGGAGATGAGTCTGTGGCGTGTTCACCTCTAAGGGGCTCATAGTCTAAGAGGAGAGACAGAAAAGTAACTCAAGGGCTATTGCACCTATTAAAAGGAGAGTATATAAGTCCCTCCCCTCAAGGCTCAGGGAGTCCCATGGAAGAGAGGAAAAGGGGGCAGTAAGAGACAGACAGGGAAGTGGACGCCAGCAAAACAAAGCTCTCAGAGACTGAAGCAGCATGAGCAGAGCCTGCATCAGTCTGAACAAGCTCCTCCATGGGTTCTATGTCATGTATATTATGGGTTCTAGTTCAATGTGGTCTTCTGGGTTTTTTGTTTTTAAAGATTTTATCTATTTATTATGTACACAACATTCTGCTTCCATGTATATCTGCACACCAGAAGAGGGCACCAGATCACATAATGGATGATTGTGAGCCACTATGTGGTTGCTGGGAATTGAACTCAGGACCCCTGGAAGAGCTGTCAGTGCTCTTAACCTCTGAGCCATCTCTCCAGCCCTGTTTTGTTTTGTTTGAGACAGGGTCTCTGTATGGTTTTGGAGGCTGTCCTGGAACTTGCTCTGTAGACCAGGCTGGTCTCAAACTCACGGGGATCCACCTGCCTCTGCCTCCTGAGTGCTGGGACTAAAGGCGTGCAGCACCACCTCCTGACCATGGTTGGTTGGTTGGTTGGTTGTTTTTATGTGATTCTTCTGTGTGTTAAGAAGTGGGTCTCTGGTTCTCGTGCCTGGTTCTGCGCCCTTCTGTTTGTCTTATCCAACTCCAAACTGATAGTTTTTGTTCTATCTTGTGTTTTATTATTACCCCTTAGAAGTCTGTTTTCTAATGAGAGACGGAGAGGACCTGGATAGGAGGATGGGAGGGCAGGTGGGGGGGCGGGCCTGGGAGGAGAAGCAGAAGGGGAAACCACAATCAGGATATATTGTTTGAGAAAATAACCTGTTTTTTTTAAAAAGGACACCGAATAAAGAAAGGAGAGGATATTATTTTCTCCCCCACGGGAGAAATATTTTTCGTGGCCACCCCTGTTGTTTCCTGCAGGGCTGCGCTCAGTTATATTCTGTGTAAGCTATCCAGCGTTGGGGAGAGTCTCTGCTGCACCTTCTGTGTAAAGCCTTTTGCCTAGCAGAGGGTGCAAAGCTGTTCTTGTTAGATCTCATTTGCTGCCTCAGGTTAACTAAGGATAAAAGCGCCCAGACAGTGAAGGCTAGTGAAAGGGGAGCAGACGCCCCGCAGACACGCCTAATTGGCTAACCTCCAAACATCCTCAGGCTTTCCGGCGCTTTGGTGAAGCATGTTAAAATCGTGTTTTCTCGAGGACTGAGTGTCTTTTCAGGAGGGTGATAGACCTTCTTGCCGGGATAAAAAAAGAATAGAATGAGTCCCATAGCCCACACCTGCCACTTTATTTAGACAGCAACAGGCTGATGATGAGGGCTCCTGATTCCTCAAAAGGAGGAACACAAATGCTAGTTATCGCGCACGGGTCTCCAGGCTGTGTCAGCAACACTGTGGGCTCTTGCCAAGGAAAATGATTTTTAGCAGGTGGGAAGTAGTTTATAAGCGTGTTTGCCAGCCCCTCCTCCCTGGTGGCAAGTCAATGGTGACTCAGACACCAGCAGTATCTCAGGGCGTAAAAGAGTTTCTCTGGGGTTTTCCTTTGAGTTGACTCAGTGGCACGAGGTAAGCCCAGGTTTTCACTGACAAGTGCTGAAGTGTGTAAAAGACATACCGATGAGTGCCGAGCACACAGTAGGTGCTCATTTAGCCTTCCGGAAAGGCTTGCTTGTATTCTTCATTCAGATTCCTTTAAAATCCTCTACTGTCTTCTCAAGGCTTGGCAATCTACAAAGACATACATACCATTTCCCTTCTCAAGTCCAGGGCGTTCTGTGCATTATAATTAGTGGGCAAGTTCTATTTTTATTATCTACATAAAGTTGCCTCTGTTTTCTTTCTATACTATTTGTCAAAATATTAAATGAAATCAACAGATTGATTGGGACATTGGATGATAACTCAAGTGATACGTTTGCCACTATTCTCCTTTCTAAGTGTCAGCTGCTTTTCTTTTTTGGTAGCACAGGTCTGGGAACCACTGTATACCCCAAAGGAGCCTTGAATATATGATACGCTCCCTGTTCCAGCTTCCTAAATACTGAGCTTGCAGGAGTGAGCCACACTGTCCTCCTTGTTTTCCTCTTTAAAAGAATTGACTGACGCTTTCAAATTTGAATGCCTTTTTACTAATTGTTAGCATTTCACTTGTAGCTTCGATTCCTTAGGCATATTTTTTAGGGCACACTTCTTTGATGTCTGATTTTTATAGTGAAAAGGTTGCAAGATAATAAAAGAAAAGCTCTAAAATCACAAGACTTAAAACATGGCCATCAGAAGCTGTTTTCCTCCATTCTTTGTGTTTAAGAGGACCGTGTGTGCAATTGTGTACACATTAGGTAACTGTGCATAGGTGTTAGGCACCTTCTGACTTTCTAAGGATAATGGAAAATACTGCCAGTATTCCACTTTCAGAACAAGAGAAAACAGCCACAAAACATTTAATGCTATCTGCTTTATAAATGATCTCCTTCCTTGCCTTGCACGGAGCTGTTACAGCCAGAATGACAAACAGTCCCTCCCCACGGACTATACATCAAGAATATGGGCTTTCTATTTTAGTTCATAATTCATGATTGCCTTAAATTTTAGTTGAAGAAGAGTTACCCAAGGAGCTTACAAAAGTGGGGAGACTAATATTCTGCCAAGAGGATTCTGACTTAATGGGTTTGGGGAGAAGTTACAGAGTCTTGTAATTTGGCAAGCCTTCTTGTGGCTTTTGAGGGTACCACTGAGATGCAGTCCCACTGAGATGTGGATTTTGAGCCTTTTCTCAAGGCCAGTGCCACTCAGAGCTCTCTGCTATGGTGTGCTCTAATATCTCTCATAATACGCATTCTCTACAAACACAGCCTTACCAGATTTTGTGATCGCTAAAATGTAAGGGGATGAATTTTGCCGTTTTCCTATTATAATGCAGTTCTTTGTGAATTTAGGAAAAGCTTCCGTTGTAAATTCTCATCTTCAAACTTGCCTGTGGGCAGAGGAATTCCTCTCTGATGCTTGAACACTTAGGTGAAGTATCATTTAGGCATGCCCATAGTGTTTTAGTTGTGTGTGTGTGTGGGGGAATTCAGAAACACTGAGGTGGAGGTTTTGAGATTAATCTAGAATTAATATTGGGTCATTTGAGGTTACCCAACATAGTGTTTTTGTTTTTTGTTTTTTTGTTTTTTTGGTTTTTTTTTTTGAGACAAGGTTTCCCTGTGTAGCTTTGGAGCCTGTCCTGGAACTACCTCTTGTAGACCAGGCTGGTCTTGAGCACACAGAGATCCGCCTGCCTCTGCCTCCCAAGTGCTGGGATTAAAGTCATGTGCCACCAATGCCTGGCTCTACCCAATATAATTTATATTAAGTAGTGTCAGCAATGTTTCTTTATAACTTTTGGCCTTGCAAAAAAAGTTGAACCTTGTTTGAATAAAGGTCAGTGGGAAGTTGAATTGTACAACAAAGGTTTTCAAGAGAGGCTTGTTTCTGCTGTGAATATGTACATTTGTGGTAGAAACCAGCCATCCTATGCTGTTTGAAAAAGCCTTGTGGCAATGAAGCTTCACCAGGCAGTCTGGAAGAGATGCTTCTTGGGTTTTCATGTATGTCAGACTGGGATTGCCCAAGAGAACTTGCAGAAGGAAAATCTACTCAGTGTCTGTGTTGTCTGTTGTGGTAGCTTCCACACACGGGTAGGCAGCCAAAACTTAGTGATTAATTGGTGGTGCACAGCTTCAATCCCAGCATTCAGAAGGCAGAGGCAGTCAGATCTCTGAGTTTAATGCCAACCTGGTCAAAAGAGTGAGTTCTACGATGCCCAGGGCTACACAGTGAAACCCTGTCTCAAAAAACCAACCAAGCAACCAAACAAACTCAGAATAAACAAGCAATGCTTCTGCCCCAAACTTAGTGATCTGAACATATTTAGGAAGGTGTGGACAGTAGTTACTATTGCATACAGATAGCACATTCAGGTTTCACCTGTAGCCGGAGAATTTATCTATATCAAGACAAGACAAACTTGAAATCATTTACAAAGGTTAAGTTTTTAAAAATGTGATCATCCGAAAGGTGAGTGTTTCAGGCAGTTTGGGGGGGTGGAAAGAACACCAAGTGTGACTCAGGCTTTGCCACCATTTATCAGATTTCTCTACAGAAAAGACATTTTCCCTAGCGAAACACAGGGGTGCCTAAGGCGTCCATCCATCTGTAAATTTTGCTGGGGCGATATGAGCAAGTGTCTATTCCTCCCAGATAGGGCACTGATGTAGATGAGAAACAATTCTCCTCACATCCAACTTGGTGAACCAGTGTGCTTCTTTGGGGGTTCCTTAGAGAAGCATAGGTGTCCCAAAGGCAGCTATATTACCCAAACTTGTCTCAGCATGGGTGACATGGAAGTTGCATCCTTGGAACTCATTGTATAATTTGCAGGCAGTTGCACTGAAGAGGGCCTCTTCTCCCCAGAAATTGTTTATTCCTCTTATAACATGGGGTGGGGGGAGAGGCCTGTGAATCTTGCAGTTTTCTGAACTTCTTGAATTTTGTGGGTTTTTTGTTTGTTTGTTTGTTTTTGAGACTCCTGGGCCTTATGAGCTCTTCTCCCTACAGAGGATATGTTCCAATTTAGAGTAAATAACCATAACCTCCTCCCAAGTCTCATGTAAGACAATTGCTAGTTACTTGAGTGAAGAACACAGAGAAACCAGAATACACTTTTCCTAACACTGTTTCTCATTGCAGGGTTTTCTTTACATGGACCGTTTCCACTTAAGAATTTCCACTATGACGTCTGTGCAATTACATTGCACCTACAAATCTCTCATAGTGAGAAATTTGTATAATCACAATATTCTGCTCATAAACCCAGTGCGAGCCTATCAGTGTGTGCTAAATCAAGTCTTTTCTCTCCAGTTCCCATGTTGGAGTCCTGACCTCTGTTTCCTCAGAATGTGACTACATTTGAGGAGACAGAATCTTTATCAATATTGAGGGAAACTATAGTCGGCTCAATCCAGAGTCACAGGTCTTGTGTATAAAAGAGATTTGGACATTGACTTCCTGAAGAAAGATGATACAAGGATGAAGGGTGAACACAACCCCGGGGAAGCCAGGAGGAGAGAAGAAACTAGCACTTCTACTCTCAGATGTCCAGCCACTAAAATCGAGGGGGAACACATTCTTTAAGTGTCTTTATTCTTGTAGCCCTGGCAAATAATATTACCTAGAAGACTAAACTTCCTATCTTCCACCAGAATTACCTGGAATACAGACTTTTTTTATTGTTTTTTATTCAAGGAAACATTTTATGCATCTCACAGGTAGTGGAACTCGCCTTTCCTCCAAACATTTGGATGGACTTTTGTCAGTATTTTTATCTTTTATATCCTATTTGTGGTTTTTGTTTTGTTGTTTGTTTTTTGTTTTTGTTTTTGTTTTTGTTTTTTTTTTGAGACATGGTTTCTCTGTATTGCTTTGGAGCCTGTCCTGGAACTCGCTCTGTAGACCAGGATGGCCTCGAACTCACAGAGATCCATGTGCCTCTGCCTCCCAAGTGTTGGGATTAAAGGCGTGTACCTCTTTGTGGTCTTTATGTCTTGTTTTCTTATTCCCTAGATCCCGTCTTTGATCAATCACCACCCCCGAGACTTTGCCACTGCGATTCTGTTTGTGGATTCTGTCTTTCCATTTTTTTTTTTTGCTTATTATAGTTATTTATTTTTATTATATTTGTGTGTGTGTGTGTGTGTGTGTGTGTGTGTGTGTGTGTGTGTGTGTGACTACAGCAAGTGTGTGGAGGTCACAAGACAACTTGCGGGAATTGGTTTTCTATTTCCACCATGTGGGTCTTGAGGATTGAACTCAGATCTTTGGGCTTGCAGGCAAGTGCCTGATACCAAGCTCCAGTGGTGTCTGAGTTCACGGCGAATAACTCTGTGAACTTCCATTGCGTTCCAAATGGCACAGCTCATAGCCAAGTTGCTAGATGAAAAGCCACTTGAAAGAAGTGACATTTTCTCACTTCCTTTGTTCCTCAAATCTTGCTGTGTAGCCGCTTTGGAAAAGAGTATGGGAATAAAATAGAATACTGTTCTTTAGATCCTTAGGTGCTGGATGCCTGTCCTTTGTCACGTATTGCCTTTCTGATATCAGTGATCATTGGTCATTTACTGTATGAAGAAACTGTAGTTATTAAACCTGCACTTGAGTTGGATGGTCACACAGCCCTGTGAGATAGTGCTGTGTTTCTTCTTTTTGGATTGTCTGGGAGATGGGGGTGGTGTAGCCATTGGGGCATGAGACACACCTGTTTGTGTACTGGAACATAATATTGACTTGAACTGAACACTCTTGTGTGGACATCACTTTCATACCTTGATGTTGCATTGTGATAGTTTGGCTTTATAAATATACCTTTCTTTAATAAGTTTTTGAAAAAATAAGCCATGCCATAGTTGATCAAACCGAAAGAAGCCCCCAGTCAGTTTGAAAAAATCAGAAATAAATATCACTTTCAGTGAGGCTGAGTTGAGTCTATTAGGACCGGATTTTATTTTAATTACAAATGGCTGGTTTGGATTGATCCCACGAAGGTTTTGGAGACAAATGTTTTGAAAGATTAAATAGAAGAAATAATAAGGGACGGAGGCAGGAGCCACCCTTTCATTTTGTAATTCATTTTTCATTCGGCTTATATGCATTTCAGAGGAGATTAGTTCAAAGTGGCAACGAGGACAGGCCAGAGTGGCAGTGATCGCTCAGTTCAGGGCGTTAGTAAATCGAAAGGCAGGGAAAGATGAAAAGGAAAACTGGAAACAATAGAAAGAAGAGCTGGATTTTATCTCCCTCTTCACTTCACATGCCAGATACTCGTTTTTGCAGGATGTCAGGACATAGACGCCATCTGTCTGGAATTCTGTTGATTCAGTAAATACCTTGAGGAAGCCCAGGGGGTGAATCTGTGTCTAACTGGGCCCACTACCTCACCAGGAGTGGAAGTGTGAGGAGGGAAGGGGCTTAGTGGAATTTGCTGTCCATTTCTACTTTGAGTGTCTCACTGTGCCATACAAACCAAAGAGCCCTGTCGAGACTTCTGCTTCACTGGTCTTTTTTAACAGATGAACATAATGGGACCTAGAGGAGCCAGGATCTTTGATAAAAGCAGATGTTGGTTAATTCACTGGAGTGCCATTTTGCCAATGTAAACAGTGACAATAATTAACACTTTTCACTTTGTGAAAAGCAAGTAACTGTGGTTTGCAACTGTCTAGGCCCATTGCTGCTGAGATCACAGAAATTACTAGATATTTAAAAATAATAACAAAAAGGATGAGTTTAGTCATAACAGGGTAAATAGTAACAAGAAAAATTAAAGATTAATAGGACAAGTGTTAAATTCAGCATAAAAATTTAGCCATAGAGTTGCAAAGATCACCGATCTGGCAGCATAGTGTGGAGCCCTTAAGTTAGAGTTCAAATCCAAGCAAGGCTCTGACTAGATATTTGACAAAACTTATTAGCCTGGGCTCTTTACAGGCTTGTCATCAAATGGGAAAAACAGTTCTCTCACAACCTTATATCTACCCACACGAAACACGTTTAAGACAGTGGGTAGAGATGCTTTAAGACGTGTCCAGTGATTCCAGTTTCTTTGAACCCATGAGCTTCTGTAATCAGTTTCTTTCTTAACTGCCCACACACTAAGGGGTTAATCTCCAATGTGTAGAGTATGAAAACGGTGATGAGAGCACAGTGACTTCCATCTTCCTAGATGACTGTTTGGTGACCATATCAGCTGCAGGTGACAGGTTCACAAAGCAAGGACCTCTGGTCCTCATCCCAAAAGTTGTCAAGGAAATGTGTTCACAAACAGCTCAGTGAGTTTGGGAGTCGATCCTTTTCCAGGTGAGCCTTGATGGAAGCACTCAGAGATGACCCCTCACCCCACCTTAGCTAGCTCAGAGTCGTGGCCCACAAAATTGTGAGATAATGTAAGTATGCAGTTTAAAGCCCCTTAATTTGGGGATAATGCTATGTAGTAGCAGGTAAGTGACTCACACAGTGCCCCATACAAAGCAGTGAGTTGGGTGGTGAAGCCAAGCAATAGTATAGTAAGAATTTAAGTAGAGGCTCTGAGATGTTAGATGGATACAAGGTCCTTTCTGATAAGTAGGTATGGAAGAGATAGATGGTTGCTATTCTACAAACAATACCCATGACCTAGAGTAAATGGATACTGGAAACTAGAAGCACGAGCCCAGAGACCCCAGCGTGGAGGTAAGGGGAAGCCAAAGAGGGAGTCTTCCAGGCTGTGGAAAATGTGTAGCCTCTGGATACAGAAAATATGGCTTCTCAAAAGCTATTGGCATGTGAGCTGTATTATTAAGTCATACTACTTACTATTATAGGAGCGTGTGTGTGTGTGTGTGTGTGTGTGTGTGTGTGTGTGTGTGTGTGTGTGTGTGTGAGAAGAGAGAGAGAGAGAGAGAGAGAGAGAGAGAGAGAGAGAGAGAGAGAGAGAGAGACCACCTAAGTGAAGGTTAGAGGACAACTTGCAGGAGTCAGTTGTTGTGGATCTCATGGATCCAACTCAGGTCATGGGACTCCGTGGTGAGTGACTTTGTTTTCTGAACCATCTCCGGGGCCCTAGTGTGGCTCCTTAGAGTCTGCACTGAGACAGCTGTTGCCTGCTGTATTTTCAAGCCTGTGTGTATAAGCTTGTGTGTATCAGCAACCTGGGGTGGGGGGCTTGTTAACACTGGATTGCTGGCCCCTACTCATGATGTCTAACCTGGTTGGGACCAAGAGCTCACATTGTGATCAGGTTTTGAGGTTGCCCAAGCTGGCAATAACGCTGCTTCAAGTTCCATCACCATCCAAATTTATCTGACTGTGGTCCACAGAATATTTGTGCACATTTTGTCCATTTTCCTATTTTTTATGTATTCAACAATTTAATGATTTCTTAGATACAGATATTCTGCTAGGCATGAGGGTTATAACTGTACAGTATAAACATTTCACAGTATGTCCAGCAGCAGGAAGAGTGGGTGGGAGAGTGTCAGAGGACGGTTCACGTGGGAGCTTTTGAAAAGCAGGGTGCTATTTTAACTTTGAGTTTTGTTCCTTATACTTTGGATTTTTGAGCCAGAGCTTCTGTATTGCAGGCTGGCTTTGCAGTCCTCCTGCCTCAGCCTCTCAAAGGCTGGAATTACAGGCATGTGTTATAAAAACACAATTACCTTAGGGTGATAAAAAGGAACAATGTATCCTAGGAGCAAGTATGTGCAAGGAGAGAAGAGAGAGAGTAGGAGGATGTTTGCATGATTCAAACCATTGCCAAGAACCCAATTTAGAGAGCTCCAAGATTAGAGAAGACAGTGGAAGGGACAAGGATAGACTTGAGCTATGTTTGCTCCAGTGTTCAGTATCTCACATAGCATCAAGTGGGGATTTACTGATAGGATCAATGATGCTTATTTGAAAAGCAACGTGGATTGGAACTTATTGAGCTTGCTCTAATCAGCAGTTAACAACTCAAGCAATCAAAATGGGTTTCCCTAGAAGGATAGAGAAGGCAAAGAAAAAAATACATTATATGAGTCTGTATTTTTAAGATACATGGAGTAGGTAAATCTGTAGAGACAGAAAATAGCTTAGTGATTGTTAGAAGCTGAGGGATGGATCCCACAATGGATTGCTCAGGGGAAAGAAGTCTGATGGGAAATAAAGGTATTTTTGGAAGTAAAAATGATGTTTGTGGACTCATTTGAATTATTAAATGCTATCCATCCGGACACACTCTGCAAAAAGGACATCTATTTTAAGTGATTTTTGTCTCAATTCACAAAATATTGGCATGATGATTCGGAAATTAACACAATATTTAACAGCTTTGCATGTGGTATCAAAATTGCAGATTAGGACTATTTCAATTTTTATATATGTTAGAGAGAAATATCAGGGAACTTGATTCGGTAATAAAAGGTGATTCATCATTAACCTGGTTGAAACAACAATAGTTTTTGAAGGACTGTTGACAAGTTAATTCAGCAATGGACACATCAAATTCTAGACGTGCAGAAAATTTAAATGAAGATAACCTTTCTTCTCTTCTTCCTTACGATGTTGCTGACAGACAGGCTGATGTTATCATTTTAAGGATTAATGTCTTAAAAAATGTCACCACATCAAATGTATGGCTTTTCATCAAACTCATAGCTAGGAAAAGTCTGTCTAATATAGTAAATGAATGAAGGATAATGTGGGATTATCTCAGTATGAATACCGATTGTAGGAGGAAGGCATTCATTTTCTTACTTGAGTATGATAACTACAAACTTACAGTAAATTCTAAAATTATGGGGAAACATAACAAAACGTATCCAGTGAGAGCACAACAATAATTATTTTGTGAGGTTCCTTCTTTGCAGTTTCTCAATAGAAGTTTTCAAAACCTTGACTTTGGTCCTCGGAGGCAGAGGATGGCATTTAGGAGGCTCATTTTTATAACAGAGCACATCAAAGTTCTCTGCCAGGCCTTTCTAGTTTCATTTTGTGTTTTCACCCATCTCCTCTACTGTACATCACTTTCTCAAACCGTTCATTACTATTGTTTAACTTATGCTCACCACGGTGCGGCCACACAGACTTCTTGGGAAGATGTAATGCTATTTCCTCTATCATTGCTCTTCACACGTAGAAATGGTATTATGTAGATCTTATTCACTCCACTTGGTATTTCTGGAGTCCTGTTTCTTTCTTTCTTTCTTTCTTTCTTTCTTTCTTTCTTTCTTTCTTTCTTTCTGTCTGTCTTCTTTCCTTCTTCCCTCCCTCCCTCCCTCCTCCCCTCCCTCTTCCTTTTTTCCTTCCTTCCTGCCTGCCTGCCTGCCTGCCTGCCTTCCCAAAGTCCATTTGTGTACTAGGGATAAATACTGATCCACTACCAGAGGCCCCATAGATTAATCAGACCGCCAAACTGACATCCACGTTCAGGGTGCCTGGAACAGTCCAATGCTGGTTTCCCAGCTATTAGTCTGGGTTCCATGAGCTCTCCCTTGTTCAGGTCAGCTCTCCCTGTGGGTTTCTCCAGCCTGGTCTTGACCCCTTTGCTCATCACTCCTCCCTCTCTGCAACTGGATTCCAGGAGTTCAGCTCAGTGCTTAGCTGTGGGTGTCTGCTTCTGCTTCCATCAGCTACTGGATGAAGGTTCTAGGATGGCATATAAGGTAGTCATCAATCTCATTATAGGGAAGGGCATTTAAGGTAGCCTCTTGCCTATTGCTTAGATTGTTAGTTGGGGTCATCCTTGTAGATCTCTGGACATTTCCCTAGTACCAGATTTATCTTTAAACCTATAATGGCTCCCTCTATTATGGTAATCTCTTTTCTTGCTCTCCTGTATTCTTCCCCTGCCTTGATCTTCCTGCTCCCCCATGTCCTCCTCACCCCTCTTCTTCTCCCCTTCTCTTTCTCCTAACTCCCTCTCCCCTCCCCCCATGCTCCCAATTAGCTCAGTAGATCCTGTCCCTTTCCCCTTCTCAGAGGGACCATGTATGTCTCTCTTAGGGTCTTCCTTGTTTCCTAGCTTCTCTGGCAGTGTGGATGGTAGGCTGGAAATCCTTTGCTCTATATCTAAAATCTACATATGAGTGAGTGCATACCATGTTTGTCTTTTTGTGACTGGGTTACCTCACTCAGGATGGTTTCTTCTAGTTCCATCCATTTGCCTGCGAATTTCAAGATTCCATTGTTTATTTCCACTGAGTAGTACTCCATTGTGTAAATGGACCACATTTTCTCCATCCATTCTTCAGTTGAGGGGCATCTAGGCTGCTTCCAGGTTCTGGCGATTACTGCTGCTATGACCATGGTTGAACAGGGGACTGTGCTTCTGACGCTTTCATTCTGTGGGGCCCACCATTCTCCCCTGGTTGTACAGACGATGCAGGTGCAGAGGTACTGCCAGTATCCCCTGGCAATCTGGCAGCATGCCATGCACCCTAAAAGAGTTTTCAGCCTCAGCCTTCCCTATCAGAGCTTACTGTCGTGTTTCAATGCATTGTGTTGTTTTCTTTACCCCTGTCACTGCACCCCTACAGTTGGAAATTTTGATGCATGGGAGGCATAACAAATGCAGAACATGATAATATTTTTCACATAGACTACAATTACCTCAATTCTTTCCTCCTCTTGGACATTTGATGTTCTTGCAATTGTCCCAACATTCCCTAGCATTAAATTCATTGTTTTCACTGCTGTGAGAGTATCGTCAGTGACTTCTATCCCAACTGTCCTCTTTAAAAAAAAATCTCCCCCAGTATTTGAAAGAGTTAAAGTGGCTTCCAGAAGTGCCTGATGTTCTGGGAGAACCAGGCTCATCGTCGTTTGTCTGATTCATTTTCTGTGTGGGAGGTGTGCAGTTCTAACCTTGCCACTGACAGCAAAGTTCAGGCTCGTCTCATACCGCAGAGAAGTCTGTCCTTGTCGCTTTGGGCGACTGAAGCATTGCTGTCAGACAATGATAATATGTGCTACTCTGTCAACATGCTGCTGCTTGATGGTACCATTTCTGCCTTGGATTGGGGAACTTGCAATCTACTTTCTTCATCCAGACTGTCTTAAACAGTGGCAGGTTTTATTTAGATGGCACACGTGCTGCAGATGCTTCTTGTCTAGGTTTGAGTGCAATTGTTCAGTCGTTCCATTGCAACAGAAGCGATGCCATAAAGGAAAAGCATTTGTCTAATTATCTGACCAGGATGAGTGTACAGATAAGGTGATTGTAGATTTTAGATACATCAATTGCAATTTCGTAAGCAGCGTCTGAAAATAGGTTATGAGTCACCATGGGGAGAAGGGAAGGAAGGTTTGATTTTAAGGGAGGATGCTGGCTGATGGAGGATGCCAGCTTTTTCTGTAGGTCTGGCATCCACCACCCAGAAGGCAGCACACCACACTTTGCCTTTCTGTTCCTGTTTGTCTTTGCATGTGGTTTGGTTTCAGATTTAACTTACTCTCTCTGCTCTGTGTCCAGTGGTCCTTTCTAACTGCTTACTCTGCCAAGTGACAGTTTTGGGAACTAATAGAAGTTGTAGAGACAAGAACCCCAGGTGAACTGCCTCACAGGATTTCAGCTATGTGAGGGCTGGTTCTTATGAGTAAAAACAATTAAAATGACAAAATGGGATATTAGCATTCATTTAAGCCAGTCTCCCACCCACAAGCAAAACTCATCTATGTTGTGCAAATGGGGATAATTTTGCTTGAATTCTGTCCATAGCTAGCAGATCTTTATCTCATCAGAGAGCTCATTTATTCTGAGAGACTTATAATGAAATATTTTTACTGAATGTACTTGTGCACATCTGTAAACCCAGCACTCAGGATGCAGAAGCATCATTAATTCAAGACCAGACTGGGATATATACAAGATCCCGTCTTTAAAGGAATCCCTTTCTATCGTTTCTTGAATTCATTGGCTTCTCTGGAAATCAAAGAATACTATTATGAGAGATTTCTTTGTGTTATAATTAAGAGACACATTTATCTTCAATGCCTTATTCTAGAGCCCAGTTGATGAAATATGGTTCTATCATTTGTAAGAGTTACATTTAAACTGGTCATTTTATTAGATTCTCTCACAGACTGTCTTTAATAGGAATGTAGTTTGCAAAAATAGAAGCTTATATATAAGACTGAATGCATGATTGCAGCATGAATGTTGTGAATGAAACTGAGAGAAAAATAAATTAGAAAAAATGTTTTCAATACACTACACACAGAACAAAAGGCAGCATGGGGTCTGAGAGTTTTGATACCCAGCTGTTGACCACACCTAACTCATCTCCATTATCTGGACATCATCTGTAATTTGAAAGAATTTTTGAGATGTTATCCTACTTTTAAACTTAAAAAAAAAACTTTTCTAGTTCTAACCTTATACAGATTTTTTTTGATAATTTTGATAATTTTTAGTGAACACAATTTATCCTCTTAACAGAAACCAATTACTTAGTATTTAATGTTATTTCTTACTGAAGTTATCTCCAGTCAATGTATCAATCCTCTAAAGATACAAGAATAGAGACCTATGAGGCTACAGAGATGGCTCAGTGGGTAAAAGGGATTGTTGAACATGCATGACGGACGTGGGTTCAACTCCCCAGAACTCAAGTAAAGCTGGGCATATCAAGTGAGTACCCATAGTCTTAGAGAGGACAGGAGAATCTCTGGAAGCTCATGGGTGTATGGAGCAGAAAAACAAGAAGCTTGAAGCTTGAAACAAAATGGAAAGCAAAGAACTAACTCCTGAGTGTATCCAGTGATCTTCACACACGATGGCTTGAGAGGCATGTGGACATATGCACACACACACACACACACACACACACACACACACACACACACACACACACACACACACACAGAATGCTGTATACTTGGTATTGGGCCTTTTTAGATGAACTTTAGATTTAAGTTATCAAATTCACATACAAAAACGTACAAAGACACACACTACACATACATGTCCTCTGCAGTGGGCGGTATACCTCTGTATTTTCTTTCTGCATCTGTCAAGTGTGTGTTCATCAAGAATTCATTTTTCAGTCTTGCACATTGGGGTCTTACTCTCATACTATTGTGTTTTCTATGTTCTATGGATGGCGGCTTCTGTCCGACACTATGTTTGTGGGCTACAGCCATAAAGATGGGGTAGTGTGGCTGCTCGTTTTGTTTACAATGTAATGCATGCACATACCGTTATCTCTTCAATTCACTGTTGATATGCAATTATATTATTTCTTGTTTTGGATTTTTGTGTGTTTGTTTTCCTTTCCTCTTTTACAGACAATGCAGCTGGGGATACTTTTTCTCTTGTCAAACGGTGTGCAGTCCCAAGAGCTCTCTTCTGTGTGAGTCCAAACCCAAAGGTGCTGCACAGCAAGGTATGTGAAATTTCAATAGTAGCAAATCAAGCCCCAAAGTCCTGA
Organism: Cricetulus griseus; assembly: GCF_003668045.3. Taxonomy (NCBI): domain Eukaryota; kingdom Metazoa; phylum Chordata; class Mammalia; order Rodentia; family Cricetidae; genus Cricetulus; species Cricetulus griseus. Next base: position 8,240,264 of record NC_048603.1, on the reverse strand, counting down.
AATAGATTATATCCCAACACACAAACGCTCTCCTCACTCTGTGTCAGGGCACCAAGTTGGTGTTGTCAAGTGTCTCACCTTTTACAGCTGGGTGATAGATATGTCCTGTACTTCATGGTATTTTCATTTTGCAAGTTCAGTGACTAAAAATCTGAACATTTCCAATTGTTTGCTGACCATTTATCTCTTCCTCATCCTCTTGTCTTTGAGATAGGGTTTCAAGTAGCCCAGGATTCTCTGAGGCTCACTATGTAGTGTAACCAGACTTTGAAGGTCTGATTCTTTTGCCTCTGAACTCTTGGCTACTGGGATTACAGACTTGCGTCACTATGTCTGGTTTACGATTTAATTTTTTCAGATTTATTTATTTTTATTTTATGCATATGGGTGTTTTGCCTGCACATACATCTCTGTGGATCACATGTGTGCATATGTGCTCACGGAAGCCAGAAGAAGGCCAGATCCTCTGGGACTGGGCTCTTGAATTGAACCCGGGAATTGGGAATTGAACCCGGGAATTGGGAATTGAACCCAGGTCCTCTGAAAGAGCCGCCAATGCTTTTAAACACTGGGCCATCACGCTTTCCAGTTAATATTCTTGATTTTGGAATTTATCTTGTAAGTATTATGAATATCTTGTGCTAACAGAATTTTTTACTTCTTTAGTATTTTTATAAAATATGTTCTTGGTTTAAGTGCCTTTAGTCAGTACATTTGGAATATTGAATCCTATTAAGAAATGCCTTCTTCACTCTGAAGTCATGAAAAATATTCTTTTCAAAAGTTTTTGAGAAAGCTTATTGCTTTGCCTTCAATTACAAATGGTTGTAAATGCCATATGTATTATATAGGGGAAAATGGCAATATTAAATATTAAGAGAAAACAGTCACTTTTTTTTCTAAACAAGATATTTGGCATTTGTGGAAGAGCAGAAGAGATTTTTCTGTATACTGTTTGAAACTGTAGTGTACAGAAATTACAGTGCTTTATAAATCATACATATGTGTGAGGTTGCCAGATATTGAAAAATGTTATTCTTTTAAATTTTATTTCATTTATCATCACTGTGTATGTGTATATGTGTATGATATGTGTGCGGGGAGATGCCTGTGCCACCAGGCACTTGTGTGGGGCAGAGGACAATTCTATCACCTTAGTTTTTTTTTCCTTCCAACTTTAGTGGATCCTGGGGATCAAAGTTGGGCTTCCCAGCTTGTGTATCAAGTGCTTTTCCCCGCTGAGTGATTTCTCTGGCCTGGGTCCAGACTGTTTTCTGTGATTCTGGAATGCCAGAGAAAGGTATTTTCAGACGATGATAAGAATAGCTTCTCTGACGTTGCCAGAACATTCAGCCATCCCTAAGTCATGTTCACACTTCGTGCAGCCATGCTGAAATACAGAACAATGATTAATTTTAATCTTTCTATTCGGGTGACAATCGATGTTTTTCCCTGAGGACAGTCAGTGGGGTCGTTTAGTTTCATGGAAGCATCAGTGGGAGAGTTGGGTATTGTCTGTTGTTTGTTGTCACGCCAAAGAAAACTTGTCCTGACTCTGCATGACATATTTTCTCATCAAGTTTATGCACGTGGTTTTAAAGTTTCTGTGGTCCATTTTGGTTCTTTTCGGGTAGGACCTAAGGAATGGGGTCTAGCTCATTCTTGTGAAATTGGGTGTCCTGTTATTCCAGGACCATTGTTTGAAAGATGGTTCTTTGCTGATTTATGTGACACTATTGTTGAAAGAAATAGATTTTAAGTATAAGCAGTCATTTCTTCACCTTCTCTTCCATTAATTACTGGAGCTTTGTTACAGGTTTCAAAATAGTAATTGTTAAGCCCACAATTTCATAGTTTCTCTCTTCTTTCTCCTCCTCTTGAGGGGTGTGGAGTAGATATTCGAGATCAAACTCAGTTTTTGCCATGCCAGGCAAGTGCTCTGTCGTTGAGCTGTACCCCTAGGCTTACACAGATACCCCTTTCATGTTAATGGTAGTATATGCTTTAGAATTCTCACAGAAATGTTAGTGAGGATTTTGATAGGGGCTGTACTGTATCTATAGATCAATTTGGATATTATTGCCCTCTTATAATATTAAACCTTATGATTAGTAATTATGAGTTTCTTTCTCCTTACATAATTCTTTAATTCTTCTCAACAATGTTTTATAACTTTTAGAGTATAAATTTATACTCTGTCAAATCTTTTCACAACTGTTTCATTTCATTGCATATTTATTATAAACAGTAGTACTTGATTTCCTCCCTCCCTCCTTTCTCTTGCTCTCTCTCCTCTCTCTCTCTCTCTCTCTCTCTCTCTCTGTCTCTCAATGTCACAAGGCTGTCCTTGAACGAGCTATGTAGTATTTAATCTCCTGATATTCCTGCCTCCTTCCAAGTACTAGGGATACAGATTACGTAATCATGCCGGGTATAGATATTTTACCAATTTCATTTTTGTATTTTTCCATTTTTAGTTTATTTAAGCATAATTGATTCTCTAAGACAAGTTCTCACCATGTAGCCCAGGTTAGCCTTGAGGTCACTATATATTTAGATCAGGCTGGCCTCAGTCTCTTAGTCATCTTGCCTTAGCTTCCCTGGTATTGGGATTGTCGGTGTATGCCTGGCTCTTTGATACTTTTCTAACCTCTGTTTTCTGTCTGTCCTGCTGTCTTTCTGTTGTCTGGATCATTTCTGAGCCTGCCATACCTACCCAAGTAAGCACCCTGAGTCAGATCTCCTGTGAACCCAGCCTATGCCAATTATGCAGAGTTAATTGGGGGCTTAGGTTAAGTCCTGTATCTAAAAAGCATTGTGAACCTTATGGGTGAAATTCAGGCCCGGGGAGCCAGAAGGTTGCACAGACCTACACTCTAGGAGTTCAGCTTACTGGTGAGCTCAAAGGTGGGTTATTAGAGTCTACTTTGGAGTCATTTCATTGAAGGGGTTTAATTTTATCCACTTTATAATGAAGACCCTAGGATTTCACGAGCTTTAGATCAGCAGACATCAGCTTTGGGAAATCATCATTGCCCATGGTTTCAGCAGGAACAGCTGTGTCCCATCCCCTCCTGCTAATAAGCCTGCTGGGAAGCTTTGCCTGAAGTTTGCAAAGGAGTGAAGAGGTTCTGCAAGAAAGTAAGACTCAAATGTAACCATCATCAGTGTGAGAGCTCTGTGGTGCAGGAGCCGGGCCGGCCCCACACCCACTCAGGCAAGATGAGCGATTCTCAGTAATTATTTGGTTTGGAAATATTTGTGAGAAAGTATAGTTTAGCTCCATGGATTCTACCTTTGTGTGTAGGGCACTACAGTGTGTGTGTGTACCATATAGATGAGAAAATCAGTGGCCGCAGTCATCCACAATCACCTCGTTACACTGTTGTTTGCAGAACTTAGCAGAAAAAGCCGTATTTGTAAGTATTTTTTCAGCTTTCTTAAAACCGAGAAATTGCTGGGTGGTGTTGGCACATGCCTTTAATCCCAGCACTCAGGAGGCAGAGGCAGGCAGATCTCTGTGAGTTGAGACCAGCCTGGTCTACAAGAGCTAGTTCCAGGACAGCCTCCAAAGCCACAGAGAAAAACCCTGTCTCAAAAAACCAAAAGAAAAAAAAAAAACCCAAGAAATTAGATGAAAGCTGATGAGTTTTCTACCTTGTCTGGACATGTTGAAATACAATTTTCCTAAATTAAGCAAGATGCCATTTTGTCTAGGAAATGTTCTTTCATTGCTGTGGGCTGGTATTTTATCCATGGACTCTTTATTTCCCTAACACAAGGGCTTATTTAGGGAAATTCCTGAAGAAGCCTACAAAGGGTTCTCCTTTCTTAGAGTTTGATAAGAGACGTTCTTTTTTGACACATTGTGTGGGGTGGGAGGAAGAAGGAAGGTAGAGAGATGGGGAAGGGAGGGAGAGCTGATATTCTGTTGATGGTTGTAGGTGTCTTGTCTAGATATGAATATGGCGGTTTTATGCCCCTTCTTACAGTCAGCTCAGAGTGGAGAAACCCAGTGAGCCCTTATTTCCTGTCTCGACCGCCTCGACCAGCAAGGAAGACAAAACACCCAGACTCTTTCTTAAGCAGTTTACTCAGGAAACTGAAACAATCTTCTGACTCCAGGAAAGACCCCCACAGCTTAAAAGCACTCTTGCCAGCCAGCCCCAGAACGCTATGCGGCTAAGGTGGATAGGCTCGCATTTGCTGATGCAAATTTGAATCTTAGACCAAGCCAAATAAGGAGTTGTTTATTCCAGAGAGCGCTCACCCTCGGGATGGTGGAAAGTGGAGAGCATCACAGCTCTCCACAATTTTCCTGCCATTTTAAGATGTGCTGCTCTGGGCATTTGCCAGGCTGTGGAGCTGCTGGTTCACTTTCTGGCCTCTTCATTGCTTCTCTGCAAAATCATTTTCTCTTATTCTGCCCATATCTCTCTTTCCTGTCAGCCTTTCCCATTGCATCAGAAACACAAAGACCTTCCGTGGGCTGCCCCGGCTCTATGCTTCTGTGAGGATAGTATAGTGCGTGTGTCAATCAGCCTGGCTTCTTTGACATCCAAAGCTGTGTAGTACTCATTAAAACGCTGTCTAGTCCATGCTGGGAGAACCCACAGAAACAGCTGACCTGAGCAAATGGGAGCTCATGAACCCCAGTCTGACAGCTGGGGAACCATCATAAGACTGAACCAGGCCCCCTGAACATGGGTGTTAGTTGGGGGGGCTGGGCAGTCTATGGGGCCTCTGGCAGTGGAACCAGTATTTATCCCCAGTGCACTAATGGGCTTTGGGAGCCCGTTCCCTATGGAGGGATACTGTTGCAGCCTAGATACACAGGGGACGGCCTAGGTCCTGCCCCGAATGATATGACAGACTTTGATGATCCCCCATGGAATGCCTCACCCTCCCTGAGGGATGGATGGGGGTTGGTGGGGGGAATGGGAGGGAGAGGGAACTGGGTTTGATATGTAAAATCAGGTTGTTTTTAATTTAAATAAAGAAAGAAAACAATCCAAACTAGAACCCCCAAACACTGTCTAGTTAGCTACTTTTTGTGAATTTGGGGGATTGGATGTAGGGCCTTGCACATAGGTCAGAACCAAGCTGTGTACCCAGTGCCCCTTGTTACCTTTTACGTGAGTCAGGGCTGTGCTAAGCTAGCCAGGCTGACCAGGGCTGATTGATATACCTATCAGGCTCCAGGGGAGCTATGGTCACAGCCAAGCCCACAGAGCTTTCGACTTTGAACATGTGTTTAATTACTATTTTTCTCTATGCCAGTCATTCAAAGGTAATATTTTTAAATTACATAAATCAAGGTGTTTCAACAGAATGTCTGTTAAAGTATTGTATATCTTGGGGGGTGTGAACTTATTAATATCTTTTACATGCCCATGTTATTTATTAGATATGGAAGATATAGTCATATTATTTTGTATTCTGATTTTTTTCAAGTAATCCTTATCTTTCTAAGTCTATATCATTTTACTTTCCTAAACTCTATTCCCTCCATGTATGCATGAAGACGAGCAATTCATTAATTTTAGATTGTTTAGGCTAATTTCACTGTGTGTACTCCTGACTTTATTAGAGATGAATTTAGAAGGGACCCTTAATTCATGTAGGCTTGACTGTTGATAGGGATGACTTCCAAGGAAATCCACTTATAAACGGAGTTGATAAGTAAAGAATATGAAAGCAAGTGTGTTTATGAGTGAGAGAATAAAAGTATCCCCTCCAATGTCATCGTCCTCTTTGGCATCGTTTTCAGTCTTTGTGGGCGAACACTAATAGATAGTTTTAATCTTTTCTCAGGAAACACCTTTAGCATCACTGACACACACAGCCCAGCCTCATGGAGAGAAACCAGGAAGAAACCGGGAAGGGCAGACTCCTCTACCAAGAGGTCTGCTTGGCAGCTCAACGACTGGATTTTTTCCTTCAGAAAGGAAATGCCCACAAAGAGGTGTTCAAGCCACACATCCTGGCTCTCAGAGAGACGGTTCAGCAAGCCTGCATTAAACTCATGTTCCTGCATCCGGTGGGTTATGGTAGGAAGGCTGAGGAGCTCTTATGGAGGAAAATGTACTCTGACGTGGCCATGCTGCTCATGAAGACCAATAAGAAAGAAACGGACACTTTCCAACACTGGGGAGAGCCCCTGCATGCTCACTTGAAGGCTGGCCTCAAGTTCTACGAGCATCTCTTCCTGTTCCTGCAGGGCCACTATGAGCTGAGCTTGCAGAGCTACATAGACTGGCCTCACAGGGCCATCCACTTGATTGGCTGTAAGAAAGTGGGACCCACGTCAGCAGAAGAGGCCTCCTGGGCCCGCATGGCCTGTCATCGCTGCCTGCTCTACCTGGGAGACTTGTTCCGTTATCAGCATGAGTTCCTAGACCTGGCCACCAGGAACTTGGCAGAGAGATGCTATTACCGGGCCTTGTCGGTGGCCCCACATATGGGGATGCCCTTCAACCAACTGGGCGCTCTCATGGGGAGTAAGTATTATGACCTTGAAGCCACCTATTTCTATCAGCGTTGCCTCCACTCGGAAGTGCCTTTCAAAGGGGCAGCTTGGAACCTCAAACGGCTCTATGACCACGCAGGGAAGAGGTACAGCCGTCTGAAGAGGTACCAGGGGCGGAAACTGTCTCACAGCCAGAGGCAGTGTTGGGACAACAAACGGCTTCTGGTTAGCTTCCTCTACCTTCAGAGCCTCCTGCAGCCTAAGAGGAAATTCAAAGCCGCAAGGCTAATAGCCCTGTGCCAGCTGGTTCTTGAAGACTTCCGTCTCTGTCTTTCCTACCGGCTGCGTCCATCAGGCCCGTGCCAGGCTTCCACAGAAGATAAACCTCCTAAAGGGTATCTGTTTCTCCCGGACCTCCTCATCTTCCACATGGTGGTCCTTTGCCTCATGAACGTGCACAGCCTGAGGAAATCGGGCGCGAAACAGCAGAAACCTGCGGTTATCTTCACTTTGACTCTCTTCTCTCACCTGGTACAACACGTGAACACGCGGATCCAGGCTGAGCTGCAGAGGAGGAAGCTGACTCCAGAAGGCGCTTCTTCCGGGGATGGATGCTGGGAGAGAGAGCCTGGAAAGCCACATCAAGATTTGCCATCTCCTGGGCTCCAGAACAGCAACTCTGAGAAAAGCCACTGGTGGTCTGGTCTTTCTAGGGAGAGCGAGGGCAGTTTTCATTCCTGCCGCGACTCCGATGAGACAGAGGAAGAGGAAGATGCCTCCTTAAGTTCCCAGGTCCAATCAGACACGAGCAGCGAAGCATCCCACTCAGACGTAACGGATGACGAAGGGAGTGGCTCCGTGAGTTCAGATGCGATTCAGAAAAGCGGAGGCGCATCCAAACCTAAAGCTGCTCACCCTAGAAACAAACTGAAGGCGTTTGTACCTCCCGACAGTCTGCTTGATCTCTTGAAAACAACTCTATCTTCCAGCCTGCCAGCTCCTTTGAGCCAAAAACTCCAAGGAAAACGTGGCTTGCCCCTGGCTTCCGTCTTCAGTCATGATGTTCTGTCACCCCAGTCCGAGCCAAGCCCTGCCGTCCGTGCTTCTTTGTGCGCCGAGGGAGAGATGAGCAGTGTTGCCGACACAGAGTTCCACACGGGTTCCTCTTGGGAGCAGAAGCCCCCCATTGCCCAGACCAGCAGTCTCCAGACCACTCAGTGGAAACTGGACATTCTGTCTGCAGAGGGGCTCTTGCCTACCATCAAGGTGATCCTGGACTGGCTCCGCAGCAACCACAGCCTGCTCCTGTCACATTGGAGGAGCGTGTTTAGCTTGTGGGACCACCTCTGTGTGTTGCTGAATTTGTTGCCCTCAGAGGGAGACCTTCAGCATCCAGGCCTTGGCCTGCCTCACTATCTCCAGGACTTGCTGCAGAGCTGTCAGTGGCCACACACTCCCAAGTCCCCTCAGCTCCCTGAGGACCTTGCCCTGTTCCAGCAGCCTTTTCCTCAAGTGTCCCAGGATAGGGCAGGGTTGGGGCAGGTTCCGCCTCCGCTCACCAACCGTGAGGAAGCTATCGTCCGTATCTGCTTCTTCAGAAGTTTTGGTCACTTTGCAACTAGACTCCCGGGACAATTCTTGACCTTTGACTCGAAGCTGGGTGTCTTTGTGAGCAGTCCCCTTGAAAGGTCAGAAAATCCGCCGCCACAGCAGCTTCCAAGGACAATCACACGGATCAGGTTTTCCAAAGACATAGTCCAGCTTTGGCTTCAGCGGGAAGTGGCCCTGCTGGAGAAAACCCTCCGAGGTCCCCAGACTCGGTCAGTGTTGACCCCTTACCTGTTTCCTGACCCCAGGGCCCTCTGTGAGCATCTTTCAGTCATACAGAAACTAGCCACCAGTGCTAAATTCTTTCTTATCATACCCAAGATCGTGGTTGACACACTGTACATCCTAAAATGGGAAGATCACAGAGCCTTGGAAGCCATCACCTTCCTAGAAGACGAGCTAAAGAGGAGGAACCAGTACATTCTCTGCCAGTCCTTTGTGTCCAAGAGGTTGGTGAGGCCCAGAATGACTAGACCAGACTCTGATGCCTGGGACCTCTACAATATTCTTGAGTTCTGCAAAAGCCTGCTGGATTCATCCAGGCCAGGGATATTGGAGCCCAGCAGCATGGTGACGATCATTACTGGCGTCTGTCTGGAGCACCCTAGGAATTTCTCATACCCTCTGCAGCTGGTGCTGGGGATGGCAACGGAAGCCGGTGTGGAGGTCAAGAACATCCTGAACTTCCACAAAGAATGGAAAGTGATCAGTTGACGTCGTTGTCGTATCTCCCTGTTCCTTGTCCTTCAGTGCTTAGTGCTCCAATCTGGCGTGTTTCTTTGTCCTAAGCACCTAACGCTGAGGTAGGCAATGTGTACATGAGTATTTGTGTCTACCTGTAGGTGGAACTGTAGCGTGCCAGCTTTCAGAGGCCTTTCCTGTTTCCTTCCTGGCCTTCTTAGCTCTCTGTATCATGCTTCCTCTGATGTCAAGCTCAAGTTTAACTCGTTGTTAAGTGATCTTACGGCAAAGCAGCAAATTCAGACGTCACTTCCGTGTCCAAATACATGGACATCCAAAGCTTCATGGACGTTCTGTGACTTACTTAGCTCTGGTTTGTGACATGTAACTTTTATGTCTATTGTTTTATTATGGTGGGGCCAGGTCTCTTACGGAAGGCATGTCTCTGCCATCTATGTAACTCAATAAATATAAAGCTAAAATGTCACTGGTAATGAGCTTTATTGATGTCCCTGGTCATGTTGAAGTATGATTGAAATAGATCCCAGGATTGGCAGGTTCCATTCTGCTTTGGGTAAGTTGGGAATGTACAATATTAGCCTTTTAACCTGCATCTGCTGAGAAATTTTTCAACTTTCATTTTTATGGAATCATCCCTTGTTTTTTCCTGGCTCCAAGATACCTTTTGGGAGCTGTTCTCAATCTCCTGCCTTAACTGGAATAAAGAAAATAATTGGTGTATTCTTTTTTTGTTTGTTTGTTTGTTTTGTTTTTAGAGACAGGGTTTCTCTGTGGCTTTGGAGCCTATCCTGGCACTTGCTCTGGAGACCAGGCTGGCCTTGAACTCACAGAGATCCCCCTGCCTCTGCCTCCCAAGTGCTGGGATTAAAGGTGTGCGCCACCAACGCCCGGCAATTGGTGTATTCCTTTAGGACACCACATTATGGAGGGATTCCTGCCCTCTGTCCAATGGCCTCCTCATAAACTCAGCCTCTATCCAGCTGCTTACCTCACGTGCAGAGAAGGCTTACACACCTAGCTTCTCCCTCCCTCATGAATTCTTACCGTATTCCTCTGTAATTCAGCGTCTCAGCCAAACTTTCAGTTCCTTCACCCTCTCACATGTTAAACTGCTTTTGCATTTATTATATCTATTAGAAAAAACTTTAAAAAGCCTCAAGTATGATCTCATCCTAACTTTACCTTTTCTGATGTTTTATTTACATTTTCATGCTTCTTCTGAACACATAATTTTTTTAAAAAAAATCTATAATGAATAGATATAATTGGATAAGGATCTTTTATGGGTGTGTGCATATTCATGTGTGAAGGTATGTAACCCTGTGCCATAGCACATGTGTGGAGGTCAGGGGCCAGCCTCTGTGTTGATCCTAATCTTTGACTTTAAGACAGGGTCTTTTGTTATTTGCTGTAGCATACTTCAGGCTAGCTGGCCTGTGAGCTCCCAGAGAGTCTCCTGTCTCTGCCTCCATCTCAGATCCTGTTGTGTGTGACTGTAAATGGACTCAAGGGATCCAATATTGGGTCCTCACCATTGAAATTGAAAGCTTTAACCATCAAAACATCTCTCCAGGCTCCAATAAGCATCTTTTCAACCTATTTCAAGTTACAAACATTTTGTATCATTATATTTGCTTCTCTGTCTCCTTGAATAACTTTCTATGAGGGTGTAAGTACTTTTCTTTCCCAACTTCTAGTATTAAATCACTAATCATATGATTAAGGTTGCTTTGTTACCATTTGCATTATTTTCACCATACATGAGCAGATTCTTTTACAATTAAAATGCATACATATGCTAGGTGTGGTATAGGCTTTCAATACCAGCACTGGGGAGGCAGAGGCAGAATTGTACATTGGAGAACAGTCTAAGATCCACATCAAAAAAAAAAAAAAAGATCCACATCAAGATGCCATCTCAAACGAAAACAAAAAGGATAAACAAATATTAAGTAATTTATATGTACATGTGTATATCAAGTTTTAAGAGTCATTGTCTGGAATATTGTTTACTTTCGATGAGAAAACTCACATTTTATAAAGTTTTATAGCACACAGTTTTCATCAAGTGTGTAATGATGATTTTCTTACCTATTCTATAAAAATGACCATTGTATGGGAATGTAATACTTATATAATTCTATTTTTGACATTTGTTTGTAAAGCTTTCTCTCCCATTATAAATAACATCAGCAAATTATCCTTGATCATTAGAATAAATTCCTAGAGATACTATTGCAGGCAAGAGGTTATTGAAGCTATAATGTTCCACATATCTGGGAAAGAATTTTTTCTCAGATAAAGTTCTGAAGGCATCTTCTTTAGCACAAGTTATCTGTATAATTCCAATGAGTCGAATGCATTTGTGGACAGCTTCTAACCCATTTACCTTTCTTTCAACGAATGCAGTGGTGGACCCTTGTCAGGAAGTTATGTGTTTGTTTTGTTTCTGCCATCTCTCCGGTTTGGTCTGAGCATAAGCATTCTTCTTCAGAGCACTAGAAGACTCTAGAAGAGACTAGAAGTGTCTGGAAGAGCAAACCAGAGAAATGACACACACACACACAAATGACCTGAAACGTTACTTTTGTTGATGCAGCCACTTTCTCTGTAGCTTAGAGATTGGGCTTCTCCATCACTCGGTGTTGGCAAAGCTTGGCACCTTGACCTGACTAAGAGTGGTAAGGGAATGAAGAAAGGGCAGACAGAGGCGCACACACACACACACAAAAAAAACTGGCATCTGGTGGATTGTGGGTACTCTAATTGGAGGAATTAATGACCTCTGCACTGGGGAACCTCAGGCATGGTGGGATGGTGGGGAGGGGCTAGCTTATCTTGGTGGAAAATTTCTCTAGATGAGCATTCTCATGCTGTAAACAATCCAGGAGGAAGAAGGTGCAGTTGGTAGTTTTGACATAAACTCATCAATGGCTTGTAGACTAAAGAAAGACATGGACCAAAGGAAGGTCCATTCTGAGCCTGACCCAAGGAGGCTTTGCCACTTCCATAGGTCTGAGGCTCTGTCCATATCAACAACACATATGCACTCAGCACTTTCTCTGATCCCCATACCATAGCCCAGCCTGACTTCAAAGTCCTAACTCTCCTGTCTCAGCCTCCCGAATGTTGGAATTAGAGGCATCTCCCAGATTGGTAAGCTACATTTTCCGTTTTCCTGCTTTGTGCCATGAACTACATATGCTGTACTTTATTTCCTCTGCCCTCCATTTACATGTTATGGCTGTTTCTGGATATCAAGAAAAAACTGGCTTTCTGAACTACCAATAATCTCAAGCTTGTCATATTTTAAAAGGCTTCAGATACTTCAAACAACTATACACACATTTTCTTTGGACTTGTTTCTCCCTTAAAGTCTCTATTTCTTCAACAAATGTATTTGCTTCACTTTCTTCTTAGATGTTTATTTTTTAGACCCTACATTCTGGCTTCTGTATCCAGGACTCTGTTGGAAATTCCCTCACCAAGGTAAGTTCCATGAAAAATAGTTGATGACTTTAAATTCTTTATTTGGGTCGAGATAAGGTGCTAGAGTGTTTAATTCCCATTCATGGAAGGCCCATGTGTAATTCTCAGCAAAAATTTCTCCCATCCATTGCCTGGAAACTCTTCAAAGGAAGAAGAATCAAGCTTGTTATTTTTGTTCCTCTAACAATTTCTCCGGTTTCCTATTCTCATCAGTGTTTGATAGATACAATAGATAGATAGTTTCACACACAATTGGGCATCTTCCCCCAAGAAATCCAGCTTTAGAGTGCAGAAACCTGTTGAATTTCAAAAGAGGAATCTTTTGAATCATTCAGAGACTACATGGAGTTTCAGAGGGTTCAGTCCAAGGTTGCTTTGTCCTTGGTGTTTGAGCAGAACATTGTTGTTGGGGAGTTTGTGCCACCTTCCAGGGGAATGGAAAATCATGGTTTTCTGAAGAAGGCAGAGTTGTTCAAATGCACGAAATATTGTCATCAGATAAAACTTTTGCTTCACAGGTCAAGACCGATGACCTTCTGAGAACCAACTGTTTTCTTTCTTCTTACTCTAGAATTTAAGAAGGAATCGTATTTGCAAAGATGCCTGAAGTGAAGCCAGTGTGAAACCTGCAGCTATGCAGTGACATAGCTCATATCCCAATCTAAATATATCTGGCTCTCAATCTGTCATAAGTAGGTCTAGATCAGGTGTCAGCACCAAATCTAATGACAGTCAATGATATTTTACAATGTCTCTGTGAACCTCAGGGATAGCTGGCAGGGCAACTTGTGGAGAACAGAAAACAAGTGCCCTCTTGTCCTATCTTGTTGTCCCCGCTTTGTCCATTCTGTCTCAGGTAGGAGAATTGCTGGAACCTTGACAGTAGATTTCATCTCTGCCTTGAGATGATATTAACCTAAGAAGAAATTGCTTTAGGTGTGAAAATATTGGGTTGTCTTTACCAGGGAAATTTTATGTTTCAGTTGGAGTAGGTTTGAAGGTAAGTTATGTTTAGATAATAACGATAGCTAGATAACTCATCTGTATGTTTGCTATAGTGTATAAATTTCTGCCTTACTACAATATTCGTTTTATAGGAGAGAAGAACTGTAGTATTGTTAAGTCATATATTTTGACCAATAAGTTCCCTTATGGATTTAAGACTTATATTTTTATTTGCTTTCTCTGTTTCTATGCTGGGTTTTTCCATATATCTGAAGTTTGATATATTTAGAAATGAAGTTACTGTTTCTCCTTATATTAGGCCATTTCTCCTGTAGTCTTTGGAAGTGACATTACCTGTTTGAACAGTCATTCCACTCTCGTGCTTTCTTTCAATGAAAACAACTTATAAATAAACACACTTATGTATATAGAAACACAAAACATGCGTATTATTCTCAAGTAATTAGCTCATAGCTGACAAATATGAAATCAGTAGGACTAGAGTCTTGGATGGAAGCCAATGTTTCAGTCTTGAGGCAGAACCCCCTCCTCCCGTGGACACCATAATTCTGTTCCCAAGGCCTCTCTAGTCTTCCAACTGATTGAGTGAGGCCATTTCATCTGTTGAATATTGGTTGCCCATACATATTAGCCATATAAAAATTATCCTTATAGCGATGTAACTGTTCAGTTAAAATATTGTACTATAGCCTAACTAATATAATATGTAAGAATAAGCATTATGCTTCAAGAGCAGTAATGTTTGGAGTAGACACGTAAATAATTATACCAGCTTATAGATGGTTTGGAAAAATACCAATTCCATATATTATGTTTGCTGAAGTGGGTAGCTGACATATGCTTGTCTTGAAGAAACCCCACTGCTTGGAATCGATGCTGATATACTCAACGGCATTAAATGCAGCCTGGTACAAGCAAAATGTTGCCTGATGAGAGAGGAGATAGTGATGATGCCTGCAGTGCAGCCTAGAGGGAATATCTTCATTCCAAGTTCCTATGAGGGATCGCTTCAATCCGTTGTCCTTCTAATCCAAGTCTTCCTCGGTACAAGATGACAAACTGCGGCATCTTCCCAACAGCTCTCCTTGCCTGCAGGCCATCTGGTTGACCTCCATCTCGCTTCCCTCATCCTCATTCTTGTTTGCTCTTCATCTTGCCCCTCAGTTAAAGCGCAATGACAGCTCAGTGCACACACATAAAGTCCATATGGTTTATGTCAGCAATTCAGGGCTGGTTGGCTATAGTGAATTTTCTAGCTCTGTCTATCATTGCTTTTCCTTACAATAGATACCTGATTTTCTAGCCATTCCAGACAGCTCCACATACACTTGTCTAGATGTTTTCTTTCCACATTCAAGTATTTCCAGTGAATGTTGGACCCCCAGGAACTGGATGGTTGTGAGCTGCCATGTAGGTTTTGGGGAATAAACCTGGGCTTTCTGAAAGAGTAGTACAAGCTCTTAGCAATAAGCCATCTCACCAGCCCCTTTACCAAGTAATCATGGTCAAGTTGCTTCATCTCTTTGAATTTGATTTCCTCAGATATGATCTATTGCAAAATACCAAGGGAGTCAAATAGAATGATGTAGAAGCTTTACCATGAAATGCAAGTATCGCTGTTATTTCTGAAGCTGCTTCCCACATGTGTGCCTTGTGGACCCTTTGTCCATGGACGATGGCTCATTCTCTGATGAAATCATATTTATATCATTTTGTTGATTTTTCTTCTTTATCTCTTGGTCTGTGAGTAAAAGAAGAAGCACTCCTTTGCTAAATGACCAAGGAAAACTGTATATTGCTTTCTTGTTTAATATGTTAAGTCAAAGCAAAAGTATATAAAATGTGACAGCTTTCTATTAGGGATTTTATTACATGGTCATTTATCATGTTTGTAGTCATGTGTATCAGAGATGGAGATTTGCAAGACAGTAGGCATTCCTTTGACCATTAGAGTGACTGGGTTTTATTTCTTTTCCTTTTTTCCCCCCAAGACAGGGTTTCTCTGTAGACCAGGTTGTCCTTAAACTCACAGAGATCCTCTGCCTCTGCCTTTAGTGCTGGGATTAAAGGTGTGTACCACCACTGCCCAGTAAGTTTTATTTCTTTAAGGGACATGAAATAAGTTCTTCAAATGATTTAGTTATGTTGTATGTTGATGTATAAGAGAAACAAAAAGAAAATATGATAGTCATAAAAAGCTTATAGAGAAGTTGTGTTGCATTGTAATATTCTACAGTGGGAACAACATAGCTATTTTCTGAGAAATGTGTGTGTGTGTGTGTGTGTGTGTGTGTGTGTGTGTGTGTGTGTGTGTGTGTGTGTGTGTGTGTGTGTGTGTGTGTGTGTGTGTTCATTAGATGTATATCAATAGGAAGTATTACATGACAGATTAGCGCTATGACATTTTGAAATGTCTTCACTACGGACATTATTAATGTCAACCCACTACAACTTTAAAGGAAAATCTTAAAACTGATGATTGCCAAATTAAGTTATATCTGTAAAAATGAATCAGTCCTATTAGGATTTTAGAAATTCAGAGTCCTTTTCTCAAGGGTCTCAGGAAGACCTTGGTGGTGGTTGCTTTATTTACTTTCCTGCTGCTGTAACAAAATATCTAGTAAATCTAATTTGAGGAAGGACTGTCTTATTTTGGCTCACAGTTTGAAGGCACAACCCAGCAAGGCAGAGATGGGAACATGAGCTTTAGGTTACACTGTGTCTGCACTCTGGAAGCAGAGTTAAGTGAATGGTGTGGTGTTCTGCCCAGCTTTTTTATATTCAGCCAGGGACCACAGCTCGTGAAATGGCGCTGCCCAAATTTAGGGTAGTTCTTCACTTCTCATTTAGAAATCAATCTAGAAACTCCTTGACAAACTGTTACAGAGGTTTGGCTCCTAGGTAACTGTACCTCCGTCACGTTAACAATCAAAATAAATCGTCACAATGGTGGTGTTGAGTCTTTTACACTCAGCTTATGCTTGCATTTATTATCAAATGCTAATAGGATATAATAATCTGGGCAGTGGTGGTGCATGCCTTTAATCCCAGGAGGAAGAGGCAGGTGGATCTCTGTGAGTTTGAGGCCATCCTGGTCTACAGAGCAAGAGCTATAACAAGTAAACAGCAACCACAGGGAAAAAAAAAAAGGAAATAATCAATAACAGATGGCCATCCCTGAAATGAATGTGAAATAAAGATAAATCGGCACCAGATAGAAGTGCTTGTCTATTTCAAGGAGAGAAAATGAATTCATTGCACAGCCAAGTAACCATAGTCTCCAGTAGTCTACAATATAGTGCAGAATAACTAGGACCAGTCATTCTACAACTCGGAAAATCAGAAGTTTTTGAAAAAGATGGAAATACCCATTACACGAATTCAATCTTGTTATACATTGAATATGTAGCAAGTGAATCTCTGTCTCATAGAGAATAATGACATTTTGTGTCAAGTGAGAACAAAAAGTAAATAGACAAAGGGATCTTAAGGCTGAAGATATTTTTTTAAAGAAAGCAGAATACCACAGGTAGTTCACTGGATTTTCTAACAAAATGGGGCTACAGGAGAAGGAGTGCATTTATTTGTAAGCAGCTGTCTTTGCTCTCTCTGCGTGGCACCCTATTTAAATAAGTACTCCCACTTGCTGCTCTCTGACTACTCAGGAAGGAAAGCTGGCATTGTAGTCGCAACAGATGTGCAGTCACTTCCTTCCCTCCAGCTTGGCTAGAGCTGTCGGTAAAATTAGCAGTCTCCACTAACGCTGAGGTTTTGGAACACTGCCTCCAAAAAGTAACATTTAGAATGAGACCATGGTTCCGATAAAAACCCTATCCCAAGCGGAATGGCCCTTCTTGTCTCTGGTTGAGCACGAGTATTGGGAGGAGACAGACTGTGTGGTCACATTGTAATGGGACTTCTTTTTGGGGTGTGGGAATTTGGGTTCTCGCTGCTTACCCACATTTGTGTGCCTTGCCCCCCTTTTCATTCTCTTCTCCCGTTTAGAATCTGCAGACTTTGGTGATGATTTGCTGCACGCTTGCATGCCTTAATTCTGGGTCTCCTGGGCAAGATGAACCAAACAGCAAACAAAGGCTGAGGTGGATTTTTGCTGAAGTTTGAACCACTTGGTTCAATATACCCAAGCAGATGCTATATGGCTTTGTTTGGTTTCTGCGGTTATTTGGTTTCTGGGTTCCAGTTTGTTATGCTTCAAAATAAGGAGGATACCAGCCTGTGCACAAAATTCATTAATAAATCATTTGACTTATATTCTCTACGAGCAACAGAGAGATGTATAAAACTATAACAATAACGATAATGATGACGGTGATGATGATATTGAATTTCAAACAAGGTATTACCAACCAGAATAAGTGTGGTGACACATTGCTTATGATATAGTAAAGCCACTGGAGATCAGAATGCAAAGCCAGCCACACTTCTTCACCATAGAAGCTGGGCAGTGGCAGCACACACCTTTAGTCCCAGAACTCAGGAGGAGACAGAGTCAGATAGATCTCTATGTATTCAGGGCCACCCAGAGCTGCATGGTAGTGAATCAGTCTAAAAGAGAAACAGAGTTCATGCCTTTAGCCCCAGTACTAGAGAGGTATATAAGACAGAAGCAGGGTCTCCTATTTGGGGAATTAGTTTCCAGCCACATTGAGGACAGAGGAAATGCAATTTCCAGCCACAGGGAAGACAGGATAGTCATTTCAGCCTTAGGAGAGATAAGAGCTTCTGGCTGGCTGCTTTGCTTTTCTGGTCTTCAGCTTGAACCCCAATATCTATCTCTGGGTTTTTATTATTTATGCCACAAATAAGCCTATTTTAAGTAAGGCCAGGTTAATTATTTATATTCACCAAACACCAGCTTGTCACTTTAACATTAGAGGAGGTCATTAAAAATCCTCTAGAAATCAATGAAAGGAATGTTAGGGTGAACTATGGGACTTCATGTATGAGATCTTTGTGAGGGAAATTGCTATCTAGGAATGTTTTTGCCTTTTTTGGTCCTGCAGCAACTGGTTTCTTTCCATTCATATGGAGTGACTTCACCTCTCTCTGGGCTTCTCTAGCAGAAACCCTGGCTCTGAAATGAGATCAGATTTTTAAGTTGCCACTAAGTGAGCATCATTTAGCCTTTTTCCTTCCTCTAAAGAGCTCATCAAGTAATTGCTCGGTAATAGCAGGCAAGCAAGATGACAAGCAGGGTGAGGCAATGATAAAGCTAATGAAAATTTAAAGTCACCTCCGTTCTCTGCTGGGCTTGGAAAGGGCCCATCAGAGCAATGACACTTTCCACAGATAATGACATACCTCCTAAGATAATCGAAAGCTAGACGGGCAGGAAGCACAGTGAGCCTTCCAGTTCCCCCAAATACAGCCCTTTCAAATTCATTATGGTTCCTGGAACACTTTTTGATTTTCTTGTGCTAACCGGTACTGAAATTTGACAATTTCAAAGGTGAAAAGGAACTGAGATCCCTGTATTTAACTCTAACTGATCTTGTAAATGTTTGATATAATGTCTACATAATCTATGAAACTTTGACTTAAAGTACCTACTTTTAGAGCTTGAATTGATTCCAAATATTCCTGAATCTGTTCCAAGAAACTTCCCTTCAAAATTGGGACATCTCTAAATTACACAATACAGAAGATTTTTTTTGTCAAGGAAGGAAGGCTCTTCTTATTTCATCTTACCCAAGAACAGATACTGAGGCAGTGACGTAACTACACAGGTTTTATCTCGGAAATGTTCCCACAAATTTCCACAAAAGTTACAGAAATTGAGAGAAGAGAAAAGCTAAAGGGGGAGTAGAGAAAAATCAATGGTTGAATGGATATACCTGTGATGTAGATATGCTAAAGACTCAAGTCTCTGGGGAGTCATTTATGGTGTCCATCACTGAAAAATGAAGACTCAAACAAAATTATGAAGGTAATAGTTAACTAGGATGGAACCTCTTGTGCTGAATTCGAGCAGGCCTTCTTAAACTCAACCTTATTGATAGTTCATGCTAGATAATCTGGGCTGTGTAGAATGAACTGTAACCAAATAAAAGCGCGCACACACACACACACACACACACACACACACACACACACACACACACACACACAAACCCTGTAAAGTCTATTTATATGTTGTTGGTTAACCGCCCTTGATATGAAAGTTGTCCTGGAATAGTTGACATACTCAGTTTTGTCCTATTGTAGAAAAAAATTTTTTCTCACTCCCAGTAGGTATAGGTAACAGTTTAGTTGTTAACTTTTCCCCTAGTGGCTAGGTTTTCACTCTTTTTTTTTTTTTATTAGTTCAAATTAGGAACAAGCTTGCTTCAGATGTCAATCCCTTCTCCCTCTCCCTCCCCTCCCCCCAACATCCCACCTGCCCCTAGCCATCCCCCCTCCACTCCCCAGGCAGCGTAAGGCCCTCAAAAGGGGCTCCCCAAAGTCTACCACATCATCCTGGGCCAGGCCTAGGTCCTACCCCAGGTTTTCATTGTTTTATTAATTCATTTTTAAAAAAAATAAGAAAAAAACAAAAATTATCACATTGAAATCAGACAAGACCAACCAACAGAAAGAAGAGCCTGAAAGAAGAACACACAAGAATCAAACCCCCACTTGCTCACACACCCCCGTTTCAAACTGAACTAGAAGCCTTAGTCAATACACAGAGGACCTGGGCCCGACCCACTCAGGACTTCAGTCCCTGGAGTTCATATGCACTTCGCTCATGTCGATAGGTCTTTGTTTCTTAGCCTCCTCCATTTCTTCTGGCTCTTACACTCTTTCTGCCTCCTCTTCCACAGGGTCCCCTGAGCTCTAGGGGGTCGTCCCATTTCAGCCTGAGTGTTCCAAGATCTCTAACTCTGTACATAATGTCTGGAAATGGGTCTCCATTTTTGTTCCCATTGACTGCAGGAGGCAGGTTCTCTGCTAATAGCTGAACAAGGCACTGATCTATGAGCATAGCACAATATCATTAGGAGTCATTTTATCACTATATTTCTTCTTTAGGTCAGTATTTGGTTTTATCTTCAGTCCTTGGAATACCTAGCCTCAGGAACTTGGTCACCCAAGCAGTGTCGGGTATGGATGGGTTCTATCTCATGGACTGGGTCTTGAGTAAAATCAGTTATTGGTTGGTCACTCCCACCAACTTTGTGCCACCATTGCCTTAGCATATCTTGCAGGTGGAATATCATTGTAGATAAGAGATTTTTGGTTGGCTTGGTGTCCACATTTCTCTTTTGAGAAGCGTGCAGAGTATGTTTCTGCACCAGAGACCCTGGAATGAAGGGGTGAAGGCTCTATGAAGTGATAAGATTGACGTCTTCATAGTCAATGAGTCGTCTGGTGCTGTCTTCAGCAATGGCGGCTTGCTGTCAGTTCGTGGAGAGTAACATATTCTTGGGAACAGTCTGGGTTACCAAGTTTGGGGATTTTGGTGGGGCCCCTTTGGCCAACAGCTCAATTAGATGTAGCCAATACTGGTACTGGAAGCTTTGGTAACAAGAGATGGCCAGTTGAGACTTTGTCTTTCCATTATTTGACAATTTCATTGGGATTGCCTTCATATACGTATATGTTTCAGGAAGGTGATGCTACATTAGGTTTCCATACTACCCCTCAAATGCCCCTTAATTTTAATTGTCTCTCCTGTATTCTGCCCAACAACTCTGTCCCCACTATTTGATCCTCCCCATCCATCCATCCATCCATCCATCCATCCATCCATCCATAACTACCCATTCTATTTCTCTTTCCTAACATACACTCACATTCTTCAGGGTTACCAAAATAGTGTAAAAAAACTTGCAAAGGGTCTCATTGGCCAACAATCTAATAGAGGTAACACACTCCTGATCCTGGGCTTTCATTTGTTAGCCTACAGTATCTAGAAGGGGTACTGTTGACCCATTATAGTGAAACCTCATTTAAACTCTTTTTATATATGCATATGGTTAAAATTTAGGAGGCTTCAAAAGTAGTTTTTCCGTATGATTTTTTTTCAGAAGATATTCAGTGCTAGCTGTCCCTACCCATAATTCCTTTTTCACTCACCCCCCTTCTCACCCATTTAACTCTTCCTGTTCAATTATTCCCCCAGATCCCTCTGAATCATGGTACTCTTTCTTTCATTGAAAGCTCCCTTACTAACCCTCTGACCTCTATGGGTATTCCAAACAAAACAGAAATGCCTAATGATTAAAAGCTGACATCTAAAAATGAGAAAAACAATATGTGACATCTGTCTTTCTGGGTCTGGGTTTCTTCATGCAGAACTGCTATTTCTAGCTACATGAATTTTCCTGAAATTTGAATAATTTAATTTTCCTTAAAAACTAATGATATGACATTATGTAAATTTACCACATTTTATAATCCATTCATCTGCCGATGGACATTGAGATTGTTTTCATTTTCTGGTTGTTGTGAATAGCGCAGTCATAGGTACTTGGGCAACCTACTACTATTACTCTGCAAATAGGGCACAGTATTAAACTATTAAACTGACCTCTTATACCATAGACTAGAGCATCCCTCAAACCTCATCGTGAAATCTTTTTGCAGTAGATGGCAATTAACACGGAGACTCACAACTTGTCAAGGAGCAGAGAGAGAGTAAGCGACTAGGCAGTACTCAGCCGTAAATGGGACATCTGTATTATTCCCTTTCTTCCTAGGGCTCAAAGATCTTTGGGGAAGAGGGAAACATAAGAGCATTTGATGACTACAAAGGAACAGTGTTTTCAACATCCAACATAACAGTTGCATGTGTCACTCACAGTAGGAACAATATTGGTGCAAACTCAATCCAGACAGAATCCCAGTGTACAGGGTGGCATGTACTAGATTGCGTTCTCAGCTTAAAGAAGGACAGGTAATAGTTGACACTGATAATTGATAGCATCCAGGTAAGGGAGAATCAGCTTTCCTTAAGGGTATGTGAAAGGTTCAGGCATTATGCTGGCCTGCCTCTGTTACCTGGCAGAATCCACTCAGGCAGTACCCTGGTCAGCCCAGGGTTCCATGGGAACTAAGTCTGCAAGCAGGTGTAAAGGACCCCTTTAAAAGACAGAGCCTGGCCCACTTATGCTGTCTTCTCTCTGCTTCTGCTTCTCTTCTCTCTCCTCTTCTCTTATGCTCTCTCTGCCTCTCTCTCTGTGGTGACTGGCCATGGCGGTCAGCCATGAACCCTGTTCATCTTCTCTCTCAGTCTCTCTACCCTGCTGGGCCTATAATAAACTGGTTAATATGTCTAACAGTCTCATGTCTCATCTTGAGCCTCTTCTTCATTTCTAATTTAAGCAAAAGAATAACAGTGTGGTCTATAGAAGGTCCAAAAAGTTCCAGAGGATGGCCACACACCTGGGCATATAGGGGTATGTAGGCAGCGTTAATCGGACTCAGTGGCTTAACAAAATGGATGAAGATTCCAATGTTGGGTGGGCACCGATTGGGGGAGGGTGGATCTCTGAGATCATGGAGGAGAAGGAAGAAGAGGAGGAGGAGGAGTTGGAGGAGGAGGAGGAGGAGGAGGAGGAGGAGTAGGAGGAGGAGGATATGACCAAAACACCCTCTTTGTCATTCTCAAAAAAAGCTAAGAAAATACTTTTTACAAAGAACTGTTTAGCCAATGCGTACAAGTAAAATGATTGGAAATTGCCCCCATCTAAACGTCTGTTATTAGGATAGTTGGGGAAAGGCTGACTATAAGTTATTACTTGTGACTTTGGAATTGACAAGAACAGATTTGTTGAAAGACCAACTTTGCATATACACGTCCACGGGCTCTAACAACTACCTTCTGAAGCTCATTGGGATTAGTAGGAGTCTAAAACTGTTACTGTTACATTTGAGGAGGAGTTTGGAAATTTGTTTTATGCTGCACAAAGAACATGTTTGATGTATATTTTATGAGCTCTGGGTGAGAGAGAGAACATTTCATATTGTAATATATGAAAGGCTCTAATCAAACATTTATGCCAGCAAGAATTTTCTTTTGTAGAAGAAAGACAATGTGATTTAAAAAGCTACAATGGCGTAACAATGCCCCAAAGACATGAATCCGATGTGGATAATGCCAGGGAGCAGCACCAGAGATGGCCAGTTACTGACACCTTTACTGGATCTGGAGCATGGCACATAGATGGAGCTTTGGATCTTGACTTCTTTGGGAAGTCCCTTTACCTACTCTTGTGGCTATGAGCCCATTCTGTTACACCTACTGAGTAACCAAGTATTTACAAACTCTAACTTTAAGTTCACTGTGTCATTTTTATATTTGGATGAGGCAAAACAAAGCCTGACTTAAAATTTGAACATTCTGAATAATTCCTGAAGGGGTTATAAAGTTTCTTGAAAATTGAGTCATTTCAGCTGGCATCAATATAGTAACTACTGCCCTCTATCTGTTCCAGCTATGGAAGCTAAGGCCCCTGAACAGCTTCTTAGGGACAAGCTTCCTCCATCGAATCTGAAATGTTTTTCAGGAGCCTGAATAAACTGTTAGCCTACATCAGATCTCCCCTTCATCCAGCCTCCTCTCTCTTACCTAGGGATTTCGAGAAACTATGATAAATCTCATAGTATACACACCCAGCTTTGTAATCATCATTCATTTTCTAATGGTTAGTGGGTTGTTGATCTCTATCCATTCCTTTCCTGCGTTTCCCTCTGAAGGTATCATTGCTGTCTTGTTACCATCACAGGTCCTGCATTGGTCTACAGCAAATATGCAATGGGGGCTTATTTCGGGGGAGTCACGAGCTAGTTCTATTTTGAATGAGACAATTTTGTTCAAATGATCTGATGAGTATTCCTTGAGATCCTGGGCCCAGCTGAAGATTTGTTATGCAAGAGCAAAAAGTGGGCTGGGGGGAAATAGGTCTGTGCTAGGTCCTGTGTACATATGCCTGTTCCCTTGGTGGTGTTATGAACTCCTAACCGGGAGAGTGGAGCTGTCTCTGATTCCTTTGCCTGCTCTTGGGACACTTTTCCTCCTACCAGTTTGCCTCATTCATCCTTGATATGGGTTTTGTGCCTAGGCTTCCTGCCAGTTCTGTTGATATCCTTGGGAGGCCTGCCTTTTTCTGAAGAGAAACAGAGGAGTGGATCTTGGGGAGATGGAGTCGGGAGGGCACCTTCAAGGAATGGAGAAAGGTGGAACTGGGCTTGGGATACACTGCATGAGAGATAAATGGATAAATAAATAAATAAAGTAGTTCCTACTGGTACATTTAATTTTACATAACCTCGGTCCTATTACTGGCCCTGATCTGATTACTCTAGATAGAGAACTGACACTTTGCTAATGGCAGCCTTGTGTGAGTAGCAAAATTTATAAAACCCCATTAGACTGCTATTTGATAATATTTAAACACAGAAATACAATTTCTTCATACCCTGCTCAAATGTTATGCAACAGCTCAAAAATTCAGGTCCCCTTCTTATGCCTGAAGTGATGGCATCCCCTGAGAGCACCAGGGTGTGTCTTGTGATCCCCAGAGCCTGTTACAGAAGACACGCATGTATCAATTTCAGCATGAGAACATTCTATATATGCTTTTCATATCAGGTTAATGAGTTATAAAAGAGCACGGTGTTTGTACAGTGTTTACAGTTTGACAACCGTAGGCTTCAATTCTAATTCACATTGCACCATCCATCATCCATTTGGCCTTGGTCATTTTCTAACTTGAGAGAATTCATTTTTCCTAATTCTAGAGGTGATGCTTCTTATTGCTAGAAGTAGAGAAGATTGAATTAGTTAATGTGTGTACTACTCCTGGAATATCTCAATGTGTTGTATATCCAGGTTTGATAGAAACCTTGTGTTACATGATAATAAAAGACCCAGAGACATATTGGGGCTCAAACTTTGAACTGAAAGGCAAAGTAGCAGGCCACTAGTTCTTACCAATATCGCAGGCTGAAGGGCTGATCCTGCTGCCTCTCTTCAGTGTGGCTGGAGAATAAATGCCTGATACTGAGACTCCTGTCTATATACGTCTCTAATGCTGGAATTAAAGGCCTGTGATCCCAGGTGCCGAGATCATCTTTGTGTGAGCTGTTCTCTTTAGGACTGGATCAGTCTTGTGTAGATCTGGGTGGCCTTAGACTCACAGAGCTCTATCTACCTCTTAATCCTGAGTCCCAGGATTCAAGGTGTGTACCACCACTCCTAGTTTCTGGCTTCTGGGATTATAAGTGTGTGTCTGGATTCTATGACTTATGGCTGACTTTGCTTTCTGAATCCTCAGGCAACCTTTAACAAATCATAAATAAGGTATCACCACAACCTTGCAAGATAGTCCCAACACTTACAAAGACTTTTCAAATATGTTTAGTAGCTAAGTATTTAACATTCTCCACTGTTTTAAAATCCAACTGAGAATTTTCACAGCTAATATTTTGCTGTGTTGATCTGGGCCCACACAAAAGAAGCAAAACCAGGACCTACCATGAATGCTCCTGAGAAAATAGTGGTTCCCTCTCAGTAGAGAGAACCAAGATAATTTTGAAATCCACAAGACTATATGATGGGAGTTCAGTCCCCACAGAGGGCAGAATGGAGAAGGGATTATGTGCCAGGGATATAAATCCAGCTTTGTTCTAAGGGAAATTGCTACAGACACCAGTAGTATTAAGACTCATGCCCCCATCAAAGGCGGTTTGCATCTCTCTGAAATAGTCTTGCTTTGCTATCCCTGCTCTGCTCAGCACTGGCCAGAAGGGCGTTCAAAGTATGGCTTTCATGTGAAATGGTGGTAGGGTCTTGATAAACAGTTGCTGGGCTAATTAGTTAATTAGAACCCCTGCAGCTGAAGGTTTGAGGAGTATATTTTTTTTATGCTTAAGACTTTATCTTCTGCCAGGTGTTGGTGGTACACACCTTTTATCCCAGCACTTGGGAGGCAGAGACAGGCGGATCTCTGTGAGTTCAAGGCCAGCCTGGTCTACCTAGTGACTTCCAGGACAGGCTCCAAAACAATACAGAGAAACCCAGTCTTGAAAAACAAAACAAAACAAAACCAAAACAAACAAAAAGACTTTATTTTCCAGTTCTTTCAGAGAACAGCTTTCATTGAAAACTGCTGGAAACAGCAGATGCCCAGGTGAGGTAGGCTCTCTCTCAGAGCCTAGAAGAGGAGTACATTTTTTAAAAATGTATTTTATGCTTTTTTCTAAACATCCCAACCTTCTCATCTCCAGCACCTTTTCCTGGAATCTTCCTTATCTGACTATTCCGATATTCATTTTTATCATCCATCTTGTAATTCTGGAGGGATGTGCTGCTTCTGAAGAAATGACTCAGGCAAGTCTTCAACCTCTAGGAAAAGCTCATTAACTATCCTTGCTCTCGTTGCCACCTCAGAGCTCATGTGTTTCCTTCCTCGTCTCTACAGTGTGTCACTGAGATCAGTATCTTGCATCCAGTCCTCTTGCGCTCTTTCCTCCATTGTATTCAATCATCACAATTCAAATTTTACTGACATTTCCTTATTCTGTTACTTTAAAATAGCACCCGAAGAGTTGCTGAGGATTCTCTTCAACTTTTCCCACCTCTGTTTCTTGCCCTTCATCTATGCAGATTGCTACCGCTGTAACCACATGGCGACTTTTCAGTGCTGATTAAATGTACTGTTCACACTGTGCTTGTAAATAACACAAAATGAGTATGTTGCCGTCATCGTTTTCTTCTTACACTCTTTTCTACCCAAATTATTCTCAACCGATGGCTGTGCCTTATGCTTTATTGAGGAAATCTGGGAGAAACCGAAGACGCTTACTCTATCAGCCAGATTGACGTTACTGTGATGGAGTACTCATCACAGTACTCGTGCTTTTGGAGGCCTCGGTCCAATATCTAAGATTGCCACGTGACAATGACTAAGGAGGACACGGAATCAAACTGCTTGCCTCATAAGACAGGGAGCAAAAACAAGACCTAATAACTGAGTAAGTAGGTAAGTAAGCAAGGAAAGAGAGAGAGAGAGAGAGAGAGAGAGAGAGAGAGAGAGAGAGAGAGAGAGAGAGAGGCACGAAATGGAACCTTCAGGGGCATGAAATGGAACCAGTGACAGAGTGACCATAAAGTGACCTTATACTTGGTCTCATTTCTAAGGTTTTATCCCCTCTTGGTAGTTCTGTGCTGTGGACCAATACTTTAAGATGGGGCATTTATGGAATATATAATACTTACTAAAACGCAAGTCGCCAGCCTGTATCTTCTGTCCTCCATTTTTTTTTCTCAAGCCTGTTTATTTATGATCTACAGAGTAAGATCCACGAGGAAAGAAATCTTGCCTTTGAATCCACTGATCTACCTGCAATGCTGGCCGATAACAGTAACTCAATAGACAAATTTAAATGAATAGATTGATTCATTCAGTAAAGATTTGCTAATGTGTTAAACAAGGAGTTTATTTAAAGTAAATGATTCTTAAGGTTTTCATTGTTGCTGTCATTCTTTCTACCATGTCAGAATTTACAGAATAACAATAAATTCACAAGGAACCAAGGTTTTCAAGGAGACAGCACTTGTCAGTCTTCCTTTTCTTGATAGTCCCTGTCACTTTTTAAGACAAAGTTTTACCATGTAGCTCAACTTGTTCTCAATCTCTTGTTCCCCCTTCCTCGGCATCCCAACTGCTAATAACGCAGGTATTTGCTGAATAGATGCTCCACATCTTTTTTTATTATAAATATTATTGTATTTTGTCATTTGGGCCAGTTTAATTTCTGAGAGCATGCAAAAACATATTGTCCCAACGTGTACTGCTTTAATCCAATTTATGTTTAGTATCTGTGGTGACACATTCTTCACAAATATGAAGACATATATACAAATTCACATCCATGGATATCTATATGAAAATAAAGAAATTTGTGGGTCTAATTACTACAGCTTATAGCGACCCTGAGCAGTCAAGGAAAGAAGGTGAAAGTGGAAAGCATTTCCCATTTGTTTCCATTATGTTTGGACACAATTATTGGGACTTTGTTCAGGGAAACATGCTCACAGTCCTCGTCCTGAGATAATAACCTATTTTAGGAGGACAGCAGGAGAACACCTGGCCCACTAAATCAACGAAGCAGGGCTTATATGGACTCACAGCAACTAAACAGGCAAGCACTGAGCCTGCAACTGGTCCTCTATATATCTTATGGTTGCGTAGTTTGGTTTCTTTGTAGGACTCCTAACAGTTGGAGTGGGTGTGTGTCTCTGACTCTTAGGCCTGTTCTTGGGACTCTTTTCCTCCTACTTGGTTGCTTTGCCCAGCCTTAGCATGAGGGCTTTTGCCTTGCCTTTCTGTATCTTGTTTTGTCCTGCTTGCTTGTTGTCATTCAGGGGACTGCTCCTTTCTGAAGGGTAAAGGAGGGGGAGTAGATCTTGGGGAGAGTGGAAGCTGAGGAGGGGTGTAGCTGAGAGGTGTGGAGAGAAACAGATGTATGAGAGAGGAATCTATTTTCAATTAAAAAAAGGAAGTAAGACTGAGGAATCTAATTTCAATTTTAAAAAAGGAGTAAGGCTGGGGATTATAGCTCAGTAGAGCACCAAGTTCCGTTCCTTGTTTCCTGGGGCACCAAGTCCTGCACCCCCCTCCCGAGACTCCTGCCCTCCCACAGGAAGTTGCATTACGCTTCCTGCCCATCATGCTATTCTGAAATCTCTTTACACCATGGGCTATAATAAAACTTTCCTCACAGTACTTTTCCAGTAACAGTGATGCGAAGTAACAGGAAAAGCAATTGAGAATTCTTTTTAAAAGTTTAAGTGTAAGAAGAATGAACTGGGGAAAGGTGCCCATTACATTTTCCTCCTTTCTGGTGCTTTATAGTAAGAAGGATTACAGAGATCACTGCTCTAGAGAAAGAGGCACCGGCTTTGACTATTGTTCTAGCTTCCTTCCTCATTGAGGTCCCTTGATGGGGAATGTACTGTGTATGTTTATCTTATTGAATAAAATACTGTTTGGCCAATGCGACAGCAAGTTAGGACTAGGAGTCAAAGAGGATTCTGGGAAATGTAGTAGAGAAGTGCTGATCCAGGCAGGAAGTGACATAGCAAGGAGACTCATATTTAAGCGAAGGAGAAACAGGAAGGACCCTCTTTTCCCCTCCGCTCCTGCTCCAGTGGCACAATGTGATCCACTGGCAAGGAGGGACGCCAATAAGGCGTCCAATAAGATAAGTCTTATAAAATATATAGATTTACGATAATTGAGACTGAGCAAACAGATGAGGAATCCTAGTCATTGGCCAAGCAGCTTTAAACCTAATACAAGTTTCTGTGTATTTATTTGGGCCTAACTCGGGCAGGCGGCTGGCATAAAGCATACACGTGGTGATGGAGCTCAGCAGCTTTTGGTGGAAAGATTCATAACAGTCCCTAGACAAGTCATGTGGCCTTTCTTGTATAATTAAGCGATTGTATTTGATCATATTTCTGACTTATCCTTAACAACACTGAGTCTTTAGTGACTTAACAGCAGATGAACGGGGTGGTGGGTTATAGAAATAGAGGCCAACCCATTCTCCTTCTTCTGTAGTTTTGTCCATAAATTCAGAAAATGAGTAGTCCTATAGGAAGAATTGTGTTGGCTCACATACTCACTATGGATGTCCATGCTCTCTGTAGCTAGAGTAGACAAATTTGTTCTTTCATGACTCTTGAAATGGTATTTCAAGTGACCAGAGAGAAATTCAAATAATCTCAACCTCCTTTGCCAAATCCATCAAGCTAGTAGGTTTATCCTTTTAAATATGATGTGTTTATTATTTCCTCAAGAAGTGCTTTGGAGGGCGTTGGAGAGATGCTTAAAGGTTAAGAGCCCCTTACTAATCTTGAAGAGGTCCTGGGTTAGGTTCCCAGTACCAACAAGGTGGCTTATAATCATAAGTAATCCCACTTCCAGAGGATCTAATGTTTCCATCTGGCTTCCACAGGGACCAGGCTTACACACCATGCACATACATGCATACACCCAAACTCTAACATATATAAAATTCAACAAATTCAAAAGTAGTTTTTCAAAAGAAAAAAGAAATTCTTTGAAAAAAATTTTAATAGCTTGGATATTTCTTTGTGTTATTTGGTTATGTCTATAATAGATTGTATAAACAAATGCTAACTAGTCATAATCTATATGTACATATTATTTTTGAAATTTATATTAAATATATATAGATATGGATATATTAAATGTAAAAAAAAGAACTTGTTTTATGAAGACACAGGAGACTAGTAAGTAGCTTCAGGATGGCGACTTTCATGAAGATGGATCAAGGCTCTGTATACCTTGGTTGGTCAAAATTTAGATAGGCCTTCTCTAGTACTCAATAACTCTAAAACCGACATATTAGAGTCCCCAGGATCTTAAGATTCTTTTGTGTCCACAGACTGCCACTCGGGACTGGCAGTTACTTCCATAGAATGACTCAGCCTACCTCCCCCTATCATGTGAAAATGTCTCAAGGGTCAATCATTGAGAAGCAGGGCTGACTTAATGGCCCAATGGGTAAAGGGCTTCTGCCAAGCCTACTGACCTGAATTCTATCTTGGGGATCCATATGGTGGAAGGAGAGAGTCAGCTCTCCCAAGTCATTCTTTGATCTCCACATGTACCTCATGGCACCCACATCCACACCCCCATATACACAATATACAAATGTGACTTTAAAGGAGTGGTGAGGAGGAGGCAGGTAATTTAAGCTGTAGTGAAGTCTCGTCTTTTTATGTTGGAGAATAAGCTTTACCTTCCTGTACTAGGAGCAGGACACTGCGGTGATATATTATTTATGATTTATTAAAGCTTGCTCAAGGACTCAGAAAGCAATGTCAGCCACAAACCATAGAAGCCAGGCACACATCTTTAATCCCAAGACTCGGGATTAAGCGGTAGATGGATCTCTGTCAGTTCTAGGACACACTGTCCTAGAACTGTCCTAGAACTAGGAAATTGACCCAGTCCTAAAGAGAAACAGCTCACACAAAGGTGACCTCAGCACTTGGGATCACACGTCTTTAATCCCAGGACTCAGGAGAGGTATTTAAGACAGGATCAGAGTCTCAGAGCTAGGATTCATTCTCCAGCCACACTGAGGAGAGGGAGGCATTGATTCTCTAGCCACACAGAGGAGAGGCAGCAGTGGGGTTTGGTGGAGCCAGGATTACCCTGAGGTAGAGATAAGAGCTAGTGGCCAGCTGCTTTGCCTTTTGATCTTCAACTTGAAGCTCGAACCCCAATATCAGTATTATTTATTGTGTTACAGGGCACTGTTACCCTTGGTGTAGTTTTCAGGCCCATGTAACCCGTAAGTGGCTCAGGCTTATGGCCAGAGATCAAAAGCTTAGGCAGACAGGGATTCTTCTTCATCTTCTGCTTCCTTTCTATGAATCGCTTGGGTATTTGCTATGAACTTAAAGTAGCTCACATTAAATTTCATAATGCCCGGGAGCAGAGGCAAATACTCTCCTAGGCCTGGATCTGTAAGCAAAACCTTCCAACTTGTTCCTTACCATGGGTGGTATATTGAAATTGTATGTTCTTCCTGAAGAATGTGGGGCTGCCCCAGCCAAGGATGGTGAAGAAAGCATTAAGATCGGATTCCCAGTGGAGGCGTCACGGTTATACAGTGCAAAATGGAGAAGAATTAGCCAATTTATTGATAATTGGATAAAAACATTTCTGCGTGAGGGACTCCCATTGAAGCATTATGCTGTACACCAGCTAAAAGAAATATTCCATGAAAGACACACTGTTAGCAGCCATATTCAGCAATATTTTGTTTCCCAGAAGGCCAGAGACACTGGAACTCTTGGAACAAGGTGCAAGATAAATACATAAAACAAGTGTGTCCTTACTATCTTTGTACGAGTGTTCATTCACATGTCTATAGTGGCCAGAGGTTGATGAGAAATGGCTTCCTTACTTGCTCTCCACTTTACTTTTTGACACAGAGTTTATCAAAAATATGGATCTTGCTAGTTCAGATAGATGGGCTTACCTGCTGGGGATGAACGTCTGGTTCCTTTACTTGGGTTCTGGGGAATCAAACTCAGGTCCAAACTCTTCAAGGCAGGAGCTTTACTGATTAAAGCACATCCTTGGGCCCTTTCTCTCTTATCTTTAGTTGCTTCCCTCTTTACTTGAGAGGATAAGGTATAAGCTAACACCATCTTTCTCAACTTCCACTGTAGCGCTTAGACCCCCCTTAAGCTTCCCATATTTTATGCAAGTCTCTCTCCTACAATATTAATATTTCAAACCTGTTTCTTAGGCTCTAATTTTCTCTCTAAATCAACAACAACAATGAAGATAAAACTCCACTTTTGTTGTCAATAGAGGCAAAGGAGTCAAAGAAGTAAAAAAATTCCCAGCACTAAATGAAAACACAACACAGCCTCTGGGACACAGTCAAAGCAGTCCTCTGAGGAAAGTTTATAGTTCTCAGCTCTTACATTAAAAAATCAGAAAGAACAAAAATAAGTGACTTAATCATGCAATTTATGAATTTAGAAAAATAAGAAAAAACAAACCCAAATCTAGTAGACAGCAAGAAATGATAAAAAAATCAAAGCACAAGTTAATGAAATAGAAACAAAGAAAATGTTATAAACAACCAGTGAATCTAGGGCCTGCTTCTTTTAAAAGACAAAGAGATGACTCTAAATAGCAGAATCAGAAATGAACAGGGGAACACTACAACAGTTTAAGAAATTCAGAATATTATAAGGGAATACTTAGAAAATCTATACTCCTTTAAGTTGGAAAAATCTAAAAGAAATAGATGAATTTCTAAATTCAAATTTGAAAAAGAGTAAAGTGTAAGCAGTTGTCACTGGTCTTGTTTTCACTGTGACACAAGTATTTCCACCGAGGATCCGTGCACATAGCGATGCTCTCTGGCTCTTGGTCCTCATCACCTATCCCAGGAGCAACAGGAGGAAAAGCATTCACTATTACATTATCACAGAAACACAATCTGCATTTAGACTGAGCAGTGATAGCATATGTCACAGCATTGTCTGGCAACCCAAATGATTTGTGAGAAGAAAATGGGCCCAAACTATTTCTGTCAGCTGTTCTTTATAATCTCAAACATTGAAATAAAAACATTATATTTGTTATTGGATAAATAATTGGGTTATCCCCGAAAACAGACATAAAAGCAAAATTACACAGTTTGAGCAGGTTGTGTTTATGTGCTTAGGAACAAACCTGTCTATGCAAATATACACATAGCAACAATTAATGAAAAAAAAAGAGGCCTTGAATTTGAAAGAGAGTGAGGAGTGGTACACGGGAGGGTTTGGAGGGGGAAAAATTGTGTAATTGTAATATCAAAATGATACTAATAAATTAATAAATGATAAATGATAAAAGATTTCTGTTATTCCTAAAACCTTTTGAATTTCCCATCAAGGTGTCATTTAATTACATAAATGTTTATCCGAGAGTGTGAAACAAAGCAGGAAGAGATAACAGAAGAGAACTCAATCGCCAGGAGTATTTATAGAAGGTACTGTCTTGAATACCTGCTGGAAGCTAAAGATACACTATACTAGATGTTTTTAATTGAACATCGATTCTCCTCTCATACAACACATTCCAACCCACAGTGTCCCCTCCCTCCGTCCCTTCCAGCTCCCCCATCAGATGTTCAAATACAAACTCATCATACCTTCTTTCCAATTCGAGCTTGTGTTTTGAATAGCAAAGGAATAACACTTCTGAATTCACAGTGGAGACAAAAAAAAAATGGGCCTTATTGTTGGCCTTATTGTTTATCAAAAAGAAATCATTTACCTTGTTTTGTCTGAGAGGTCATAGTTTTATAGGAGTGATTACTACCCAAGATGGTTTCCTAACGGTCCATACCGCAAGGTATCACGTTGGGTCAGATGAAGGAGAAACATGCTTTGCCTCCAGACAGAGGCAAAATCAGAGCCCTGTCACCAGGTGCAGATTGCATGAATAACAACAACAAGAAAATGTGCTGTTCCTTGTACACCGGTTAAGATTGGCTAATTTTTGCTCTGCATCAACTCTCTGGGGGTGATTATATTATTTTCTTGGTAGAAGATTACGTGCTAGGATCAAAATATTAGACTCAAATGAGGTGTTTTCTCTACTAATCCTGAGGTCATTACTATATCCGGAGCTATATTAGATAATAAAATTTAAAAAGCTAATTGTCACATTGAGCTGCTTGGTTTAAGTAACCATTGAATTTCACATCACCACCTCTTATTCCTGCATTTACTTCCTTTCAGGAAGCACAGAAACTTAATTATTGACAGGCTAAATATTTGCATCTTGTAGAAACTAGAACACTCCACAATTTAAACACAGAGCACATATTTTCCCTAAAACCAGCTTTTCAGCACTTAGTGGTGGGTTGCGTTTAAAAATAGCAGTATAGAATTATGAAGCTGGGATGGTAATTTATTCTTTTTGAAGTCTGAATGTATTTTAAATGTTTGCCCACCTTTGCCATTTCTCCTTTTATGTGCATGAAATACCAGCTTGTAAAACGGTGAGCTTTACCTTATAGGAGGCCATGATGGCAGCCTTTCATGTAAGTATGATTTCCATGTGATGTGGATAAATTTGTAAAAAGCTACCAGTTAAGGTTATTTTGTGCAGGAAGGTCTTGTTTAAGTGCTCACATGATGAGATTTTAGTCCCCTATTTATCAGATATTTTTGCAAAGGGTATAGTTGCTTAGCATCTCATTTGCATAAACAAATTATTTTGCTTTTCAGGGGCAGATTTCCTTAGGGAACTAGAAGCTGTCATATACAAACCCTTTGTGAAATAAAAAGTGCTATGAAAATCAAGGCATCATTGTTGGCTTTGTAGCGGGTAGAGGACTGCGCTTTAAGAATTAGATTGGGTGACATGTCCAAGTTATTGGCACACAGGGAACCAGCTTGGTTAGGACTTTCCAATCTGATTTTGAGTCCGTCAAAACATGGCTTCGGGAAATGCTTTCTAAGTGTGAGAATGATAGGGACAGAACCCTTCGCTAGTTGACTCATTCTCTGAGACTCAGTGCACTTTACTGTTGGGCTGTGAAAGCAGCACTGAATAAACAGAACAGAGTTCCTGTCTCATTTCCCATCTACACCATTTAGGTCAACCACTGAGTCGGTTAAAGACCGCCAGCCACTGGCATGAGGATGGATACGCTTCCTTGACTAGCTCTGGTAGCAAGAACAATCATGGATTTCAAAGCACTACAGAAAGTTAGTTAATAATAGTTTATTTACATGTGTATTGCTTCTCACCCAAGAGCCACAAACCAACAATTACTACTTAAAAATTAATTTTACTATATTGCATTTTGATATTATTGAATTACCCAAATTTCAAGGACAACATAAGATAATGAAAATTATTTTCTGTTGGATTTACTGCAGAAAAATAATTGAAGGAATTGTTTATGACACATATAGGATGCTTTCCATGAATATTTAGAGATGTACATTTTATTTTTAGGACACCACAGGATTTCTTTTAAATAGGAATTTTCTTTCATCTCTCTCTCTCTCTCTCTCTCTCTCTCTCTCTCTCTCTCTCTCTCTCTCTCTGACACAGGGTTTCTCTGTGTAGCAGCTCCGGCTATCCTACAACTCACTTTGTGACAAGGCTGGTCTTGAACTCACAGAACTCACATGCCCCCGCCCCCCACCCCCACTGCCCAACTAAATAGTTTTCTACAGTTGTTTCTAAGTAATAAGTAACTGTGTTCTCCCAATGGCTTCGAGGTGGATTTGATGAAATTCATGGTTTCTATCTAGTGACATATGCGTGGCTTAATGATCTATATTTGACCTTCCGATACCATCTTGATGAAACATATTTAATTGCGTCATCAGATGACTTTGTTTTACTCCTATTTCTTCACCCTTCCCTTCTTGTACAGGGCATATGTTTTGAACACTAAGTGATTACTCCTAACTCTTTGCTAATAAAAATGGGTGTAATGAATTCCACTATAGATTTTTTACGACTCTAAATATCCAAGTTGGTTAGTCATTTGCTTATAAACCATTTTTATACAAATTACAATGTAATAGTGACAGTGCTACTATTATAAAAATACCAAACATGTGATATAGTCAGACGTTTAACTTGTGTGGGGAACATACACAATTAAAGTAAGATGTTAAAAGCATTAATTATTTAAATCTTTGCTTGACAACTTGGTAGATCGAGTTTTGCTATAACTTGCTTTTACTGCCAAGAATTATTTCAAGGCCTGTCTCCATATGTGACTCTGTGTGATACCAGGGAAATGTGCGTGCCTCTTAATGACATATGGAGAAACATCCCCAGCCACCCTGTTTTAGAATGCAGTAAATCCCTTCTAACACTTTCTAGTAAGGATTTGCTCCTTCCAGTTGCGTTTTGGTTGCTTTCCCTGCTCCTGTCTGATATTCAAATGCTAACACTCACTCACATATCTTTCTGATGGAGTGGAAAGGTTCTATTTCCACTTCTTTGTGTACAGGGGGACCAGCCTTAAAGGGTCCCTTTCCTTCCAATGTCCTAGGCACTGTTTAAAAGAATAACATTGAAGGGGATGGAGATAGGTCTCAGTGAGGAAAGTGTTTGCTGAGCAAGTACGATAACCCAAATGGAATGAATGCCCGGGACTCCCATAAAAGCTGGGCTGCCAGTGATCTCAATGCTGGAAAGATGGAAGATCCCAGGGGGTTGCTTGATTGAGGAAATGTGGACCATACAAAGTTGTTACAAAACTATTAACAGTAAGATCCTGGCTGGAGTTCTGGGAAGCTGATGCTTCCTGTCATAACAAGTAAAACTATCAGAAAGTTACCAAGCTCAACACTGTTTGGTTTCACACCAAAGGTAGTGCTTGGCACCACATGGGTGTTTGTTCCCCAGAAAAAAACATAAAAGCTTCCTGCTACCAAGCAAGTTCTCAGAAGACAGAAGTACTGTTCAGGGCTTGATTAGAGCCATCATTTCCAGGAAAAATGGCCACACAGACAGTCATTTCTCAGAGAATTGAAGGACATGCTATATCTAGCATTCCAGTTTTTTAACAGATCTGTGGAACCACTACTAGGAATATAGAGTCATTAGGACCACAAGCAAGAGACACATAAAAGTCAGACAATAAGGACAATTTTCTCTCAACCCAATTCTGCTAAATGTTTTAACCAGCCCCAGGAGAATTGGAAACTAACTTCTGAAGGGAGAATCTCATTGTGTCTCATAGCACTGGTCCTGTGCAATGCTCCAGCCTCAGCCTCATGAGTGCTGGGATTACAGTTGTAAAACACACGTTGTTATCTCATAGTTTCTGTAGGAGGACTGCAGACTTAAGAGGAGGTGTCTTGGTCCCTTGTCTAGAGTCTAAAGATGCTGGAATCAGTACATTGCTGAGGTTGATAGCTTACCTGGAGATCTATTTCAGTTAATTAACAGAATTATCCTGGGGGCGATATCCCATGCCCTTTGTCATTTAATGTAATCCAATCAAGAGAATGACATCCTGCCAAGTTTACCATATCCAACAGGTCATAAGACCTGTCTGTACCATGTAAGGAAAGAGGACATATCCCAGAGGGATTTAGAGTCACCATAGGGTGTGTCTGCCTTGGCTTAGGTTCTATTCTTTCTCACCTAAGGTTTAGTTATCTAGGATGTTCTCATTTACTATAAGTTATTTCTTTGGTTACCTTTTAAGATTTTTGAGATGAAAGTCTCTCTCACACTATCTTTCCTCAGCTCTCCAACTCTTCCACTTTTGTCTAGTTCATTTCATAACTTTTCTTTAGTTTGACTTTTATTTCATTATACAATTTCAGTGTTTTCCAATATCTGCTTCTTATGTATGATAATACCTTTCTCCCAGTATTATTACGTTCATTCATCAACATATGTGGTATACGTATGTCCATCTGTGTAAATTCATGCTCACACGTCTACATACAAGTCTTTGCAGTACAAACTGATAGCCTCACCATTGTGTACTTGGGTAATGGCTTCCTCTCTCATATGGAGAAGTCAAGGTCAAGTGGATCTTGGTTAGAATATGGCAGTGACATATTGAGAGGGCCAGGGAGCCAGACAAGAGCCATGGCAGGTTTTTAATGGCCCCTGCCAGGGACCGGGCCTTAGTTTCAATTTACTGGAAGTGGCTGGAGCTGAGCAAGCAGTTCTTGGGAAAGCTGCAACTCAGGGGCAACTGATCAGAGGGTGTTCCACAGCCTTGTGCAACCTTAAGAGAACTAAAGATAGCTTTTTCCACCCTGTAGCTGAAAGGCCCCTAACCACTGGGCTGCCAATCTATCTTATAGCAACCCATTAATGTTTGTTTAAAGCCACCAATCAGTTCCCAAACTAAACTCT
This sequence comes from Cricetulus griseus, assembly GCF_003668045.3. NCBI lineage: Eukaryota > Metazoa > Chordata > Mammalia > Rodentia > Cricetidae > Cricetulus > Cricetulus griseus. The sequence continues at coordinate 8,201,615 of NC_048603.1, read as the reverse complement.
CCTCCCTGGAATTCCCCTAACCTGCTTTAAAAGAAGCCTGTGGGCTTCTCTTATGGTCTCCATGTGCTATGCCAACAAGTTGGAATTAATAAAGCATTCTTTTTATTGCATACATGACTGTTGGTCTTTCCTTGGGGGCTTCTCTTGGACCCTAACAACAGGTGTCCTTGGAAAGTGTCCTAAGTAGGTGTGGCAGAGGGATTTTTTTTTTTTTGAAGAAACTTTGCTTGTAGTTAAGACTGTAGTACAATATATTGGGCTCTGACGATCAAATGAAACTTGGTAAGTTTCATATCAAATGAAACTTGGTAAGTTTCATAGGGAGCATGCTTGAAGCTTTTGAAGGGAGAGAATGCCCAGCCAATAGTTGTAACACGTGTTAAGTTGTAGGTGAGAGAACTTAGAAGAGAATATCTGTCAGTGATGCTATCAGTTTCAAATCTATCCCTCTAGGAGTCAAGCTACAAAATAATCCCAATGTATGGGCAGCGCTGATGGAAAACAAAATTAATTAGGATGGCTTCCCAAATCCATGACAATCAGTGTACACTTCTATTCTAAAGAAATAAGCCACTTGTATTATTTAGAAAGTAATTGTTTCTCTGTCCTACACCACAGCCATTAGAACGACTTCCTGATTCAGTATATTTTGATAACAGAGTATATCAAGACAGTTTTCCATGTCTGTAAAATTTTAGCTTTCTCCATTTAATTTTTTTTACCCACCAGTGAGTTCTGATGCCTGAGATGGAGTCAGAGCTAGGAACATGGTGTGCTCATATGATTTATGCCATCTGTCTTTAACTACGATACAGGAGAACCTGTCTGTAAATTATATAACAATAATCAAAAAGCACTTATCTCTGATCGGAAGATTAAGGAAAGATGAAGAATTAAAGGGACGACAATAATTGCTGTGAGAAGATTAAAAGATTCTATGGAATCCCAGTGCCGACCCCTAGCAATGGAGGAGACTGAGTCTGAACTAGCCATTTTTGTAGCCAGGCAAGGTTTCCTGTGCTAGGACTGGGTTGTATTTGGTTGAGTTGTTGGCTGAGGAGGTCCCTAAACAACTCAGGACAGAAAGTGACCCTCTGAAAACTGACCTTGGAGCCCATTGCCAAGGACAACTTACACATAGTTCATTGAATGTAGAGAGGACTAGCTGGTGCCTTCGTGGAGTTTTCATCCCTACATTCTAGTCTCTTTGGTGTCAGAGGGGACTCCACAGGCTACCAAAAGAGAAACCTGGACAGCAATACAGCCAAAATAATCTTCTACCTATGAGATCTGTCCTGCCAGCAACATGTGCTCTGACAATAGTACAGAACTTGAGGGTACAGAACTTGAGGTTGTGGCCAACTTATTTTTGGTTTAACTTGAGGTCCACACCATGAGAGGGACCCCATGCCTCATTGCTTGGATGGCCAGGAACTGGAGACTGAATCGTCCAGAGACGTAGGGTAGAACCAGACATGACTGTCAAAACAAAACAAAGCAAAGCAAAACAAAACAAACACACCATAAAACAAACAAACAAAAACCAAAATGATTCCTAATGGTATTCTGCTATACTCATAGATCAGTGTCTTGCCCAATTGTCAGGAGAGAAGCTTCCTCTAGAAAAATAAGGGAGTACGCTCAGAGACCCATAGCCAGACATTATGCAGAGGGAGAGTCTAATTTGGAGGTCTCCATTGGGTCCCTCCCCTTGGAGCTCAGGGAACCCTACAGAAGAGGGGGAGGAAAGATTGTAGGAGTCAGAGGGAAAGGAGGATACCAGGAGAACATGGCCCACTGAATCAGCTAAGCAGGGCTTGTGTGGGTTCACAGAGACTGAAGTAAGCACGGGGTCTGCATGGCTCTGTGTGTTTTATCGCTGTTAGCTTGGTGCTTTCGTGGGACTCCTAACAGTGGAAACAAGTGTTTCTCTGACTCCTTTACCTGCTCTTGGGACTCTTTTCACCATATTTGGTTGCCTTGTCCAGTCTGAAGAGGCTGAAGTGAGGGGAAACTGTGATCATGATGTATGAGAAAAAAAATCTATTTCCTTTTCTTTTTTTTTTAAGAACCTATTTTCAATAGGAAAAAAAAAAGAAAAGTAAAATCAGGTAGAGAATTAATTATATACTGAGAAGAAGATGGACAAGTTCCAGAAGCAGTATATTCCTTCCACTCTGTTTCCTTTCTTTGAAAATTACTGGGGGAAACTCCTTGGGACTAATAAATTTCATTAGTTCCAGCTTGTGAACCCATTATACTGGAACAACACGAGCCTGAATAGAGTTGCCTTATCTCTATTAAAAATTTCATATTCTTAAATGATATAAACAAAACCCCAAAACAGTTGGAGTTTCTCTATGTTTGTTGACAAGTGTGGTGTAAAAATGTGTGAACAGATGTGAAAATCAGCTTTATACATATAGAATCATCTTTTAAACATTTTTGGAAGTAAGATTGTGTCATCATTGCTGTGGCTTGGAAGGACATGCCTGAAAGGTTCATAAGCAAAAGGCTTGATATCTAGCTTAGTGACATTGGGACACAGTTTAGCCTGAGGTGAGTGGGGGATCTTTACGTCATTTGCATCCTCCTGAAATAGATAGTGGGGTTCGTGCCTCTTCTTCCTCTTTGCTCTCAAGCTGTAAGGGGAACAGTCTTGCAATGTGTTCATTTGGTTTTGTATGCTACCTTGCCACTAAGCAAAGCCTATAATCCCACTGAAACTTCCATAGCCATGAGCCAAAAGAAACCCTTTGTCTTCATAAATTGACTTATTTCTCATGTTTTTGACAATGAAATAAAGCAAATATGAGTATAGTCAAACTGAATAAGACTTTATGAATTTACACGAGATAAGCAGCTCTACCTCAAAGTGACATAAAAGAACGTAGTTCATTATTACTAAGCCCTACTTTTATAAGGAGATTTGTTTTGGTAGGAAAAAATCTGAATAGGGATTTCTTCTTCTTGGTGAATATAATATTGTATCATTAAACCTAAGTTCTTTCTTCATATTATATAGCTATAGATCTTCAATTATGGAAGCTTGTATTCTGAATCTCCATTTAAGAGAGCAAATTTTCACTGACTGTCAACTAAGTGGGATTTTGGAAAGTCCCCAGTATGTTTCAGTTCCTGAGGGAACATTAAAAATAAGCAGTATGGAGATGATAATTCTTTTAAAGTAGGAAGTGCTTTCTGTATACTGATGCTGTGTTTTTCCCCCCCCCCCCTTCTTCTAAAAAGCACTAGAGGCTAGGAGCTGAAGCTGGTAATTATGTAGATATTTTCTTTTTAAATGTATTCATATTTGGAAGCATTTTGTCCACAACTCAAGAGTGTAGATGTTTGGTTTGAATGAAAAGTTTTAATGGAGGAGGGGCTATATATAAGACAGGATTTAACCACAGTGTTCTGCTCCCTATTGAAAGAAGAGAAATGGTCCATAATATCTTGAAAAGAAAGAAGTAAATAATCACAGTCTCTGCTAAAATTGTAACCGATGAGGAAATAGTTCTCACAGCTCTGGGCTGAAAGTTTTGTTAATTTGACTAAATGAATGTCAGGGAAAATAGGCACCCAAGGCTTACCCAGAGCAATGTTGAAAGTATGAGGCATAAAAGCAAGCAGAGAACTGAGGAGAATGACAAATACCTCCATTTCCACAATCTGCAGAGAAAACATTTCCAAGTTCTGTTACATCAAGGAATGATTTCTATGCTATTTAAATTGTTAGAGTGTGCAGAGGATTAAAAAAAAAAAGTAGTTCTTTTCTAAATCTGCATAACTCTATTCAAACCAGAAACTTGCATGAAAAGGAAAACAAAGCCTGATCAAATGAAAAGAACGTAATTGCTAAATCTTATTAAAATGAAATATTGCGGCAAAATATTACATAACAGAAGACTAGCACATCCTGAGTAAGAAGTGATCACAAGAATGCGAGGGTGAATTCATTAATTGCAACGCTTCCGGGTGTAGCTCGCCCTGACATTAGAGACGGTATTTCATAGCTCATCTTTCTTTGAATCTGATACAATTGTTGTTTCATCTCAGCCGGATCCCTTTTCTCCCTTATCCTTTCTTTCAGACCCATCAGGATGCCCCACATTCTCCTTGAGTACTCCTGAAAAGCCCCTTTTAATCTTGAAATCATTTTTGGAAGCATTCTTTCCCTTGAAATCTCCATTACAGCCGGGCGTTAGTGGCCCATGCCTTTAATCCCAGCACTCCGGAGGCAGAGGCAGGCGGATCTCTGTGAGTTCTAGGCCAGCCTGGTCTCCAGAGCGAGTGCCAGGATAGGCTCCAAAACTACACAGAGAAACCCTGTCTCGGGAAAAGAAAAGAAAAGAAAAGAAAAGAAAAGAAAAGAAAAGAAAAGAAGAGAAGAGAAAAGAAAAGAAGTCTCCATTCTAACAGGGAACAGAGTATTACTGAGAGATTAAAGAATTTCTTCTTCCAGTTTCATCCCCTTCTGGAGAAAAGTGGTATTTTTCAGACTCACGTTTGTCAACAGTCAGGGCAGGGGGGCATCCCTGGCCACTTGCATACACAGGCATGCGATTGGGGGGGGGGCTTCACGTGCTATTCTTAGCACTCCATTTCCCTGTTTTGGGGGGTTCTTTCATTGAAAGATTCTATAAACAAATACAATGTGCTCAGGAGGTCACTACTCTGTTTTATTTTAGGCCCTTTATCTGTTTTTCATATCTCTACTGTCCATTTTTTTCCCCTGTCCAATTTGTGGGCTTTGTCTTTGAAAATAATGATGGAAAAAGAAAGATGAAGGGCATGGGGACTTGAATAAGAAAGCTTAGAAACGATTGCTAAGTGTTTAACATTATCACTTAGCTATGGACTTTGCAAGCTACAATATGAACCTGCCAGACAGGATGCATGACTATTATACTTATGTAAAGCAATCCTAATTAAATCCATATGTCACCAAATTAAACAAAAAAAATCATGAAAGTGGGAGAAATCTAGTTGGTCATAGGAAGGGGACCAAAGGGAGCTGGGAGGGGCTCAAAAGATAACAATGGAGAAAACACACACATATGTATGTATGTATGTATGTATGTATGTATGTATGTATGTGTTTGAGAGAGAATGAAATTTCATAATGAAATTCATTTTATGCTTAATTAGTTTATGCAGATTTTTTAAACTGGCATTTAAACAATTAACACATGGTGTAGACAAATTTAAAGTAGGATTTTTAATGGGCAGAAGAAATTGTCAGTAAAAGTCCCTAAAACAAGAAAATTTGGAAGTATCGAAGATACCAAATCAGGAAAGCTAGCAATAACCAGGAAACACTCAAAAAATGTAAGAAGACACTCGAGTTGAGCTGAAAATGAAGATATAATTCTAATGTACGCTGGGTGTAATAAAAGTTGATTAAATACTTGGGAGAATGATAACAAATGTAAAGACAGTGGGAAGATGTTGAAATAACTGGATGCCTATGTAGAAAAGTGATTCTGTTCATATTTTATCCTATAAACGGAAAAGTAGAACAAGAATGACAGTCTTAAGCATAAAATGAAAGCCACAGATCTTCTGGGAAAAGCAGGGTAGACTCACAACTCTATACAAACATCAAGTTTCTTGAATTAAGTACATTAAGTCTGTACACTTTCTTGTAGGCTTCGCTGGTTAGACTTTTTGTCGCTGTGAAAATACCTGACGGAAACAATTGAAAAGGAAGGAGGATTTATTATGGCTCAAGATTTCGGAGCTTTTCGTCTATAACCATTTGGCCTCACTGTTTCTGGGAAGTGGTGAGAAAGAATGTCATGGTGGAAAGGCATGGCTGAACCAAATTTTTCACCCCATGATGTGTACAAGTAAAGAGACAGAAAGGGCTGGGTACAAAGTCTTATCTCTCCAGGGCCCCCAGTGGCTGACTTCAACTGTGAGACCCTACCTCCCCCACCCTACTATGTCTCAGTATTGCTAACATGTTATGAACCCATCAAGGTATTGATCCAGAGATGAAGGCACAGACCTCATGATCCACTTGCTTCCTAAAATCCCCGCCTCTGAACACTGCTTGCATCAGGACCAGGCTTCTAACACTTTTTAGCCTTCCGCAAAAAATGCATACCTAAATCAGAAAAGAGATACCAATTTATATCTCGTAAAAACTATGTAAAATAGTTCTAAAGTTAATTGTCTATAATTTGTTGTATTTTATAGATACTTACTCAAGTGGAAAGTCACCTGGCGTAGCATGTCTGAAATGGTTAAAATTGGGGGAAAATGTGAAAAACAACGCTAAATCTACCATTCACTAAGTTCTCCCCTCCCCAAGAGTAAGCAATAAAGATGGCTAAGTGCTACTCTCAGAAGAGCCAAACCAAAAACAAGAAGCTCAGTTTAGCCCAGCCGTCTATAAAGAGGACTCTGAGACCCTATCAGCCGCCCGGAAGAGAACTAGGGCAACTGAGCCACCTGGAAAGGACACTCCCACCCGTTAGCTGCCCATAGGCTGTGCAGTGTGCACCAGGTCCCCAGCTTTGTAAGCTGTCACCCTGCTGGAGTGGGCTTTGATGAGGTAGCTTACTGAGTAGTTTCTGCTCCTGTAAGGCATCTCCATAGAACTCGTTGGTTCACCAAGTTGGGCTTTGGTGGTATCCATACTTTTGTCTGCCTTGGAATTCCTATCTGAGGTGAGTAGTGTGTGTGTGTGTGTGTGTGTGTGTGTGTGTGTGTGTGTGTGTGTTTGTGTTGGGTCTCCCCAGGGAGAAGCTGGTGACACAACAAAATTGGGTGAATTACATTAAGAAAATTAACTTTTATACAAAGTGGCTTCTTAATAAAATGCATCCAGACATGCTTCCTACTTCTCAACTTTTAATTCAAAGACTTAATGAGAAGAGGAGAATTTAGTTCAGAGACAATCAAGGGAAAAATCTCTTATCTATTCCTTTTATCCCCACACATACTTGAAGACTCCTACCCTCAGAAATATTCCTCATTATCATTGTTTTCTCTAATTAAAAAAATTAACTGCCTTACAAATACTATCTATTAATCACCTAATAACTTTCCTCCTTTGTCTTCCTTATTAATGAGCAAACCACAGATTTTGAGTTGGTTTTTTGGAGGCAATGTTCTTCTGTGCCAGCCAGGTAGGTCTTAATTAGCCTGCTCTAATCATGAAAATTCTATTTCCTTTCACCATGAACTAGGAATAATAATCAAATAGCTAAGTTCTCATGAGACATGCAGAAACATTTACTGAGAGGTCATGGGATTTTTTTTTTACCTTTTTATAAAAAGATGAAAGAAAAGATATTCTGGCGTCATTGTCATTTAGTTCTATTGTGTGAAGATTCAGTCCTCAGAGTTAATGTAACCATCTTGTGACACGATGAGACCAATTTCAAGGCCCAGCCAGTGCACTGAGAGTGATTTCAAGGCCCCAGTCAGTATGGGGGTAGTGGCCAAATTGAAAGAAGACAAGAAAGGGGTCTTTGACTGCATGGATAAGCCCTAAAAAATGACATGTTGAACAGCATCTGTATTTCGTTGCTTTGAGGTTATTTCTTTCCCACCTGAATGTGTCAGAGAAGAGTTGAAAATATACACATGGCTTTTTGAGACAGGGTTTCTCTGTGTCTTTGAAGGCTGTCCTGTAACTAGCTCTTGTAGACCAGGCTGCTCTTGAACTCACAGAGATCCGCCTGCCTCTGCCTCCCGAGTGCTGGGATTAAAGGCGTGCGCCACCATCTGTAATATTCCTCTTTATAACCACCCTTAACAAACATCATCTAATTGATTTTTTAAAACACCTACTGAATAATTACTATTTACTGTGTTTCTTGACTTGAGGAAGTCTTTCTCAACAGTAACCGCAGAATGCAGAATTTGTCTCTTGCCGGCTGCCTTTCCCAGCTTTCTCAGGGATAATAGCTCAGGCACTTTCCACTTACCGTGCTTCCCTCTTAGGCTTGTGTTTCCTTCTCTTTTTTAAATTATTAATTAATTTATTTAATATATATGGGTGCTCTATCTGCATGTACAAAGAGGGCATCGGTCCCCAACTAGAGATGGTGTGAGTCACTCTGTTGTCACTGGGAATTGAACTCAGGACCTCTGGAAGAGCAGTCAGTGCTCTTAACGACCAAGCCATCTTCTAGCCCGTGGCTTGAGTTTTCTTAAGTCAGAGAAATCACGCTCCTTAGGATCATATGTTCCCTAGTGTACTGGTGTGCTGTAAATTCAGAATGTATATGCTGTGAAATGACGATGTATGTAGGGTGACGGCCTCTTACTCTTCAGTAGTATCTGAACTCTTGTCTGATGCAGCCTTGGACCTGTGTGTGTGTGTGTGTGTGTGTGTGTGTGTGTGTGTGTGTGTGTGTGTGTGTGTGTACATATGCATGACAGTCAATATCCAAGGGGTCTGTGGACTCATATTTTCCTGGTGTCTAGTAAAGATGAAGCCTTTATTAACAACTCACACTGAGACAACTCGGCAACTAATATTGGCTGTATTTTTATTTTTAATCATTTCTGCTTATTTGTTATATAAGAAAAATATCACCGTGGCCTCATTTGTTTATTGATTTTTGGTATAATATCTCTTTCATAGCCCTGTTGGAGATTATTTGGAGAAATCCACCAACATTCAATTCTGAGACTTAATTTGTCTTCCCAGCCCAATTTTGAGTATTGACAAGAACAAACTGGCTTGCCAAACTATTCACTTTTAACCTGAAAATCCAACGGTTATGTTTAATATAAATTATTAGGAAATGTGTCAATTGTGATTTAATGAAACAAAACTAAGCAGTTAATGCTATCTATACATGGATATTTTTATCAGGGAGATATGTTCCATTTATTAAAGTTAAGTGGAAATTAAAGTCACACTTTTTTTTTTTTTTTTTTTTTTTTTTTTTTTGTTGTTTTTCGAGACCGGGTTTCTCTGTGTAGCCCTGGCTGTCCTGGCACTCGCTCTGTAGACCAGGCTGGCCTCGAACTCACAAAGATCTGCCTGCCTCTGCCTCCCAAGTGCTGGGATTAAAGGCATGCAGCACCAACGCCTGGCTAAAGTCACACTTTTAAAACTTCCTAGGAGACAGAAAGTAGATTTAAAATTGGATCATTAAGTCTTGCTTAGAGATTTTTTTTTTTCCATCTTCAGCAAGAAAGTCGAATTAAGGTTTTGAGCATCTAATTCATTTCCCCTAAGTCTACACCGAGAATTCGATAGCTGAATTTGAAGACCTTCGAAGATCTCACCCCTCACGATCAGGAGACCTGTATTTTCTTTCTTTTATTGAAAAGACATGTGACTTATGAATCTTCTCAACTTGAACCTAAGTTTTCCTAGCAACAATACTGGAATTTTTTTTTTTTTTTGTCATCATTATAGTTGGGTTCAATGATTGGTGTCAGCATCACGCTGGGCTAGAACAGAGGACTGCAAGGGAGATAAGTGGAAAAGGCCATCCCGTTCAGGCAATGGCTTCAAAGATGCTTCAGATTTGCACAGAGAGAGTCAGGCATTATGTAGAGTATAGTGACTCTGGCATTCAGTGCAGTACTCAGAAGCAGGTTTTCTCTTAGGGAATTTTCTCATTGAGACAAATGTGTGCCACAGGGATACATTTTACATTCGGAATGAACCACACGTTCAGAAGTTAGAAAACTACTAATGGGCTTCAGATGCCTTTGCTGCTGCAATCAAAATGCTGTATTCGAAAGGAAATCTTTTAAGAAAGTAACAGAGCGATGTTTGCACTTGGAAGATAAATTATCGTGGTATAAGTTTCTCTTCGGGAGTTTCCTCTGGAGTTTAATAATTTCTCACTTTTCTAGGTCACCTCACAAAATTGAGTACATAGAAAATGGAATTGAATTGTATTTTTCATCTTCAGCGTTAATAACCTGGGATGGGATTTGCATTTCTAGGGAAAAAAGTCACCTGTCTTAGCTTTTTAAGAGTGTTCCTTCAAAGTGTTTGCCGCAAGTGAAGGTTTATATAATGCCTCAGCTGGAAGTTAGGAAAGGTCATGACGACAGAAATAATCTTTAAATCCAGAGATGATTAGAAACAATACATGGACTTGTTTATTCAGTGGGTCAGGTGGCTTAACAATGGGAAATTCATGGAGGCAAGAGGAAAGCCATTTACCCAGGAAAGCCCCAGGGATTGCCTGTAGACATGGCCCCGGTTTTGACAACACAAGGAATTTTTACACTATGTAAACCTTCTTTGCCCCCTGGCACCTCCTCTGTGAGGAAAAAAAAAAAAAAAAAAAAAGCTCAAGAAATTAGAATGCAGTTCAAGTCTTGTTTAGTACTGATAATTCATCATTTCCTTCCTGGAAGTAATTTTACCCTTGGCTTGGAGGGAATGGTGATCAGTGGGAGATTCTTTAACAAGACTCATTTTAAAATCAGAAAATTAAATTATAACCCATGTCTAATGTCTATCACATCACAGACACTGTGCTAATGATACAGCAGCAAAGAGACAGTGTTGTCCTCCTCATGCTCCCTCCATTCTAGATTGCCTGAATTGGTACAACACAGGACCTTTTCTTTATTGTTTTCTTATTGTTTTTTTTTTTTTTTTTTTGAGACAGGGTGTCACTGTGCAGCTCTAGCTGTCCTGGAATTAGCTCTTATAGACCAAGCTGGCCTCAAACTCACAGAGATCCACCTGCCTCTGCCTCCTGTTTGAGTGCTGTGGTTAAAGGCGTGCACCACCACTGCCCGGCTGACCTTTTTTTCTTAAAGGATGGGAAGCAATACAACAGTGGTGCAGAAATTACCTTTAGGATGCTTATATTAGGCGCTAGTAACAACTATACTAGGACTTATTACAAATGGACAAGAAGATGTTGGGCTCATTGTTGTGTGTCAGCAGTCCTACTTCTAAGTAGAGACAGGAGGATTCCTGGGTCATCCAAGAACCTGTTTAAAGGAGGTAGGTAGAGCACCTGAAGATGATTCCAGAGGTTTCTTTGGCCTCCAGAACATTCACATAAAATCATGTACACCTTAATGTACACACACACACACACACACACACACACACACACACACACACGCAAAGTATAATGACCGATTCTCTTTGGCCCCTTGCATCTGCCCTCTGTGCTTGCAACCCCTTCCCCAAACAAAACCAAAATTCAAAGAAAAATAAAAAAAATCAAACAAAACAAAAATGGGAGGGAAGGAGAGGGAAGAATCCTGTCCTGGAAGCTGTAGTGTGGCCACCCAGATCAGTATGATCCCAGTGGCAGCATGGCCCTTGGCCACCAACACAGTCTCAGGTGGCTGACCAGACTCAGGTCATCTTCATGGCAACAGAAAGTCATGGACATCACCCCACACCCTGGCTGCTCTATGGCTGTGGATTCAGCCATGGCCCTCAGCAGCAACTCTGGTCCATGTGACACCATGGTAGCCCTTGAATTCTTTCTTCCCCTCCACCTTAGGCTGCGTCTTAGTCTAGAATGCCAATAAAGGTAAAAGCATTGCATACTGATTCTGAATGTGGATATATTGTTCTCCTGTTTTCGGCTATGTTGAGAGAAGGGCTGTGTCTAAAAGCATTCATTATTGGACAGAAAGGAAAAGAAGCAATATTCACGGATGGTGACTATTATATCCTCCTGGGACTGGCTAACTATATTGGTTAGTTTTTGTCAACTTGACTCAAGCTTTTCTTTGGAGAAAAGAACCTCAATTGAGAACATTTTTCTTTTACATATGATTGGCCTATAGGAAGGTCAATAGGGCATTTTTAAATTAATGATTGATGTGGGATAGCCCAGTCTGCTGTGGGTGGGGCCATCCCTTGGCAGGTGGTCCTGGCATATATGAAAAGGAAGACTGAGCAAGCCACAGAGGGCAAGTCAGTAAGCGACTTTTGTCCATGGCCTCTGCTTCAGTTCTGGTCTCCTGGCTCCCGTATTGAGTTCCTACCCTGACTTTCTTCAGTGATGGACAATATGGGAAGCATTAGCCAAATAAAACCCAACCCATTCCTCTCCTAGTTGCTTTTGGTCATGGTATTTCTTTCCAGAAATAGGAAACCTAGCTAAGACACTGACTGCTGGGATTTGGAAACATTAAAATTCTATCTCAAATATCACTCCTGTTTTTGTGGCAAACTTGGACGGAGGAGTCCCAAAGGGGATTAGAATCAAAGAGTATCAGTAGTGCTGGCTACTTTTACACATTATGTAGATAAGGAGCTGCTAAGATGTGGACTTAATTCTCTCACTGTTGAATGAGCGACTTGTCTTCCAGGTTACCTCTTCTGAATCCATGAGAGGTTCCAACAGTCTGCGCATTCAGGACCCGTGTTTTCACATTGCTGCAGACCTTACTGGTGACACTGCTGGAAAGCCTGAGGAAGCTATGACTTCCAGCCTTCCCAGTCAAACTCAGTTCTGGCACAGCCGTTTTGGAGCAGGATGTCAAAGTTGACATGGACCAGCCACCGGAAGAGTAGCTTGGCTTCAGAGTTAACTTACAAACACCCAGAGGACAAAGCATCCGATGTAAGTGCAAAGAGGGCTCCATCAGTCGGCAGAACCAATGAGCAGGGGCCGTGGCTTCAGTTTACTAAGCCAAATGAGAGTAGGATGTCATATTTCTCTTTTAAATTATAGCTCTAATGAGCAAGAGAAAAATGAACTGAACCTCGGGCACTGATATTTTGATATATATAATGCCCATAGAAACTATAATGCCATCTACCCAAGCCTGCTGTGGGTGACTCTATTTCCCTATCCTACTCCATATTGATTAAAAAAATGCAGGATTACCAGTTTATAGCTCATTGACCCCTATGTGAAGGCAAACATAGATATCTATATAACCACCCAAGTCAGCACGTAGACCATCAAACACAGCTGCTCATCTTTCTGTCCTCTCTAATTTCATCTTTTTCCTTCCTCAAAGACAACCACTGTTCAGACTTCTCATATCCGTTTTGCCTGATTTTAAACCCTATATAAATGGAAACATTATATAGTGCTTTCATTTCCGGCTCTTTTTTTCCTCCCAAACATATTATTTGCGAGATTCATTTATGGTATGGGCAGAAGAATCTGCCAGCAAATCTGCCTACATTCTCTCAGACTTGCTCTTATAGCAAGTGAAGCAACTTTCTGCCTACTCTAGGATGTTGGCAGCCAAGACATCAGCTCCTCTACCTGAAAGCCAGGGAAGCCATGAGATCAATGCCTCTGTCATGATGTCAATGAGTCTGTCATGATGTCAATGAGTCTGTCATGAGATCAATGACTCTCTCTTGAGATCAATGACTCTCCAGCAGAAATCAGGGATGTACAGGGGTTGCATGTGTATATCCAACTCGTCCCTCCTGGTTGGGTGACTCCTGGGAGTATGTTTCATGTTGATCCCAAGGGAATTCCCAGTGGCGTTAGTTCTCCTCACCATGGTGACTGGCTCACTAATGTATTTATAGGCTGCTTTTTCTCCAGGAATATTTCCTACAGACAACTTCCAACTAAATCAACTGCACCTGTATTTTTCTCACTGGATCTGTTTCTGGGAGCTTAATATAATACAGGTAGGTTGATTGCTTGTTTCTGTGTGCTGTAATATATTATATTGACAGGAGTGAATACATCTTCTTTACGTATTATCCAAAACTTTCCTGGCACAACCTGCCTCCCCTTTGAGGTGTTTTGAACAAGAATGGTCTCCTTCAGCTCATATATTTGAATGCTTGTTCATTAGGGAATGGGACTACTTGACAGGGATTGGAAGGTGTGGCCTTCTTGAAGTAGGTGTGGCCTTGTTGGAGGAAGTGTGCCACTGGGGTTGGGTTTGGGGGTTTCAAATGCTCAAGCCATTCCCAGTGTCTTTTTTTTTTAACCTGCTGCCTGTGGATACAGATACAGAAATCTAATCTCCTCTAGTACCATGTCTGCCTGTATGCCACCATGTTCCCCACAATGGCCTAAACCTTTGAACTGTAAGCCAGCCCCAACTAACTGCTTTTTTGATAAGAGTTGCCTTGGTCATGGTGTCTCTTCACAGCACTGGAACATTGACTAATACAATCTTCGTACAGAATATGTCACCACGAACAGAAATGTGGTGTAAATAGGGCACTAAAGCTTATTCTGGTAAAGTTTCAGATAGAATAAGAAGTAGTTCTGTGATTGCCTGTAGTTTCCAAGTATTGAAAAATTGTATGGTGACCCAAAGTATGAGATCCAGATAAAGAGGTTGATTTGGGTCATGCATTTGTCTGGTGTACTGTTCAAACAAAGGCTTGCTAACAAGAGCGTCAAGTACTCATACCTAGGAACTTGTTTTCCCCGAGGAGTCTGTTATTCCACACACTACATACACCAATATATTAAGTCATGAAATATGGGAGAAGAAATATCAGCACATTTTTTTCTGAAGTGAAATAGGTCTAGTTTGAGGGTCAGCAAAATTTTGTGTTTCAAAAATATATTGTCTGGTCTCAGAATACTCTTTCCTAATGCCCTATTTAAGTTGGACGTTTGAAAAAAAATATGACATTCCTGTTGCAAATTTATTTCATAAGAAAAGTTGCTTTAATTTTCAGTATCGTCCTCATGGAAATGGCCGAGTCTTTCTATGTGACTGGTATGTTTCTTTCTCATTTGCTGATCTATATGGAAACAGGTTTGCTTGCTGAGAGATATGAGATAATTTCCATCCCAGATTGTGTGGGTCTCTGAGTCTTTCCTTAAAGATGGAGTTAAACTAGAAATGATAAGTTTGTTTTGTTCTGTTATTTTTTTTCTCCATATTTCAGGGTCTGTTGGCAGTTTGTAGCAGCCATAGCAGTTTGTGTCTGTCTCCACTCATTCTACTTATTTATTTTTTTATAATTTTTCAGTGACTCTTTGGGGGATATCACATTCATCTCACTATACCCTGACTTCTACCCTCTGCCCTTGCAACCTACCCCAAAAACCAAAATTTTAAAGTAAAACAAAACAAACAAACAAACAAAAAACAAATCAAACAAACAAGGAAAAAAAAATGGCATGGAAGCTGTGGTGCTGCCCAGTGAGTCACGCAGTATACTCTTTAGTCTATTTTACTGTAAGTGTTCATTGCAATGGTCTGGCTTGAAGCCTTTGGCTTCTGCTACACTGCGAATACTGGGACTCCCTCACTGGGACTCCTCTTGTATTGTTGCCTTGAGTCACAGAGATCCTGTAGCTTTGGGTCTGCAGGTCTGGCCCCTTCATGTGCTCCAGAAGTTCATAGATGAGGTGGATGTTGGGGTAGGCAACTCATGATCCTAGTTTTGGACCTGGGTGGTAGCTGGGTTGGTCAGCACCACACAGTTGGGCTCTCCAGCACTGGCCTGCCATCTCACCCAACGTAGCAGCCAGCAAGGATTGAAGCCAGTTCTCCTGCTCTCACACGCTTGGGTCCAATACTTCTGCACTCATCCCACCAGGTCCAGCTTGACTGTTTCGCCCAGGCGAGGTGCAGGGCCTGCTCTCTGAATGGCTACATTTGTGAGGGTAGGGCTAACTCTTCTGTTCTCATTCCCCTGAGGTCGGCTCTCCCACCAGCTGCAGGTAGCCAGGGATGGGGGGGAAAGGGCAGATTTCCCTCATCCTTGCCATCAAGCCTGCAGCATATGAAGGAGGGGGGTGGGGCATCTTTCCTGCTCTCACATTCACAGGCCTGGCTCATCTGCAATACTTACTACCCAGGTGGGGTACAGGGCCGGCTCTCCCCAGAGCTGCAGTCAATGAGGAGCAGTATAGCAGCATCTTCTTTGCCAGTGTATGATGGGAAATGTACTTCTGTTTATGTTTATCTTGTTGATTATTGAATAAAATACTGTTTGGCCAATGAGACAGCAAGTTAGACGGGACTAGGAGTCAAAGAGGATTCTGGGAAATGTAGTAGAGAAGTGGTGATCCAGGCAGGAAGTGACATAGCAAGGAGACTCATATTTAAGCAAGGAGAAACAGGAAGGGTCCCCTTTTCCCCTTCGCATCCTCCAGCAGCAGGATGTGAGCCACTGGCAAGAGAGGGTGCCAGCAAAAGGCATCCTCTATAAAGATAAGTCTTATGACATATATAGATTTATAATAATTAAGACTGAGCTAGCAGATGGGAGTCCTAGTCATTGGCCAAGCAGCTTTGAACCTAATACAAGTCTCTCTGTGCATTAATTGGAGCCCTAACTTGGGCGGGCGGTTGGCGTAAAGCACACATGTGGTAGTGGGGCTTTTGGCAGAAAGATTTATCTAACAAGTGTATTTATATTAGTGGCCACATCCCTTTGGGCGTGGCTTCGGGTGCTGCCCGAACCGAAAGAGGGAAGTGTGAGGCAGTGCTGGGTCTCTTGAGTCTCTCTTTCTTGGGTTGTGGATTGGAAGGTCAGAGAAACAATGCAGTGGTTCTTTATTAGTATCTGTGTAAGTATTCCCCAGTAAACACCCATTTATCATTTATCTTTCGTCTAGTGAATTCATTATCACCTGCTTTCAGGGCTGAGTTGGTTCTCCCACTCTCATGACCCGGGACCAATTTTCCCCTGCCTAAATTAGGTGTCAAGGAGCAAGGGTGTTCTCTCTCCTACATCCATGACACTGCATTACAGATCATGGAGCTAGCCCTTTCACTCTCCTGTCTTCAGAACCTACCTACTCACCTGCACCAGGCCAGCAGAGGCAGCTCTACTGTGCTCCCCTTACTTTGAAACAAGCTGATCGACATTAGCCCTAGAGGTTTAGGAGGACAGAGGGCATATAGAGAGACACAGAAAGTAGTAGAAAAAGATTTAGAAAGATTCTCAGCCCTTTTGGACTGAGGAAGGAGAGAGAGATGGTTGCTCCTCTGCCACTTTTCTGATCAATCCGGTTCTTACCCGATATCTGACTCCAGGTATTTTCATTGCAAAGAATAATTAGATAAATGTGTCATCTGGTACCCAACCTGGAGCGCCAGATCACAGATCCCCTACATGGCCCTTGGCAGCAGCCCAGGCCTAGATGACACCATGGCCCTAGATGGTTACCCAGACCCCTGATGAGAGAGTATCAAGCATCTATAGGCCACAACGAATGGACAAAGGGAGCTCATGTGAGCACCAACAATGGTTTCTGTTTATGTGCTAGTTCCAAGGTCATCAGTCACATAAAATATTACATATATATATATATATATATATATATATATATACATATGTACATAGCATATATATATGCTATGTAACATATTATATATGCATAGTATAAAGCTACTGTGGCCTCTTTGTTTATGAATAATGAGCATCTGGGGACCTAGAGGACAAAGAACTATTGTGTTTGCAAAAATGTATCTGACCACACAAAATTCTTTGCATGATGTGAGGTAATTTTAAACTTAGTAGAAAATACATAAGAACTATATGCTACCTGTATTTAGAAGTGTTTATCAAAAGTATAACTTCTTCCCAGAGGTAGTATAGTATGCTAATTATCCAGAGTTCCTTTTGTATTCAAATCCCTAACAATCTGATCTGTAATGGAAGTTGTCAGTCTAGAGAAAGAAGCCAATTTAAAATGCATTAATAGGAAAAACAACAGCTGTTATAAATAGTGCCTCATATGCCTTTTGAGTGTGGTTATAAATTGCTCCTGAGACTGAAGGAAATTGGGACTACATCAAAGTTTCATAACACACCCAGGCAAATTTCAAGTCAATTTAGTCTTGCAGCCATGTATTTAGTGGTCAATGACCAACACTTATTGAAGGGCCAACCTAACATAGCAAATATTTCTTCAGTGCATCTTTCAACTTCTATCATTATTAGAAAATCATTACCACAAATCACCTTTTTATTTTATAGATGCTTTGCTTTATGTAACATATACAGATAAGCTATGTTTAAGTTCCATAATTCAAAATGTAATTATGATGAATGGCACTCAGAGGAGAGAGAAAATACAGCTATGAGATACAAAATTATTGTTCTTAATGAGAGGTGTGGGATAGTGTTCTAAGATTTTAATGACAGAGTCCTGTCTTAAGAAGGGTTTGATTAAGTAGACTTAGTTATCTATTTTACACCAAGAATCTAAAATTTGTGGGCTATTGTGATGTAGAATGTCAGATGTGACAGTTATCAAAATTCACTCCTTAGATCTCTATCTTCAGAAAGCATAGTTGGCTAACGGCATTGACTACAGTCCCAAGGAATATGAGCCCCAGGGAACATGTGACTTAGCGATGGGACTGTAATGGATGGTTCTTCCTGCCAGCCTGGTCCCACAACTGAATCAGCCCCAAATAAACAAATGCTATATTAGTTATAAAACGTTTGGCTGGTAGTTTGGGCTCTTTTAATTGGCTATTTCTGTCTTAATTATTAACCCATTTCTATTAATGTATGTATTTCCATGTGGTCTTGGGGTCTTGGCTTACCGGAGAAGGGTCTAGACCTGTCACTCCCTTGGTGTCCTACATGGTAACTAACTGCCTACATTTCCCAGAATTCTCATCTCCTAGTCCCACCTATCTCCCTGCCTCTATTGGCCACAGTGTTTTATTCATCAGCCAATAAGATAAACATATACAGAAGGACATCTCCTATCAGCTGTATTTCTTGCTAAGCTTCTTATAGTCAATGACTGAGCCTAGAAAAGGAAGTCCATTATTGCAAAATGGTAGAATCCTGCCACTGTTGCCTCTGAGTAAGGGTGCCCCACTGGCGTGGCTGAATCCTTCCTAGAGCTGAGGCACAGTTTGTGTCTCCTTGTTCCTTTACTGATGTCTCCTTCCACGGGAATCACGATCTGAAGTTTCCTTTTGCCTTTTCATGTTCCCATTTCAAATAAATCTCTCACATGCATAATCTCATATTGCAAAGTGCTTCCAACTGGACCTTAATGAGCACACGTGATAAAGAGAATGGCCCAACAAAGCATGATGAGGATAGGGAACAAGCTCACTTAGCAACTATTCGGGACCAAAGTTGCCGCTGTGAGCAGAAATCCCTGGCACAAGTCGGTGGCCCAGTTGTTAAATGTTTCATCGGGGGTAACTTGGGAGAACGTTCCAGTGAGAGGGATCCTATTGCAAGTGTGATAATGGCTTAGATACTTAAGTGATGTGAACCAGAAGATGTTGTTTACCCAGCAGGGTTGTTACTGTTAGCTCCTTAATGCCAAGTTGTGCTTCCATCCAGCTGATGGGTAAAGACAAAGTGAAAGTTGCTAAAAGCCAGACATGGACCATGGACATGGGACCCGGGACCCTTACTTTGTCGCTCGCTTACCTTCTTGGTAGATGAACAGCGACAGCTGCAGAGAAGATAAGGATGTGATGAATTCTCCAGTGGTGATGTGACAGAGTAAGGGTTCTGGAGACATGCCAGTGCTCAGGACTGAAAAATGATCTGCTTTGCTCATAAATTGTATTGGACACCTGGGACCCAGAAACTGTGTAGGAGATCTGACTTGATAATTCTGAGGCAGCTGGCTTAAGATGCTCAGATTTTCATAGAGTTGGAGAAAGTAGTTCACCTTGGTTAGAAGAAGCCTTATTGAGGTAAGATAATGGACATCCCCCATCAGGAGCCCTTTTCAGTCCTTTCCTTGCCACCAGGCTAGTTAAAATTAATTCCATGTATATCTCGGTGAAGAGCCCTGGGGAGGGAGAGACTATTGTTGAATCATTTGATGGAATGGAGACCATCTCAATGCGTTTGAAGGACTCGTGAGTCTAGATTGATATAGAAATCAGTTGATGAGACAGTTGAATATATATAGAAAGGAAAGATGCTGATGAGGAGTGACATTTTGTTTCAGAAGTAGCAGAGGTGGTTCCAGGTAAGACAGGACATGATTTAGCTACCAGTGGGGTTATAGATAAAAACTATTTCTTTAGAATATTACTAGGGGGATCTTGGCTAGCAAAGTAAGGGAAATATGGAATTGTAAACACACACACACACACACACACACACACACACACCCACCAGTAATACTTTAAGGAGAGGGTCCCAGATTGTAGAGGGAGCCAGAGGAGCTGGAGACAGTAAGGGAAAGCTAGAAATAATGAGAATGTATCAGTGGGGAATCCTCAATTATTTTTTGTTTGGCTTTTGTGGTTTTTTTATTTTTTCATTTTGGTTTTTGGTTTTTTGAGAGAGGGTTTTTCTGTGTAACAGCTCTGGCTGTTCTGGAACTCATGCTGTAGACCAGGCTGGCCCTGAACTCACAGAGATCTGCCTGCATCTGCCTCCCGAGTGCTGGGATTAGAGGTGTGCACCACCAACACCTGGCCTTCAATTTATTAAAGAAGACGTTTTATTGAAGAAGAAGTTTGACTCTTGTAAATTGAGGGAGTTTATGGGGCTAGAGGAGAAATTATAGAAACCCAAGTATGTAATACTGAAGACAGAGGTTTCTGTCCTGCCTGGTCCCACATCCAAGGGAAAAGACAAAATGAATACATAGGTTTTCTGGGTAACTGGGTAGGGTAGGGTTTAGAACGCTAATGCAAGACTGGGATTTCAAGAGCATGAGGAGGAAATCCACAGAGGCAGCTGACCTGAGCTGGTGGGAGCTCACTGACTCTGGACTGACAGCAACAAAACCTGCATGACTGAACTAAGCCCTCTGAATGTAGGCGACCGTTGTGTGGCTTGGGCAGTCTGGGGGGCCAGTGGCAGTGGGACCAGGATTTATTCCTAGTGCATGAAATGGCTTTTTGGAGTCTACCCCCTGTGGTGGGATACCTTACTCATTCTCCATTCAGGGCAGAGGGGCTCAGTCCTGCCTCAACTTGATATGCCAGACTTTGTTGCCTCCCCATGGGAGGCCTCACCTTTACTGTGGAGTGGATGGGGGTTGGGAGAGTCAGGGAGGGGGAACTGTGATTGGAATGTAAAATGAAAAAAAAAACCAACCTTTTGAATAAATAAAAAAATGAAAAAGTCAGATTTGAGACCGGAAGAGACATGTGCTCATGTTTCTTAGAAGGCAACGAGGATAGTAATGAGCTGATCGAACATACAGGTCTCCGAGTTTGGAATCAAGAAGAGGAAGCTCCCCCACCAGAAAGGTTATGTCAGTTGTCTGTGACTCATGGGTGCCGTGAGGGTGACTTGCAATCAGAAGTTCCATGATGTAAGATATTTGAAGTCACTTGTCAATTGTGCTGCCACAGTAAATTAATGCACTTTAAGACTACTCAGGCCGGGCGTTGGTGGCACAGGCCTTTAATCCCAGCACTCAGGAGGCAGAGGCAGGTGGATCTCTGTGAGTTCAAGACCACCTGGTCTACAAGAGCTAGTTCCAGGACAGCCTCCAAAGCCTCAGAGAAACCCTGTCTCGAAAAACAAAACAAAACAAAAGACTACTCAGACTATCATTAGTGGGCGATTTAGAGACCAAACTGCAGCACGCTCTGCAGCGGGTGTTTTTTGTTTGTTTTTAATGAAGGGAGTGGAGTACAGTGGTTAGCAACATTCCCCAAACATAACACTCCTTCAACAGACCTATGTGTGCTTAATTAAGGAAGCCTGGCTGAGGACCTCAAAATTTACATGTGATCATTTCTAAATAATGAATCCAGCCCAAGTACTAAAATGAAATCACTTGAAATGTAAGGTAAGCTTGGGTGGGGTGTCCTGAGACCTTGGTTGGAATCTGAATACTGCTTTTAATTGCGTGTGTCATTTTGCTAATGAGTCGCTTCTCCTTGTCTCTGGTGCCTCATCCGTGACAGGTGCTTAAGATGATCCATTAAGGAGAAAGTTTAAAGTAGAGCTTGCTCGAAAGACACTGGACCATGACCACGACCAGAGGCTCAGAGAAACTGAAGGGACTCATCAGCGAGGCACATGACCTCCCAGGCTGTGCTGCACGCAACTCTCCTGTGTGCCACAGACAACTCAGTGTTAGCTACAATTTTTAAAACTTAGGAATGTCATCTAAAGAGGAGGTTATCACTTTTCTAAGTGTGCTCTCATTTTTTGTTGTTCGCTCCTTAAACGTCAATAAAGAGTAAGTACTTTATAAAGCATGTCTTTACAAGGCTGTCCCTGATGATGTAGTGGGTTGACATTTTTATAATGTACTGGGTCTAGATCCCACTTGAAAACGTAGCATTTCGACCCTGGTACTTGTGACTTGGGGTATTATCTCTATCAACACAAAACAAAATCTCTTAGGAAAGTGAAGTAGCCATTTGCACGAGGAAAAGTGATAAACACAGAAAAGAGAGGTGTGTGTGTGTGTGTGTGTGTGTGTGTGTGTGTGTGTGTGTGTACCTTTCAAGCTAATGTGCTTCCAAAATTAAGGCTCTCAGGCTTTCAACCAAATCTATAAAATAATGACATTCTGCTAAAAGTTGTTCTGTTGTTTTGTTTACTAACAATATAAATCTCTCTCTAGGGAATTTCCCCTAGTTCCCACTTGTACTGTAAAAATCAGATAATGAATTAGAGAACAAGGAAGATTAATTTTATTTTCACTTATGATGAAGTACAATTCAAAAGTACAAAAACTTAAAAATAAAGTGAATTCCATAGCAAGTAGAAAATATCATTCCAAAATTCTTCCTAGGACATACAAAGCCTATAAATGTCCTCTAAATGGTTTTGCTTTATATAAAGTTTATGTCCAGAAGAATGTTAGAATTGGGTCCTCCTTAGTTATATTTCATGATTTCTGGAACATATTTTCTCTTTATAGAAACAGAAAATAATTAAATTGTTTATAGCAAGATCCTTTCTTGTAGCTCCCAAATTCAATCAAATAGAATATCTGTTATAATAGATTGCAGATATTAAATTATTTCCAAAATAACTTCCTACCTACTCTGCTCTATTTTAACTGACACTGTTTACCCAACCAACTTGGATCTACACTTCACTCACTCCTCCTGAACCCCCTTCCCTGTCTTACTTGGTATGCATACTCTCTGTGTTTGGACTGAGAACACTGAATCCTGAGACCATGGCGTTTTGGAAAACCCAGACTATGAAGGAGCTGTTCTTCTGGGAGAGTCCCTTTTGGGGGTCTAGTTATTGCCAAGGGCTGAAAGTCCAGTGTTTTACTATTTGTAAACAAAATATTTATTTTCCTCAATATAATTGTTGTAATATACCATCAATTTGCTGTGTAGAAAGTATAGTCTCTACCAGTGTATAAATATTTTACTTTTTGTTATAGTGTCTCAATAACATTTTTGGGCTGAAGCATTTAAATATTTTCCTTTTACAAAAACAATGGTACTTACAATTTTACAGGAAGTCAGTTTTTGACTTTGGATGAGCTGTCAATTATATTTCTTTCCATCTTTATTTTGTTTTGTGTTTCAAAATACCTACAAAGGCAATGCAGTTTCTTAGGTTGTGATGCTTTATTTTATTGTGTGCCAGAAACAATAATTTAAAATATACCTTTTGCATTGGAGAACAGAGTTATTATTCATTTCATATTTGTGCTTTGAATCCAATAAACTATTCAGTCTAAAATCATTTAATGCTTTGTTTTTGACTTCATACTTAATTTCAAGGATGCCTCTTCCACAAACCCTCCTCCCCCCATGATGAAACCAAGGATTAAATGTACAATTTTTATCACAGCATTGAGGAGCAGGGATTTATCTAACTCTTGGTGCCATGCCCAGTATGTGGCAAGTTCATGAAAATCAACATTGTTATTACTGTCGTAACACCAATAATTTTAAGGAAGAACAACCTACAATTTAAAAATAAAAGTGAATCAACATTGAAGAGATTCCTGCTGCCAGGATTCTTGTACATTACAATACTTTAAAAATGGCTTTTTGAAACTATAAATTATGGCAAATTGTCTTTAGGAGGAAAGAATAGAATAAAAGATTATATTTCTGAGGTTATTTTCAGGTAAATATGGATAAAATTGAATATGTTACTATAAAAATTTGAGAAAATTCTGCCATCGTCTGTCCTTATTATGGATCAATCCTGTGACTATCTTAACTGTTGTGATTCTGCGACCGCAAGTGTAATTAGATCACGTTTTCTTTTGCTTATAGTAGTCTTGTAAATCTTTTACTTAGAGAAGCATGTGAGATATTTTACAATTATGGGCAAATATTTATATGTTAATTCCATTTGGGTATCTTACACCTTTCCTTACAGAATGATATAATTATTTGTTTATGCTTGTATTTGTGGTTCCTGATTGTTGACCCAGAGTTTCCATTTCCAGAATTCCCTCGGTTTGGGTTTTCTTTATTGCCTCTATCCTTTACTTGTTTGATTGCTTTGTCTTGATTTTCTTTAAGGCATTTGTTGATATCTTCCAAGTTTTTCTTTGTCTTTTCCTCCATTTCTCAAAGAGAATTTTTCATTTCCTCTAAGGGCCTCAGTCATCCTCATAAAGTTATTTTAAGTCGTTTTCTTCTACCTCATCTGTGTTGGGCTGTTCAGGTCTTGCTGTTGTAGCAACACTGGTTTCTAGTGGTGCCTTATTGCTCTTCATATTGTTGACTGTGTTCTTACCTTGTCTACACATCTCTTCCTCTAATCGGTATGGGTGGAGCTTGTGCTTCATGGGTTCTCTCTTTCTCCAGTTGGTGGAGTTGGGGTCTATGGCTCTCTTGACCGCTCCTTCAGACACAAGTAGAGCAGAGCTTCTGATGAATGCTTCTCGTGGTAGACGTGGTGGTCACTCCTTGAGCTATAGGTGTGAGTAAGATATCTCCCACCTAGAAATGGCAGTGGATGCTGGCTGGGACACAGGTGCTCTTGCCCAGAGGAACTTTTTGCAATAGTTTCTGGAATCTACTACTGGAAACCACTGCCGTTGCTTCACCCGGTGATCCCTCCTCACTCCTGGGGCTGAGGCTGGGGCCTCTCTCTGACATTGCTTTCAGGTGTGGCCTCTTGGCTCCCTTGAAGGCCTCTAATGCTGCTTCCGGGATCTGATGCTGCTTCCGGTTCTGAGGCTGGGGCCTTCCTCTGACGCTGCTCCTGGGTCCGAGGCTGGGACCTCCTTCTGATACTGCTTCCGGTTCTGAGGCTAGTGGCTCCTCTGAGCTTCGAACCAGTCACCTAAGAGGGGGCGCCGGAATGCGCAGAGCGAATGAAGAGGAGTCGGAAAGGGTGAGAGCCCTGAGCAGGGGGAAGGGGTACTTTGAATGGGAGAGCACAACCTCTTCTCTCTTTGGTTCCCCAGAGGCAATAATGAAAAGTCTCCTAAGTGGCTCGGTAGAGAAGAGAGCAGAATGATATAAACTTTTGTTCTGTAGAGTGATGTAAAACACAGGGCTGAATACAGTTTCTACTGACCTCAGAAACTTTATCTCAAGAATGAAGTAAATCTAAGACGGACAAATGTCTTCTGATTTCACTAAGGCCTATTTTCACTTCTCATACCATTCCAATTCATTTCCCACGAAACTTTGCTTCACACCGTGAATCAGTCCTTTGAAGAGGCCCGAGAAGCACACAACGGTATTAAGCAGCCTTTCTATCTATTCAAATGGTGTATATCTATCATGTTCCTTAAAGGTACTCCCCTCTTGGGGATATTCTTTGAACTTCTTTCATTTTTTCTCTTTCCATTTCCTCTTAGTGGTTTTTACAACTTGAATTCAGTAGCTCCAAGTTGTACTCGATTGTATAAAGAGCATTTCGTATTTTCATGAATTTGTCCTTTCACTATAATTTCTAAGAGTTTCTGAGGTAGAGTGCTGAGGGCTGTATATAAGAAAAATACAAAGCCATCAAGCGTGAAAATGCCACAATGAAAGCTATTATTTTGTATTCTAATAAAAAAGAAATTAGTAAAACATTTTAAAAGAAGAATTTCTATAGAATATGTTACGTGATGGAGAAATAAAGCTAAGCATTACAATATCACTCACTGTTGTTTTAGAACTTAGGAAGACATGGATGCCAACAATGTACTACAATGTTTTCAAAGGGATAGATCAGGAATCTCAGAACATAGACAACAGAACAAAGAGTGAGATACCAGTCCTCTTTAGTAAAGGCAGCTTGAATCAGGACTGTTCCAGAAGCCAGCTTCTTATCCGGGCTTTCTTCCAGCCACCAGCTGACTATATATACCTCTAAGTTTCAAACAAATACATATTTTATTTTATACCCACTACATCTTCCTGAGACTGCAGTCGTAAGAGAGGACTGAGGTAAAATTTCAAGGTAAAATTGAAAGTGACTTGAAAATAATCCTAGAGTTTTTTTTGTTTTGTTTTGTTTGACTTACTGTGTGGATTATTTTAATGTGTGGATTTGGAGGGCATTTTCCCCTTGTGGTACATTTCCTTCGTCCTGTTTAAAAATCAAATTAGTTTTTCAATTAACTTTGTTCATGATAACTTTAACCCCTATCATTTTTTTATCTCCTTCCAGCCCTGTATACCCACACTTCACTCTGTCCCCTGTGAATGACAGTGAATGCTGAGGTGTCCAAGATAATGAGAAAGAGTGATGCCTAAGTGCTCATCCCTAAGCAGGCCATTTATAGTACCACTTCTGTCTTTGGTAGGGTTTCTTTTGCTGTGAAGAGACACCATAACCATGGCAACTCTGATAAAGGAAAGCATTTCATGGAGGTGGTAGCTTACAGTTCAGAGGTTTAGCCCATTATCAGCAAGGCAGGGAGCATGGTGGCTTACAGGCAGACATGCGGCTGGTTACATCTTGATGAGAAGGCCACAGGAAGTGGACTGTGACACTGGGTGGTGTCTTGAACACTGGAAACCTCAAAGCCCACCCCCAGAGTGACACACTTCTTCCAACAAGGCTATACCTACTCCAGCAAAGCCAAACCACCTAATAGTGACTCATGGGGGCCAATTGCATTCAAACTAGCACATTCTACTCCCTGGCCCCCATAAGCTTTTAACAATATCATAATGCAAAAAGCATTAAGTCCAACTGCAAAAGTCCCTGTAGTCTGTCAGTTGTAGTTGCTTTGTTCTTTTTAATCTCTACGAGATACACTATTGAGCTCCCAAGTAAATACATGGAGATTTATTCTTACTTATGAATGCCTGACCTTACTTAGCATGGCTTGTTTCTAGATAGCTTTTCTAACTTAAATTATTCTACTTCTCTTAACTCTGCTTTGCCTTTAGGCTTTTAACCTTTCTTTATTATATATATCTTTCTTTCTTTCCTTCTTACACTGTGGCTGGCTGTGTGGCTGTGTGGCTGTTTGCCGGGGCTGGAACATGGACCCATGGTTCAATAATATCATCAGCAGCTTTCTGTTTTCCATGGTTTTCTTCACTGCCTAAGCTTGGCTGTTGTGGAACTTGCTCTGTAGAGCAGGCTGGTTTCAAATTCAGAGATCTGCCAGCCTGTGACTCTGGAGTGCTGGGATCAAAGGTGTGCTCCATCACACCCAGCTCTAAGCTTTTCTTTAATTCCTTTTCACGAGTTGGAAATTTAGCTGGGTGGATGGCATCTTGCCCTGAGGTCACCACTCCCTTTATTCCGCACCAAGGTCCCACCTTACACAATATTATAATAAATATCCCAGGGAGAATTGAGATTTCATGCCTCTGCACCAGTAAATAATATACTGTTAGTCATAATGTTCAGCTGTTGATGTTCTAGTTTTAAATACAGGAACAATGGGTTCAGTTGAAGTTTATTGTTGATTGTTGTGTCGTAATGTGTATTGTCCTTGGATGTGACAACTTTGCAGAACTCTCTCAATAATTCTAATGATTCCTGTAGGTGATGTTATGTTCCATTTAATATATTACAGAAATTATCCACCAGAGGAGCATCCCATCATTTCTGTCATTTTTTGATAACTAAAATGTAATGATGATATTAGCTTTAAAATTGAACACATGCATTATTATTATTTTTGTCTTTTCTTAATGCAATATATAAAATCAACTTAAATTTAATAATATTTTTTGGCTTAATCAAGAATATAGGGTCTATAGGATGAAATTAGTATATAGAGAAGTATTTCATAGATTTGGGTGGTATTACTTAATATTACAATGCGTGTCAGTTCTCTACAAACTATGTGTTATTTCCATAGACAGGAATTTAAGTATAATGTAATGTGTGTTGCTGAAGAAAACAAACAGATCCACAAGGTATCAAATAACAGCAGAGATAGACTTCTGTGTACATAGTTAATTTTACAATATACACACACATACATATGAATAAAAGCATCATAAATTGATGCTTTGCAGACAAATAAGCAAAAACCACCTAGCCCACAGACATGTCTGGTGTGCCAGAGTCTTGGCTGGATGTAGGAGGGGCCCTGTGTTTCAGTGTGCTTCTGAAGACTGTGTGGTGGGAAATGCTGCTTGTCAGTCAATATTGGTAGAGTTAGTTCTTCTGTGAGGAGAATATAGAGGTCTGTGCTGGGGTCTCACCCAGGCTGGGGAGGACTACATGAGCCTGTCTCAATGGCAAAGACAGCCTAGGAAAGACGAAAATAAAAATTTACCAATGTTACAATGGTGATTTTGAAATTTGGGTTGGATTTAATTGTGAAGGGTAAAATAGTAACAATTAATAGAAAAATATAGCCAACCCTATATAGAAAATTGTCTTAAAATCTCCTAAGCAACGAAACCAGTATCATTATATCTAAACAAAATACTTCTGTTCAAGGAAAGATGTATGGTAGCTAGCTTTATGGCAACTTGACCAGCTAGAGTCATTTTAGAAGAGGTAATCTCAACTGAGAAAATACCCCCACTTGATTGGCTTGTGGATAAGCCTGTGGTACATTTTCTGTATTTATTACTGGTGGGGAGGACCCAGCTTACTATGGGTGGTGTCATGCTAGGCCTGGTGGTCCTGTGTGCTATAAGAAAGCTATGGAAATCAAACCAGTAAGTTTGATTACTTGTTTGAGACTCCTTGATAGTCTCTGCTCTAGTTCCTGCCTCCAGGGTCCTACCCTGTTTGAGTTTCTGATTTCTAGCAGTGACAAAGGGTAACCAGGAAGTATAATCTAAAATAAACTTCCCCACCACAGTGGCTTTCAGTTATTGTGTTTTATTTAACACTATCATTGAAACCCTAGCTAAGACAAGTTACAAGTTACAATGGTCTAAGTTGTACCGCCATAAGTTACAATATTACAAGGTTACCAGTTACTATGTTAAAGTTACATGTTGCAAGTTATAACAGATAAAGTTCCAAGTTACAATGGATAAAGTTAACAGATAGGTGACATAATGACAGGAAAGAATTTCAATGTCTAAATCTACCAAGGTTTTAGATTCTCAGTCCTCTAAAATTGCAATGTTAAGAAAAATTCTATTAATTTACAAATCTTTTAAAACAGAATCTTCTCGTCCTACTATATGCATATCAGGACTTTGCCAGTCTTAAATCGAGCGTCCGGTAGGTTGTATGAATGTGTACTACCTGTGGAAAAATAAACATGGTGTATCACAAGGCATAGTTAAAGGTTGTCTCCATGAGAACATGGAGGCTGGTTTAAAAATTCAGATTCCTAACTCCCACACCATTCCTATTTAAACTCACTCTGAAACTGGCAATTCTTTCCATGTCTTAAAGTGTTGGGCTAATTCTTTTTAACTGGAGCATGTAAGTAGAATTCATTTCTTCCTAGGAAACACCAGTTTTCCCTAATTCTCTCCATAGGTTGATTCTAGAATTTACTCTCTAGAAATCTTCACTATGCTATAACTGTTGGTAACTAC
Source organism: Cricetulus griseus (assembly GCF_003668045.3). Taxonomy (NCBI): domain Eukaryota; kingdom Metazoa; phylum Chordata; class Mammalia; order Rodentia; family Cricetidae; genus Cricetulus; species Cricetulus griseus. The sequence continues at coordinate 8,171,933 of NC_048603.1, read as the reverse complement.
TGACAGAACACCTTCTTTGCAGTTGTCTTTGTCCAGAAGGGTCAATTCTCTCAATGGGATCGTTTCCATCAATAGTTTCTACTATGGGAACTACTTCATTTCTATACAAGTATTAATGTGTTTCAAATCATGCAGAGAGAAGAAAATCCTTTTTTTTTTCTCTTGTACTACACCCTACCCTAAGTGTTATTTCTGTTGAAAAAGCAACGAGAAAGTTAGGTTAACTCAGAAAGAAAAAGTAATAACATTTAAAGAACAAAGTGGCCAATTTTCCACATTCATGCTTAAAATCTGGAAGGTTCCAGTTGTCCACATTCTGGCTTGAATGCAAGCGTCTCACATCGGCTGTACGGTTAAACACTTAGTCCCCAGCTGGAAGCACTGTTTGGGAAGTTGTGGACCCCTTAGGAGATGGAGCCTCATTGGAAAAAGTGGATTAATAGGGATGGATTTGGGTGCTTGGTGAACTTGTCTCAATTCCTGGTCCACTCTCTACTTCCTGAGTGTAGACAAAATATCACTAGTCAGCTTCCTGTTGCTGCCACCACATCATCCCTGCCTTGATAAACTGTATCCCTCTGCAGCTATTAATTCAGATCAGCATTTTCTCCCTTCAGTGGCTTGTGTTAGGGTAATTATCACAGAAATGAGTACACTGGTCCGTTTCTTATATCTGAAGATTTGAAGAGACCCTTAAGGCTTAAGAGAAAAGTGTGTTATATATTATCAATGTCTTGTAACTATCTTGGTAGCTGTTTTGATCCCCAAAGGTCAGCAAGATCAGTATAGATTTTATTTATTTATTCATTGATTTATTTTTTTGAGACAGGGTTTCTCTGTGTAGATTTGAAGCCTGTCCTGGAACTCGATTTCTAGACCAGGCTGGCCTCAAACTCACAGAGATCTACCTGCCTCTGCCTCCTGAGTGCTTGGATTAAAAGGGTGTGCCACCACCACCTGGCGATCAGTATGGATTTTAAGAGCTCCAGTGAACGTTAGGCATGGACAGACAACATCTGTAAACAGCTGGAGAAAAAGAAATATTTTAGACTTTATGTTCACTATACTGTGCATCCCAACAACTGTCTCATTGTAGTGGGAAGATAGCCACAAGAGTACATAAATTCTTGCTTTGGCTGTCTTATGAATAAAACTTTATTCATAAAAACAATTGTACAACTGCTCTTAACAGTCCTTTCCAGACCTCAGTTTTATTTCTAAAGCACCATGACTTATCTGTGGTGTGGGTCGGGATCAATTACTGAGTAGTTTTCACACAGATTAGCAGTCAGGAGGTCAGCAGAGGCTCTTGTGTCAGCAACAAAAAAATAAATGTCTCAGGCTGGAGATTTACTTCACAAATAAAGTCGAGACTTACCCAGCAAGAATGTGTTTATCATGACAAATGAGCACACTTGAGATAAGCTTGTAGGTTTCCGTTTCCATGGAGATTTTATATAATACAATGGCCTTTTCACTATGCCATATTAAGTAATTACTATTAGTACTAAGGCTATTAATTCAATATAATCAAAGACCGAAAAGGTTGGCTAGCTCTTCACCGTATCCATCAGCAACATTTCTCTGTATTCTTCCACATTTTATAACTGAGTTGTCTTGTCAGACTCTTCAATATTATATTTAGATTTTCCTGTTCCCAGTAAAACAAAAATGAAATTACTAACAAAATCATAAGTACTCGTTCTTATTAGAAATTCCATTATATCTATACTTCCTGTTACATCAGGCAGAAGAGCCTTCTGTTTCCAATTTACCCTTGCTTGGCATGTGTAAGTAGAAAGGACATCATTTTTTGATCTCGTGAGATTTAATGAGCGCTCGGTACTATGAACCAAGCCTTTACTCATTTTTGGCCTACTCTAGCCAGTGACCTGACCCAGTACCAAATACATTTGCTTTGCAGAGTTGTCCTGACGGACTGGAATGTGCTTTGCGATCACAGCCTTCACTTATCATATATATAAGCATAATTCCTATATATAGCATGACTAAAATATGATCACCCCACCTCTCCCCAGTTTCCTTGAATGTAAAATAGACAGTTACACTTTTTCAAATAACAGGTGACACTGAAGTATTCATGCTAACGTTTACCTTTAAGGACAACGCATAAAATATTTTTCCTAATGCTATTATGGAATTGCCAGTGTGAGAGAATTCTTCAGAGGCCTAAGTGTTCTCCCATTTGGGTTCTGTTTGAGGCGTCCTGAAATAAATAGGTATCAATTTTATGGAAGTTTTGAGGAACCAGATGTCACAGTCTTGTAAATCCCATTCTGCCATTTCTCTTGGAAGAGCCTTGCAAACAACTGAGTAAGCAGGCAACACTTCCACTATGACTGCTCTACCACGGGTCGTTCTCAGGACAAGTAAAGATCACTCTTCCTTTTCCAAAGTCCTCATAAAACATCACCATTCATTTGGGAAGGATTACCGTTTTCTCTCTTTTTTTTTTTCCTTCATCTGCTTTTTTGTATTCATGTGCTGGTGAGAGAGTTCATGTGTTCCCGGGTGCAACTGGAAGTTAGAGGGAAGCCTTGAGTGCTGTTTCTCGGGAGCCATTTACCTCGTTTGAGACAGAGTCTTTCACTGGCTCAAAGCTGGCTAAGTAGGCTACCCTGGTTGGCCTGTTAGCCCAGGTTAGCCCTGTTTCCACCTCCCCAGTGATGGGATTGTAAATTCGGGGCTTGTGGTGTCCTAAATGTTTAAAAGTGGATTTGCTTGTTTGTTTGTTTGTTTGTTTTTAGAGACAGGGTTTCTCTGTGGAGTTTTGGAGCATGGCCTGGCTCTTGCTCTGTGACCAGGCTGGTCTGGAACTCATAGAGATCTACCTGCCTCTGTCTCCGAAGTACTGGGGTTAAAGGTGTGTGCCACCCCTACCAGGCTAAATGTGGATTCTTAGAACATAATTCACGTCCAAATGTTTGTATAGAGCTTATATTACTGACATAGCATTTGCCCACCCCTCTTGTGTATTTTCACTGGTAACATTGTATCATTCGTTGTTACCAATTTAATTAGCTGTATACCCCAGGGGCTTACATAACACCTGACTTCATTTTCCTAATTCAGCCTTCACACTATCACTATGGTGACTCTCCTAACAACAATCGTCTTTACTTTCCTGTTTATTTCTCAAGGATTTCAAACTGTTTATAGAATATGTATTTAGGATCTAGAGCATGCTATATTTTTTTTCCTAAGGAGACATCTATTTATGTATTTGCATGATATGGTTTAACTGTCCTGCCTTTTCATGCAGTTGGGGATATAACACAGTGCCTTGGACAAAGAATGATATGTTAATGTACATGGGAAAACAGGATAAAGCAAAGATCCATGCACATGTTTTTATGTTCTGTTTTTTTTTTTGGATGGGGGGCTGTTGATCAAGGAAATCTTAGAAAATGCATTGGCAAAGTCTTTGATGCCAAATAGCATGGCAAATATTCATTTATTCTTTAGTTTCATAGTGTGACTGGATTGAGATTTGTGAGGTTAGGATTTGAACTAATGTACACTAGTTGTCAATGTCCGATACAGCACAAATGCCTCTTCTATTACATGACTTGAATTTCTGCTCAACCTGCTATTTCAACACTCCATTTCTTTGTTGAGGCCGAATTTACAGGGGCAGCTAGCTTCCTGATTAATTAGTATTTGTCAATAAATGCCTGTTTACTGAGATCATGTGTAGCCATATCTTTAGGAACTAGGTCTTCAGTGAAGGCTGCAGTCGTCCTAGAGGTTGCATTTGAGTCGACAGAGACAGATAAAGACAATGTAAAGAAATTAATGCCATCATGTCATTAACTAGGATAAAGCAGAAAGAGGACTGAATGAAGGCCGTTCTGTGACAATGACCTTTCCCTGGAGTCTGCAGAATGACAATCAAAAGCCTTGTAGCAGTCTGTATAAGTTGCATTACAAGCGAAGAAAAGTAATGTGCAAAGACCTGGAACCATAAAACCCTTGTGTTTCCTAGAGTCAGAGTTAGCTTTGCATCGAGTAGAAGACAGGCTAGGGAGAAGCAGTGTAGGCACCAAGGCAAGAGGTCCAGACTTGAGAAAAATCTCCTTGGAATATCATCAAAGAGGTTGGTTGGACTCAGTTAGCTCCACATGGGCTTACTTCTAAGTCTGATGAAATAGGGAGGCTGCCTGGAATTTATATTGCCAAAAGGAGAGAACAGATTCTCTCAAGTTGTCTTCTGACATCCTCACATCTGTCATGGCATGCACACACATGCTAACAAGTAAATAAATAAATAAATAAATAAATGTTAAAAAAAAAATCACGGGATGCTGTATAGATTCTCTGCATCTGAAACCCATTCATCCATCACCAAATGTCATTGTGTATGTCACAAGTGATTGTGCTGTCATCATACCAGGTGTCATCACACAGGCTTCAAATCATTGCGTTCTTATGGAAGCTTAGCATCACAGACTGGAATGCCTTAGAACATACCTGACAGCTCATAATGCATAGGATGGAGAAACAAATGCAAGTTCATTTGGGTGTTAGATGGGTAAACTGTAGTAGACAGAGTGCTGTACCCCAGAGCAGACAGAGTTCTGGCTGTTCTGTATTGTTCCTGGTGTGTTTTATTATAATGCCATGTATCTGGGTCTTATAACGGCATCCTGATATTGTAAGCCCAAATTCATTTTGAGCTTTATCCAGTCTTCTAGACCATCCTGTCTTCTTCTGGTGACGAGTTTGGATGTTCTTCTGTATGAAGTTAATTTTATTGCAGTAACTACAAGAGAGGCAGCAGAGTGTGGGTTTGAGAGAGCAGACGTTGGAGTCAGAAAATGAGGATTTAAAAGCTAAATTAAAATATGGTTTTGAAGCAGCGCAAACAAGATTTAGCACTTAACAAAAGGGCATTAGTGACATGGAAAATCCTTCTAGAATGTAGAGGATTAGGCTGCTTAGCAGGTAGTAGCTTGTAATTGTGATTTGTGAGTTAGATTGGGGGTCCAATCATGAATGTACCATTCATTGTCCCAGTGGGTTTAATAAACTCACATTTTTCAATAATTTATGTGTGATAGGATTTAAACCCAGGGTCTCTTGCGTGCCATTCAAGCTCTCTGTACTGAGCTATATCCCTATGAAATAAGGCTCAATTCCACATGTGTATAACAGTATCTACTCTATATGTGTGAGGCTTAGAGAGCATCATTCATTCTAATCAATACATTTAGAACAAATTTAGAGGTCTTTTATACTCTCCAAGCTAGATAATTTTACTCTCATCTGCCAAAAATCTCTCTAAAGAGGCAGACACAATATAACCCCTTTATAACTGCAACAATGTAATGAATTAACTGTTGCTAACCATCCTGGGATAGTTCTATAGTGTAGAACTAGAGTTCAAAGTCCTTTGGCTTCAGTTTTGAGTTCCAACAAAGGGTCAAAGGAAAACATCCCTTTTTAGAGCTTTTCACGGAATCTATTCTCAAAGACAAAGTATTTGGAGGTCAGTTATAATTTTTAAAGGAAATCTGTAATGCTACCAAGTAGAACTGAGCCTGATGCAGCTATGTAAATTTTATTGTGTTATAAACAAAATTTTAATCAAGATAGGATTACATCACTTTTCACCTTTTCTTTCCTCTCTTCAGACCCTCCCAGGTTCTTTCCCTTCAATCCCTCCCATGTGACCTACTCTCAGACTGTTAGTCTTTTTCCTTTGGTTATAATTAATATGCACAAACATCTAAATACTACCTGCTGAGGCCATTTCTGTCATTTGTATGTATATGTTTTGAGGGCTGACCACTTTGCATTAAATAACTAAGTAAGAGGGAAAGTTGGAAGCAGGAGGGAGACACCACCCCCAGGGACACAACTCCTCTAACAAGGCCATACCACCCAATCCTTCCCAAACAGTTCCACCAACTGGGGACCAGCTATTCAAACACTGAGACTACGGGAGTCATTTTCATTTAAACCACCATGCTCTATTCCCTGACCTCCAAAATGCAGTTAATCCAACTTCAAATGTTCCCATAGCCTTTCACAGCCAACACTGTCTAAAATTACAAAGTCTCTTCTGTTGACCGTTGCCCCCTAATAAAACCCAAAGCAAAAGAAAAGTTATAAACTACCAGCATACAGCGGCACACATCATACTTTACCATTCCAAAGAGGAGAGATGGGGGCATGGTGAGGAAATTCTTAGAGCAAAACAAGACTGAAATCACATAGGGAAAGCTCCAAATTCTGTAGTTCCCTATCTGACGTCAAAGTACTTAGATAGCTCTGCCCTTCTTTCTGCCTTTGGTCCCAGTTATCTGTTGATCTGGTACCACTCCCTGTGTACAGCTCTCCTGGGCAGGCCTGTCACGGTTCTTGCATCTCCAACAGCTTGAGGTCCCCAGTGAAATCTAGGTTTCACTTTTACAGCTTCAAGCAATGGCCTCTCAGAGAATCTGTTCAAGGAATTCCTTGCCAGGTGCTTGGACTCAGCAGCTCTTCTTAATTGCAGAGGAAGATTATATAATCCCCTTCCTTGGGTATCCTTCAGACTCTAAATCACAAACCATGTGGACAAACCTGACAAGTTTGGCTGGTCATTTGGGTGGACCCTGGTGTAAGGATTTGGGCGTTATGCTGGCCTGCCCCTGTTACCTGGCAGAATGCACTCAGGCAGTACTCTGCTCAGCCCAGGGTTCCATGAGTACCAGTCTGCAGACAGGTGCAAAGGACACCTTTAAAAGAAAGACACACACACACTTACACTGTCTTTTGCTCTCTTGCTTCTTCTCTTTGCTTGGTCTCTTGCTATCCCTGCTCTCCTCCCCCTCTTTGCTCTCTTTCCCTTCACCCCCTCCTCTCTCTCTCTCTCTCTCTCTCTCTCTCTCTCTCTCTCTCTCTCTCTCTCCCCTACCCCTCTTGCTCCTCCCTTTAATAAACTCCATGGTTAATGTATCTCCTGGTTCATGTTCCATCTCGAGCCTTCTAACTTGAGCAAAAGAACAGCACCTGACCCCCTAAATTTGCTGAAGCTTTCCTTGGTAGTGTCATTTAAGGAGTAGGAAATTCATCAGGTCTTTTCCCTTTTACAAGTTGGAAATTTACCTGAGGGGGACATATCTCTACTTTTCTTTCATGTCAGAGCAGACCTTTCTTTAATCTTATCTCTTTCAGCACAAGCTTTGACTCCGACATTAAATTTCCTGGTGTTCTTTTCTTGCTTCAAGCTGTACATTTCGTATTTCTTTCTGCCCTACTTGTTTTTTTTTTTTTCATTGCATACCTGCAGAAGAGTGATGACTAATAACCATGTGACAGAATCAATATTAGGCTGTCTTGATATTTTTTCCACCATGAAAATGAATCCAACATTTTTCAACTGAACCCGAAGGCATATTCTTTTGACAAGAACAAAAGGCAGTCACATCCTTTTCCAAAACATTACAAGAATGGTTTCCAGCCCAGCTACTAGTATGGTTCTCTTATGAAACTTCTCAAGCTGAACCTACATAGTTCACATTGCTCTTAGCACTATTCTCTTCCAAACTCCTACTAGGATAGTCCTTTAAACTCTGCTTATAATGTTTAACCACTTTCTTAATCCAAAGTCCCAAAGTTTTATACATCCCCTCCTCCAAGGAAAACGGCATGGCCAGAGATGTCCTAACAATACCTCATCCTCATACTAAAGCCTATCTTAGTTACTTTTCAAGCACTGTGACAATACACCAGGAACAAGGCAACTTACAGAAGAAAGCATTTCACTGGGGGTGTCACAGTGTCAGAGGGTTGGGGGTTCATTAACATTATGGTGGGGAGCATGGCAGCTGACAGGCATGGTACTTGAGAGCTTACAACCAGTATCCACAAGCTGGAGTCGTAGAGAGCTAACTGAAATGGTGTAGGCTTTTGAAACCTCGAAGCCTGCCCTCCAGCCAGGTGATGCAAACATTCCAACAAGGATACACTTCTTAATTCTTCCCAACAGTTCCAGCACTTCCCAAACAGTTCAAAGACTACTATGTGAGCCTATGGAAACCATTCTTTTTTTTTTTTAAAGATTTATTTATCTATTATGATTTATTATGTATACAGTGTTCTGTCTGCATGTTGCCTACAGGCCAGAGGAGGGCAGCAGATCTCATTACAGATGGTTGTAAGCCACCGTGTGGTTGCTGGGAATTGAACTCAGGACCTTTGGAAGAACAAGCAGTTCTCTTAACTACTGAGCCATCTCTCTAGCCCTGGAAACCATTCTTATTTAAACTAAGAAGTGGGCTCATCCAAGGGAGGGGCTAATTATCCCTTTCCTGGTGGTCATTGCCTTTAGGACTTTGACTAAGCTTGTACCCCATGAATTCACCCCTCTTCCATTTTAGCATGTCTTTTGATATTGAAACCTTTTTCTTCATGGTTGGTCGGGGTAATCCTCAGAGCTTCAAGATAAGTAAGTCCCCTTTGCTGAAGATACCACACATTTAGGATTCAGGACTTAATGATGCAAGCTGGATCTAACCTCTTTCCTGGGTACCAGAAAATACTGTGGAAGCTGCTACGGGAGAGAAGCAATTAATAGACCTACACAGTCACAACACCTATGAATCAGAGCAATGACTCGCATGAAAAGACATTCTCAAAGGCATTCACATGAAGGAAGTAACCAAGAGCTGCCTAAGCTGACCCGTGGTAGTGGGAGCTCATGGACTCTTGACCTACAGCTGGGGAGCCTGCTTGGGACCTAAGTAGGCCCTCTGTATGTGGATGTCAGTGTTTGGCTTGGTCTGTCTGTGGGATCCCTGGCAGTGGGACCAGGATCTGTCCCTGGCACATGAGCTGACATTTTGGAACCCATTCTCTTTGGTGGGATGCAAGGGGGAGAGGCTTGGTCCTGCTTCAACTTAATGTGTCAGACTTTGTTGACCACCCATGTTACCCTTTCTGAGGATGGGTTTCGGGAGTGGGGGGGAGGAGACAGAAGGGGAATTGTGGTTGGTATGTAAAATGAATAGAAAATTTAAAATAAAAAAAAAAGCTGTCTAATTATACTTAAGACCCACTTGACAGCAAATCATGCCAGGAACTAGAAATCCAGCCAGTTGCCCAGATATAGTGAGGTCGTTGACTTTACAAAAATGTCTACTCCCACCACATTGTTAGACTAGCATTATTTCTTACTGTGTTTGAAATCTTATCCTCATATATGCAGACAAGTGTTGCTATCACGCCTTCTCAAGGAATCTTTATAGAAATTAGAGACAATTCCAGAATGCCACACTGGACACAATGCGGAGATCAACAGATCACAGGCAACACAGGCCCAGCTGACAAGTCTGCATCCCAGGTCCTGCTCCCGTGTCTCAGGAAGCATCATGGGGGAGGGGTAGAAAGAATGTAAGAGTCAGAACACCAGGAAGCCTGCTGTGAAGTGGTCTTTCCTAGAAATGGCTGCAAAAGCAAGATCAAAACAGTGCTATGTCATTTTCTATTCTGTTCACAGGTAATCTTAGCAATGCAGGGTAATTTAGAGGCCTATTGACTCCAACAATTTTTGATTAGAAGTTACAGAGAATCCCACTTGCAGTGACTCAGACAGACAGGTTTTTGTTTTCCCTCACATATGAAAAACTGTAGCTGTTCACTGAAGCTGTTAATCAGTGTTTTGATTCTTCTTCCTTCTTAACATGTGGTAGAATGTTACTTCTTCCTTCCTTGATGTTAGTTATGTAACATGCTTTGGCCATTGGTATGGGGAGCAGATGCAGCTCACGCTATTTTGGGGCAGGAACCTTTAAGAGTGAGTGTTTCTGCCAAGTTCTCGTCTCTGTGCCATGGTGATAGGCGACATGCCACGTGACAGCTGTGGAGTGCACCCTTCCCTGCCCACTAGGGTACCAGGATGCTTGTTGTGGCAATGCAAGTGTCCTCCCTGACAAAAGACGCATGGATCATCGCTCTCTGTTTTGTCGTCTTTCATTGTCATGTTTTCCTCACCCCCAACTCTCAAAATGGTTGCTAGAGCTTCAGATTGTAATATATATATTCAAAATGGGAAGAATTGGGAAGGTAGAATTTGTGTGATTTACTTTACCAGGAAGGGAAAAATAATTTGGGGGGAGTTTCGTGGAATGCTTTTATAACTGTTGTGACAGCAGGACTGGGCTAAGTGGCCTCTACTTGGCAGGAGGGAAGCTGCATAAGTGGGCATAGCATTTTCCCCTAAAAAACCTGAGTAGATGGAGAAGGGGCATAATGCCATGTGCACAGTGGCTAGCGTGTACCACCAAGGTACAATTGACATGGAAAGAGCTCTGTGTTTCTCCTAAGATGAAAATAGGTGATGTGACAATTTGGCTGCACACTTTAGCAGGGAACACGTCAAACATTTATGTCTAGTTATTAGTGGACAACAGAAAGCGACGTTTTGAAGCAGTCCTCCTCAGCACTCCATCCTAACTGAGCAGTTTCGAGAGCTAAACCCAATTTTGCAGATTGTTCCTGGGCACTTAGTTATGTGGGCTGTAATTGAAAAACTGGCAGATGCCAGGTATCCGCTCTCTCCGTCTTCCCTCCCCCGAAGGACTTCATCGGTTATGAAAAATTGAATTGTTCTGGTAATCACATTCTTCCACAAAAGAAAAAAATAGTCTCTTTAAAATATTAAGCAGTTGGGGACTGGAGAGATGGCTCAGCAGTTAAGAGCACCAACTGCTATTCCAGAGGGCCTGGGTTCAATTCCCAGCACCCACGTGGCAGCTCACAACTGTCTGTAGTTTTAGTTCCAGGGGATCTGACACCTTCACACCAATGCACATAAAATAAATTTTAAAAAAAAAAGCAGTTGCTGCAGATTACCCAAACTGTGGCCTTTTGGAGTCTTGAAATCGATGTGACTGGTTCCATTCTCTTAGTGAATATTAGAGTTGTGACTTTGAACAGGCAACAATACTTCCACTTTTTTCTATTTTCCGATTTGATGAAATGACATGTACTGTGTTTGTCCTTTTTTGAACTTTTCAATGAGAATTCCATTTTTAATCTGGACTTCTCAATGTACACGATACAAAAACCAGTATCGCTTTTTATATTTAAAATTCCTCTGTTGATGGTATAATAATGTGTTCAACATATGTATGGGGGTGGTGGCTGAGAAGACAGGCACTCAAATAACAGTTTCTTTCAAACTTGAGGGCTCTCTAGATTGGGTTTAAAAATATAGTCACTAGTCATTTTGTCACTTCCTTGGAGAGAGTTTAATGACAAAGACCATGTTGTGCGGGCTGACCCCACCATTCTGTATTTTCCTTTGGGGCTGCTAAAAAATGCAAATGGTCTCATAATTTTGACATATGTGAGAGCAGGACTGCAGAGGATTGTTTCTGGGCTTGGCTTGGTCATTGAGGTTATAATTCTTTTTTTTGGGGGGGGGGAAGGGTTGAGACAGGGCTTCTCTGCATTGCTTTGAAGCCTGGCCTGAAACTCGCTCTGTAGATCAGGCTGGGCTCAGACTTACAGAGATGGGCCTGCCTCTGCCTCCCGAGTGCTGGGATTAAAGGCGTGTGCCACCTTCGCCCAGCCGAGGTTATAATTCTTGAAGACACGATTCTGGTTCATTTTGCTCTTGGCTTTATATCAGCCAGGCGTCCAGCAGAGACTTATATGCTCCAAATATCATACCTCTGCGTCTTCTGCATTGATTGGATAATTTATCAGAAGAGATTGGACAACATAGACCATTTGCAGGATGTGACTAGGTACTAGCCTAAGGACTCACTTTGAAGCCCACAAGGTTTGAGACCAAAGTTCACTCCTGTGGACATGGTATGCTCAATGGAGATATAAGGACCCAGCTAAACAGAATTGGAGTTAGTTTTTGCCTATAATAATTACATACTAAAATTAAAAGTTTCAGAATGTTTTGCAAAATGTTTATAGCATGATCAGGTTGTGGGATGGCATGTACAAGACAAAATTTAACTTGATTTTGTTGACCAAAGAATAACCCCACTAAGTTATGGTGTTAGCTTTTGTGATACTAGTAGGTAGGTATCACCTGCTTAGTTTTCCTTGAAATCTTAACTTTTCCAAAACAATGGTTTGGCCTTCAGTTGACTTCTGCAGGATAATCTCTTACACTCTTGGGATGGCCTACTGATAAAACTGTGACTTTGTCTTTTGAATGGGGTGATGTGTGATATTCCACATTAGGACTATGATTCATGGTAGGGATAGTTGGATCATGAAGTACCATACATGACAGGACTCCCAGACAGGAGGGAATCATGCCATTGCGGCCATCCCTCAATAAAACTCTCAACACTAAAGCTTTCAAGTTCTTCTACTTTGGAAATGCCTATTTTCACATATAATTGTTGAGAAAATGTAAATACCTGTGCTGGCTAGTTTTGTGATACAAGCTAGAATTGTAAGAAAGGAAGGAAGGAACTTTAATTGGGAAAACAAGATCTATGTGTATTGTTAGACCCCCAGAAAAACTCAGGTATCCGGGGTCCCAGGCCATGACCGTGGTCACCCCAATCACCAGGCAGATTCGAGAGCTTGATGCAAACTGCATGAGGCTTTATTGTTTTTTAATGAGCTAACCCCATGTTAGCTCGGATCTTTCATACACACCCCCACCCCTGCCGTGGCGGATGGCTAGCAAAGACAGCCTAAACCGGCTGCCGAGTGATCTTGTAGGACAGCTTAAGGGGAGTGTCTAGGGGTTCGCACAGGCTCAGGATTGGTGTGCCTCCAGGCTTGGAGGGCTTGCCCTGTGTTGATTGGTCAACTGGTTGTTATGGCCCATAGGCCCTCCCAGGGTGGTTGCTATGCTCTACATGTCATTGCTGTGCACTTGTCTGTAAAGCACACCCAGAGTCGTAAAGCATAGCGCCACCAGCTAACTTCTGATTGGTTCCTTGTCACGAGGCAGGCACCTAACCTCTAGTGACTAGGACAAGGTCATAGTGAGCACGTGTTACTGTCATGGCTGCCGAAATGGGGGGGGGGGCTGGTCCCTTCAGTATGATATTTTCTTAATTAGCTATTGATGGGGAGGACCCAGTCCATCGTTAGAGGTTTTATCCCTGGGATGGTTGGTGGTCCTGGGTTCTAGAAGGAAGCAGGCTGAGCAAGCCAGAGGGAGCAAGCCAGTAAGCAGCACTCCTCCATGGCCTCTGCATCAGCTCCTCCCTCCAGGTTCCCGCCATGATTGTGTTCCTATCCTGACTTCCTTCCACCGTGAAGAGTGATATGGAAGTGTAAGCCAAATAAACCCTTTCCTCCCCAGTTTGCCTTTTGGTCATGATGTTTCATCACAGAAATAGTAAGTTTAATGAGTACAGAGACATTACATTGGCTACACTTCTAGTTACGGTGACCAAGTACCTGTCAAGAAAGAGCTTCAGGAGGGAGAGGTTTATTTGTCTCGTGGTCTTGGGGGATACAGAAAGGACGGTCATAGCAGTGACCATCTCAGGGATGTTAGGACCCTGATACAGATCAGGAAGCTGAGATGGGACAAGAAGTGGCACTAGGCCTGCCCCAGTGATTCTGCTTCTCCTAGTGAGGCTCTCACTCCTACAGGCTTTGCAAGCTCCCTGAACGGTGCTGCTAGCTGGGAACCCCTATGTGGGGCGTTTCACATTAAACTGCAGCAGCCATGTGTACGAGTCCACTGAGAGGAAGAGCTGCAAACCACGCCTGGGAATCCTGTGGCCGCTGCTCGCTAAGCCTCTTCCCTTTGCTAGCTTGCATCTGTGTCCTTTCACAATAATACAGGGTGGCTGTGAGCATGACTTTCGGAGCTCTGCAAGTCCTCCTGGGGAGGCATTGCACCAAGGGTGATCTTGGGGGAACCTTCCAAAGTGGCATCATCTACTACAGGAATACTAAAGGTCTGGAAACATTTGTAATCCATTTCTACCTCTGCCTTCCCCTAGCCCCTATCTACAACCAAGCAACAAGGACGATAACATTGAGCAAACAAACCATTCTCTTTTCACACAGGCCCAGGAATGTAGTTGGATGACTTGAATGGTTGTTTTGATAGGTTTCTGCACACCTGCATCAGGGAGGTGTGGCTAGTTTCATATGTAAAATATCCTTTCCCCCATTTCTGGTGAATCTAAGCATTATATAGAATGTCTTTCACTAACATTTCCACCTTGGGAAGAATTGGGATGCAGACTAAGAGTATGGCTACCCAGGTTTTGAATTTTTGTTGTTGTTGTTTTGGTTTGGTTTTGGTTTTTCTTTTTTGCATTTAGCTTAATTAACTCTGGTTAAGGATGTCTTTTCTTAACTACTAAATCACCTTCCAAAAGGTCTATTAAATCAACCCCATGCCTGTTAGTTAAGACTGGTTTATGACACTCTTTTTAAATGCATTTTCCATCATATTATAGTTACAAAGCACTGGCTTTCAGGGGAGACTCTATAGAAATTATTTGGAGGCTAGAGAGATGCCAGGAGAGCTAATAACCCTGTCTTCTCTTCCAGAGAACCCGGGTTCGATTCCCAGTACCAAAAGAAAGGTTCACAGCCATCTGTAACTCCAGTCCCTGAAGACTAGAAGCATGTGACACACAGACTTACCTATACACATCAAACAAAAATTAAACTAAAATTAAAAAAAAACTTTAAAAAGTGTTTGAGGAATAGGCCCTTCAGTGCCCATTTCTAGATTTCCTCTGAGTAGGAGGAAAGGGTGGCATGCCCGTATCTCTCACTATTCTATATGAAAAGACAAGATGGTTGAATTGAATTGAATCATCTTTTCTTTATTTGGACATTTCTAAGGCTTCTATTTCAAGATTTTTGGATGAGCACGCACACTTCATGCCAGTAATACTTCCCCATCTACTCAAGAGAGATTCCTGATCCTTATAATACTTTACAATGCATCACTGAGCAGAAATTCTGGACCCTTAGCATTACGCTAGGAACTTTCCCACTAAGCTGCTTGTACCATTTGCTTTCCATCTGGCTTTTGCCTCCTTCTTTGGCCCTTGCATTGTACTTTCCCCTCTGGATGCTATCCTATTCCTTCGACTGTGATGAGCAGCTTTCACTGGCTCAACACTTCTTAGTCTCCAACATGAAAGAACCGAATGTGCTGTGTTCACTCTTGTATTTCATTACCTAACAATAATTCTTTTTTAAAGTTTTTATTGATTTATTTTTTACATTCCAATCCCAGATCCCCCTCCCTCTTCTCCTCCTGCTCCCCCCACGTCTCCCTCCACCTCCCATCTGCTCCTCAGAGAGGGTAAGGCCTCCCCTAGGAAGTCTACTAAGTCTGTCCCATCATCTCCTTGTGGCAGGACCAAGGCACCTCTCCACCCCACACCCCTGTGTCTAGGCTGGGCAAGGTATCTCTCCATATAGAATGGGCTCCACTAAGTCAGTTTGTGCATTAGAGTCAGATCTTGGACCCACTGCCAGTGGCCTCATATATTGTCCCAGTCACACCATCGTCACCTATATTAGGGGAGTCTAGTTTGGTCTTCCGAAGCTAAAAATAATTCTTAAGATGAAGTAGCTGTTCATTGATCAATGGTTGTTGAGTCCAGGAATAGAGGAAAACCTGGTTCATTGTACCCTCATCTCAAACTGGTCTCTGGGAATGTCAGTGTAGATCAGAGACATGGTATTCCCCAGTTCTTGGATTGAGCACTTGGATAACTTAGCGAATATAATCAAATCGCATTTTTTTAAATCTTGGAAAGTCTAAAGACTATCAAAAGATATTTTTAAAGAAGCTGCTAGCAAATTCTAAAGATATTTATAGGAAATCAATACTTAGCAGGAAGATGATAGGTAGAAAATCTGCTACCTACCCTCCGAAGTAGAAATTGGGCCATGGATGGGGAGAGTGTGAAGCAGAGAAACTTCTTACAAGTTGTCATCCCTCACTTAAAGACTGCATTCTATTTTGGTAGCATCTGTGCTGCGAGCATTCCCACAGTTTTTTTTTTTAATAGCTCAGCCTCAGCTGTCATGAACATTTGTGTTAATTTTTCCCTCTTCAGCACACGGAGGGATGGCTGCGCATGTCGTCTGCAGACTCCAAAGTTTGCTTCCTAATAATGCAACTGAAGGTGCCCATCAACCACAGTTCCCAGAGTTCCCTTCTATTCCTTACGAAGGTGGAGATTCTGGATGCTGGGAGACTCATTTGCTGACATAGGTGCTGCTGTTATTCCCAGGAATGATGATGGAGTCTGGTGTTTCCTTCCATCACTTCCTCAGTCTCATCTTTCCTTTGTTGTTGCTACGCTCAAGTGATAGTAACAGACCTACCTAGATAACCTTAATGCCCATAACCCCAACAAAACCTACAAAGTACACAGTGGTGAGTAGGTTGCTATGGGATTGACTAATTAAGTATTAAGGAATCAGAGAGTACAGTAGAACCTCACTTAGCAGAAGTATTATGGTTTGCTTAGGAAGTATCTCCGTCAAGTGGCCATGTGATATAGACTTGCTCGCCCAACTTGTGGTGCTAATGAGAAGTGACTGGTGATACTTTTATCAATGGATAGCCCATTCAAGAATTCAGTTATTTGGACTATAGGGGCTGCTTGTAGCAAAGTAGGACACTGAGAGCCTGCCTTTGTATATCTAGTTTGGGGGTCTTTCTTTTCCCTTCCTCTTAGCTTCGTAACTACCATGATGTGAGCTGCTGTGCTGGGCTCTATGGGTGCTGATATTTTAATTTAGATCTGAACTTCCTTAGCTTCTGTTAAAGAAGGCTGTAGTGGCAATGGAGCTTGCGCTTGGGCTGAGGACTATGGGAGCAGCAGTGCCATCTGTGTGCAGGCTCAGAACAGTGGGCACGTGGTCTGGTTGCTTGTTCCATCGACATTTTTGACATTTGAAAATGGACAAGGCTCAGAATGGCTGTGGAAATAGCCCAGTGGCAGCAGAAACGTCAGGATAAATAGTGATAATTGCAGTAGAGCAAAGGCCATAGATGAAATAGAGAGTAGAGATGTCCTGGAGGGCAAGTGGGTTTGTTTTGAATCCTGACTCCCAGGCTATATAACCTTCAGAAATGTTAGTGTTGACTTCCAGGACAGTATGCAGTTATCAATAAAGTTGTCAGTAAATTATTGTACGATTAAAGGCAACGTGGATGCTAAAATAGCAGAGCTATTAACATCCTCAGAGTTTTTAAAGTATTTCCACATTGTATGGCACCTACAAGCATGCGGTTGGGAATTAAATTTAAACATCTTTGCATTTGCCTAAAAATAGTATTATTTTTAACTTGTTTGCTGTGTCAGCTAAGCAAACTCTGTAAGAGCATGCATTCAAGACTGCCTTCTTCCTTGTTGCTGAAGATATGTTAATAGAAGACACAGGAGGTCGGGGATCTTCAGACCTTCAATCTCTCTCCTCTTCTCCAAATCCAACCCCACAATACCATCCCCAACATTGCAGCAGAATGTCTACTCCAGTCGTCACTTCTTCTAAGCCCCCAGCTCCATCAGGTCACTCAGATCCCCAATAGCCTCCCTTATCACCATCCCCTTTGCCTGGGCCACCAGTCTCCATAAGTACTCCCTGGAAACTCTGGCCACGCTGGCAGGGAAGCAGATAGGCTAGGAAGGGTAAGGCAATCTTCAGATTTTTTATTCACCATCCTCCCTCAACCCAATCCCCCAACTCTGGATCAGACTACTGTCTGTGGATTCTCCTTCATCTCTGTCCTAATTCCTGGGGACTAAGTAGATCCTGGTGGCACACCCTGATAACCTCCCTCCTGCGGGTGCCATCAGGCCCATCTCCCTGTCTTCAGTGTCTGCTTCCAAGACCAAGAAACCCACTCTAACAGAAACATCTCAGAATCAGTCTCTACCAGGCAACCCACAGCCTCCACACTGCCCGAATGCCAGAGAAAGCAACAGAAAACAAGTACCGGGATACCCACTCAACAAAAACAAGACCATACAGGAGTACCTAGAATTACAATCATTCCAAGCAAAGATAATAACAGCCAGAACAATACGACTTCTTTAAAGCTCCCACTCTCACCAATAGGTAGGTCATGCAGGCAAAAAACGGACATGTTGGAGTTGATGCCATTAAATAAAAAAAAAGGGCCTAACAGACATTTACAGAGTATTTCACTCAAACATAAAAGAATATACTTTCTTCTCAGCAGCTCATGGAACTTTCTCCAAATTGACCACATACTCATTCACAAAGCAAGTCTCAACGTATACAAGAAAATTATTTTTTTAAAAAAACCAAAAACCAAAAACCAAAAACCACCCTGCTCCCTATCTGATCACCATAGATTAAAGCTGGGTATCAATGACAGCAGAAAGCTTACAAAACTCAAGGGAGTTGAACAACTCATCATTGAGTGAAAAATGGGTTAGGAAATAAATTAGGAAAAGAATGAAAACCTTTCTATAATTGAACAAAAATGAAAACAAAGTATACCCAAACTTATGGATGCAATGAGAGCAGTTCTAAGAGCGAGTTTCATATCAGCAAGTGCCTGCGTAAGTAATTTGGGAGATCTCATATTAGTAAGTTCACAGCACACCTCAAATCACTATAACAACAAGAGAAGAATCACACAAAAAAGGCACAGGCGGCAAGAAATAATCAAACTCAGGGCTGCAATCAATAAAGTAGGAACAAACACAATGAAACAATAAAAAGATTAAGGAAACCAAGAGTTGGTTCTGTGAGAAGGTATATAAGGTTGCCAAACCCTTAGCTAAATTACCTAAAAGGAAGAGAGAGAAGATGCAAATTAACAAAGCTAGAGACAAAGGGGGGTATAACAACAGATATTAAGGGAATCCAGACAATTTCGGGACACGCTTTATAAGCTTGTACTTCAACAAATTCGAAAATCCACAAGAAACGGATAATTTGGTCAATATATACCACCTATCAAAGTCATCGTAAGATCAGATAAGCAATTTAAGTGGATTTATAAACCCTTGTGAAATAGAAGCAGTAATTAGAAGTCTATGAACCAAAAAGCCCAGAGCTAGACAGTTGTAGCCAGATTTCCACCAGACTTCCAAAGAAGGGTTAATACCAGTACTTTTCAAGGCATTCCACAAAGCAGAAACAGAAGGAACAATGCCCAATTCTTTTTGTCACGCCACAGTTATCCTGGTACCTAAACAACATAAAGACAGAACAAAGAGAATTGCAGACTAGTTTCCCTTATGAACATAGATGCCAAAAATCTCAATAAAATACTTGCAGACAGAATCCAATGATACATCAAAAAGACCACCACAACCAAGTAGGCTTCATCTCAGAGATACAGGGATGTTTAAACATATATAAATCAGTAAATGTAATCTGTAAGGCAAAAACCACATGATCATCTCTTTAGATGTAGAAAAGGCCTTTGATAAAATGCAACACCCCATCATGATAAAAGTCCTGGAGAAAGTTAGGATTTAAGGGACAAACCTCAACACAATCTAGCCAATTTACAGCAAGCCCATAGCCAACACCAATTTAAATGGAGGTTAACTATTTCATCCCTGACCTAGAAAGCTACTTGAAAGACTATAAATCCTACTACAGAGACAGATGTACCTGTCTTTGTTGCTGTTGTATTCACACTAGCTAAGAAATGGAATCAACCTACATGTCTGTCAATAGAAGGATGGGTAAGAAAAATGTCATACATGTACACATCAACTCAGCTGTAAAGGAAAAATGAAATCATGAAGTTACCAGGGAGATGAATGGAACTGGAAGAAAAAAAAAATTGACCGAGTGAGATAACTGAAGCCCAGAAAGACAAACGCCACATTGTCTTTCTCATTTGCAGAAGCTAGCTTGAAATCTTTTGTGTGTTTAACCTGGAGTGTAAGTGAAAACCAGGAATCTAGAAAGGGAAATTCACTTATTAAGTAAGAAGGATATGAACTTATAGGTAAAATGAAAGTCGTAAGATGGAATACTGGGGGTGAAATGGCTCATATAGGGTAGGGCATGAGAGTACAGGAAAGTTAGGGGGTGAAGGGTAGAGAAATCCCAAAGAAGAGGGTATAAAGAAGCTTACAACCACACACACACACACAGACACACACACACAGAGACACAGACACACAGACACACAGACACACAGACACACACACAGACACACACACAGACACACACACACACACACACACACACACACACACACACACACACACACACACCTTCCCATTTTGGTAGCCATGACAGGCTAACATGAACTCGCCTGACCTTGCCCCTCCTGCCCTGGTCACTAGGAGGTCAGATACCCTCGTGGTAAGGAACCAGTCAGAAGTTAGCTGGTGGGGCTCCCGGTGTGCTTTACGAGCAAGTACACAACAGTGACTGCACACCATAGCAACCCCCCTGGGAGGGCCTATGGGCCATAACAACCAGTTGATCAATCAACACAGGGCGGGTCATCCGAGCTAGAAGCTCACCAATCGTGAGACTCTTGCGTACCCCTAGACACTCCCCTTACGCTATCTGATATATTCCCTGCCTCATGGTTTCTTGGGGTCTTTCTCCAGCCATCAGCCATCCAAGTGGTGGAGGGATGAAGGTCCCCAGCTAATGGGGTTAGCTCGTTAAACAACCACAATAAACGACTCTTTGCTTTTGCATCAAGATGGGTCTCTTGGTGATTTGGGGGTTTCAGAATTTGGGCACAACAATGGAGGCCCCAGAGGTCTCCAAAACAACACAGGCTGCTGTCATTGCTCCTGGTTACCCATCAGATCTCCACAGTGAGAACCTTTGCTGAAGACACACTACACTTTGAATATAGAATATAGGGAAATTAATCTCTAACCAGGGAACTTCCTCCTTGCAGGACAGTTTTATAAAGCTGGTATGTGCTATTCAGATCACTGGAGGAGAAAAACCTCGATGTTGTTATCCAATAGTTGACTGTGCATACAGCTACACTGACCTGCCAGGCAAAATATAGCCTTTGTTTGACACCAAGGTAACTGCTTTCTGATTCCATGTGAGCCCTGGTCCACAGAAAAGATCTTCATCATGTCAGTTACTCTAATCCTGGTCAAAAGCCTGTGGCTGGAGAGGTCACACGCCTTAGGGGAGACTCTAATAACGTTACTTTGCTAACTGGCCATGGAGTCAAATTGCCCTCCAGATATTTATTTTCAAACATCCTTGGTCACAGAAACTTGTTTTTTTTCAGTAGATGGCAGTCAGTGGGGAGACATGTAACTCTTTAGAGTATTGAGTATGAGTCTGAGAACTTAGCCCTAAACTGAACACATATGTTTAAATCTACCACCACCAAGGCTTGGCGAATGTGAGAGCCAAAGGATGGAGAGGAGTTCTATGAAATGATGTCTCCTGGATGTGACATGGCTATTGTAAGCTTGAACTCATAGCTTCTGCAGTAACCTTTACAAGAGTTACACAAGATCAAATTTCAGTCTGAAAATGATCTCTTGGCGTCAGGGCTTACTGAGGATCTATTGGAATTTTGTAGTTTCTGGGCATGGGAGAATCATGCTTTTGTGTTATGGCAACTTTAGGCTGGCCATACTCTAGTTGGTGTCCTCCCGCCCACCCTACACACACACACACACACACACACACACACACACACACACACAGGAAAATATGTGTAGCACTAACTGGACTTAGTGAAAAAAATGAAGCTGGGATAGACCGTCTTGATGAGATATGGAGGTAGCTGGAGGGGTTATGGGGATAGATATGAAAATATTTTATTGCAAAAATATATGAAATCTCTAAAATAAAGAAAAATTTAAAACTACTGTTTTTTAAAAATTGAATAAAATCCTGATACTAAGCATAGCTATGTATATGTGTTTCTAACTTGTTGCTATATGGGTATCAATTTAATTCTGATTTAAATTGAAAGGAAAATGACTGATGTTTTAACACCATTAATTGAACTTTCCCTGGCTCCTTTGAATAAGGGGTCTTACATTGCCTTTGGCATTGGGTTCTGTAGATTCACAATTAGTCCTGCCTTCCTTTGCATAATTTTAAAGGTAAAATGCTCAGAGAAAATTATGTATAATGCCAGCTCTGGAAGAACATTTATTAAGGGTCATATATCCAATTCACTAATTTAACATTTTGAAAAGATTACAGAATACAGGTCTTAAGTGATTTCTTTAAGCAAATTCACTACTCTTTTTTAAAAAATGTCTGTTCTCTATGAATTGGTTCTAAATGATTTGAATCAGCTATTCCTCTTTTCATAATTTCCCTTTCTGTAGAGTCAAGGTCTTCCTGTGCTTGACAACTGTAGCTGTGGAATTCATAGGCTTTTCCTTGCTCTTTTGTTCCTTGTCTCTCGCCATGCCCTCTTACTCCAAGGAAAAAAGTTCTGATCTTTTCTTAATATTATAAAAATATTTTGAGCCGGACGTTGGTGGTGCACGCCTTTAATCCCAGCACTCGGGAGGCAGAGGCAGGTGGATCTCTGTGAGTTCGAGGCCAGCCTGGTCTCCAGAGCGAGAGCCAGGATAGGCTGCAAAGCTACACAGAGAAACCCTGTCTTGAAAAACCAAAAATAAATAAATAAATAAATAAATAAATAAATTGAAATTATTCATTAATTTATTTGCATAGGCTTTCCACACATTTATAGTTTGGATTAATTCATTTCCAACCCTCCTTATCATGTACCCTCTCATCCCCCACCTTGCTTAAACTTTTCACATTTCTTTCATATGCAAAATGTTGTAGTACAGTCAGGGAGGCCGAATGAGACCCACCTAGGACCTCTGCCTGTGTGTGACAATCCTGTAGCTTGGTCTCTTCCTAAGGCTTCTAGCATTGAGAGCAGCACCTCCCCCTAGTGCTTAGCTGGCTTTTGCTAACCTGTACCCCATGCTGGGTTACCTGGCCCCATCTCAATTTAAGGAAAGGAGTTTGGTCCTGCCTCAACTTGATGTGCCATGCTTTGTGCAAGCCCATGGGTGACCTGCCCCTTTCTGAATGGAGAAGGAGGAGGAGTGGACGGGGAAGGGGGTAGCTGGGAAAGGGAAGAGGATGGGAGGAGAGGCGGCAAGGGAAACTGGTTGGTATGTAAAATACATGAAAAAAAAAAGTTATTTAAATTAAAAAAAATTAAAAAGTGTTGTAGTATCCCCTTCAATAATTTTTTTTTTAACTGGGTTCCCAGATAGTGGAGTTCCTGGTGGCTTTGTGTGTACCCTTCCTGTAGGTTAACCCTTTCCCCTACCAACTCTAAAATAACAAGCTTTTGTGATGGCTTTTGGCTACCCACCATCGCTACAAGGGAAGACCATATTCCTGAAGATAACACACACAGGAACCATAGGATAGAGCTGCTCCGGGAGGGAGAATCATTCTGTGAATGCATGACCATGGGTGGCTTGGCCCTACATCTGCACACATAGGGGCAGTGCTAACTAGATCTAGTGAGTTAAATAAAAAAGGAGGGCATTAAGTTGGGAAAGAGACATGTGGCAGGGAGTTGGACTGGAGGGAAGTAGGGGATATATATGAATTTATTTCCTTGTTTACATACACGGAGTTCTTTAAGATTAAAACCTAAAAATAAGAAACTACTGTTTTTTGTTTTATTGTTTAAAAAAAAAAACTCAACTTGACTCATAAATTTCTAAGATTTTCAGAACTTCAAATTCTGTTAGCTGATGTCCCCAGTTGCGCAATGGCTGTCTTCTGCTCAGCCAGGGAAATATCTCCTGTGATCATTCTTTGTCTTTATTCCATAAATTTTTATGTCCTTTTTCTGTAGCTGTTAGCTTCATTTTTCAACCTGACACTCCTGGGGAGAGGGACACTTAATTGAGGAGTTGCTTGCATTGGACGGGCCTGTGTGCATAGCTGCAGGCATTTTCTTAATTGCCAGTTGCTGTTGGAGGGCCAAACTCGCTGTAGGCAGTGCCAATCCCTAGGTAGTTGGGCTGGAGTTGTTTAAGAGAGACAGCTGAATAAGCCTGGGGAAGCAAGCCAAGAAGCAGGTTTTTGTTTTTTGTTTTTTTCCATTTTTTTTTCATGCTTTCTGCTTCAGTTCCTGCCTCTGGATTCCTACCTTGAGTTCTTGCTTGGATCTTCCTCAAGGATCAGTGGCAAAGTGTATAATGAAATAAGTCCTTCGCCCCTCTGAGGTTATTTTCCAGCCTCATTGTCACAGCAACAGAGAAGCCAAGCTAGGACATTCCACCATCAGAAAAACTGAGCTTCTTGCAAAGAGGTGAATCCGCAACAGACTTGTGACTTTAAGTTCATAAGCTCTTAAGTTTTTTAAGCTAAAACTGACATTGCTATAGAATTTAGTGATTCTCTTGCTAGGAATATGGATGTAATAAATGAAATCAATGCATTCAAGAGACAATTGCATTCCTATGTTTTAAGGAGTTGATGAGATGTTCATTACTGAATGAATGGATAAAGAAAAAAATTATATATACATATATATATTCATGTATATATACAATGAATTATTTTTAATGAATAATTTTTTTAAATGATTGATTTTATTTTCACTTTATGTGCATTGGTGTTTTTGCCTGCAGGGCTATCCATCTGTGAGAAGGAGTTCAGTCCCCTAGAACAGGGGTTACAATTGTGAGCTGTTACGTGGATGCTGGGAATTGAACCCAGGCCCTCTGGAAGAGCGGCCAGTGCTGTTTATCGCTAAGCCATCTCTCTAACCCCTACAATTACTTATTATTTACCATATTATTTATACAATATTTAAATAATTAAAGTTTATACTACAGGGCATGCTGGCAAGGAAACTCACCCACACTTAGGGAGACACAGAAGGACAGATTCCCAAGGACAAGAAGGGAAGAGTTTGTAGCATCTGTCTAGATATAGAGAGCTGGTAAATGATTGGAACAGAGAAGCTGAGCACCCGCTTTGATATCACACATCATACACATGTATCAGATCACCACCCCGTAACCATCATCACACACTATATTGTGGCCCAGATTTCGGAACCCCAAAAGAACCCACCAACAAGGAGACGACTCACCGAATGCAAGGACAAAGGTCTCTTTATTGACTCGAGGATACGAGCTGCAGCAAGGACCCCCATTCATTCGGGAACAAATGGAGTACCCACTTTCGACTGAGGGGTGTTTTTATAAGGAAAATTGTAGGGCTGGAAGCCCCAAGATTACAGAACATCCGTGGTTACACAGGCCCGGACAATGATTGTATCCTTCAGGCAAGGTGCAATTAAGCAGGATGCTACAGAGGAAATGAGCTTGTTCCTCTGGATTCAGGCTGTTTTGAGTCTCCTGAGGGCCTGGTGTGATGGAATTGGGTTCAGAATGGGCAGCACTCAGCATGATGGACTGGTTGTTTCAGGTTAGCCGAGGAGAGCTCCAAGACATAGAGTCATGGTACACTCTAAAGGTCCCAGTTCTGAGCTGGTCCTTAAATATTTTGCTAAATCTTGCTAATCACACATTGTCACATTCCACACTACTACTCTTAGCTACAATGGCCGCATAGTGGTCCTATGCTCCCTTTCTTTTAGTCTTTCTTCAGCCAGGCCTTTGCCTGCCCGGTTGTAACCTCTGTCCTAATCTCCCTCCAGCCAGGCCTTTGCCTGCCTGGCTACAGGCTCCTTACAATCTGTTGAAGAGACTCTTTGAGAAACTTTATCCAGGTAAAACAAAAGGTGCAATCAGGGAAACACGAGCTATTTTGATAATGTTGACTGTCATCCCGTACGCACACTGTGACAAACAGGAACTTTTCAACAGGCTTTTGGAGTCTGTAGTTTCCAAAGGATGTCAGTATGTCGTGGGGCAGGCAGATAGACAGAAAATGAGCAACGGTGTTGTGTGTGTGTAGGGTAAATGCAAGGCTCTTGTGGACTCATGGGTGAAATAAGGAGGATATTACCAAGGACATATATGTCACTTTTTGAGTGTTATCCGTGGGGATAACTCATGACGTATTTCATGTTTTCCTTATTTGGAAAGTCTGGTGATCACAGAAAACAAAACCACAAAACCCAAAAATGGTTCACAGTGAATTAAACAGGACCAATGGCTGTTAAATCTGCACACAACTGAGAACCAAACCATGAGATTCCTACAGAAGTCCAGTTGTGAATCAGTTCAGTGAGAGAGGAAACAGGATGACTAGTTTAGGTCAGAAATTGTTTACCCTTGTTCCATTTCATTTTGTTCTTTTAATTTTATGTATAGGGGTGTTTTGCCTACTTAAACATCTGTGTACCACCTTCATACCTGGTACCCATGGAAGCCAGAAGAAGACATTGGATCCTTAAAGCAGGGCACAGATAGACAGACAGATAGATAGATAGATAGATAGATAGATAGATAGATAGATAGTCATGAGCCACCATGAAGGTGCTGGGAACAAAACCCAGGTCTTCTGTAAGAACACCTATGCTCTTAACTGTTGGCCAGCTCATACTCTTAACCAATGAGCTTTCCAGTGATTTTAACTACTGAGTCATCCCATGATCATAACTGCCGAGTCATCCCATGCTCTTAAATGCTGAGTCATCCCAAGCTCTTAAATGCTGAGCCATTCCTCCCGCTCCTCATGCTTTAATTTAAAAGTTTTATTTTCTGACTCTTTTATCATACAATTTAATTCTTTGCCAGATTCATTTTCTCTATAAATGTTGACAGAAGAGTTAATATATATTCCTGGCTGCTCTTAGCCTAACATGCAATATCACTATTACCACTTTAAGAGGAAATATGCTATACACACTTGTATCTTATATCAAAAGCTCACTCTAGGCATTTTAATTTTAGATATCAATTAATTTAACAAAAGTTAGCTTTTCACAAAGAAACAATCTAGAGAAGATGCCTTTGTAGCTGAAGAAATGAGAAGATTTCAATTCTTGGTGTCCTTCAGTAAACATGAATGACATTGTTGCTTCAAGATGCATCTTTAGATATGCAGTGGGAAGATGAGTGTGTTAGCAGTATTCTTATTTTAAACATGAGATTTGAAATGAACTTGGCATCTGTGTGTATGCTGTAATATTTCCTCTGAAGGATTTATTGTTACTTATTAGTAGGAAGATTTCAATCATGTATTTCTAAGAGACCAGAGGATGATTGGCAGCCATATGAATAACAATGACAGTAAAAGTTTTGGCATGGTTCGCATTATATTATTCTGTGAAAAGGCCAGGCAAGAATTTTCATTTAAAATACTCTGTAGTGGTGAAGTCCATATTTTATTAACGTAGTTGACATAACATTTTCTTTCCTCAGTGTTGCTCCTATTGTAAGTTTGAAGGGATCAGCTCCCCATTTCGGCAGCCATGACAGCAGAACATGTACTTGTCTGACCTTGTCTTAGTCACTAGGAGGTCAGATGCCTGCCTCGTGGCAAGGAACCAATTAGAAGTTAGCTGGTGGTGCTATGCTTTATGGCTCTGGGTATGCTTTACGGACAAGCGCACAGCAATGATGCACAGAGCATAGCAACCACCCTGGGAGGGCCAATGGGCCACAACAACCAGTTGACCACTGGTTGGAGGGCAAACCCTCCAAGCCTGGAGCCACAGCAATCCTGAGCCTGTGCATCCCCTAGACACTCCCCTTACACTGACCTATAAGATCTCTATGCAGACGCTTCGAGCTGTCTTTCCTAGCCATCTGCCATGGTGGATGGACGGAAGGCCCGAGCTAACATGGGATTAGCTCGTTAAACAACTATAATACAGCCTCATGCAGTTTGTATCAAGCTTTCGACTCTGCCTGGTGATTGGGGTGACCGAGGTCCTGAGCTGAGATCCTGGAGGCCTGAGCTTCCGGGTGTCTTCCAATTGACTAACCATTTTGTAGGGAGTAACCCTAGCCCCGCCCAATAGTCCTGGGGCAGGTACCAGGTGGACCTGGGGACTCGCCCATAAGGGCGGGGTGAAGGAAAGCCGGCATGACGTAAGGGGGGCTTCTTAAAAGGCTGCACGTGGGGACCGGGCGCTCTCTTTGTTCTGGCTGCGCTGGCTGGGTTCTTAACCTAGCTCTGGCCTGTGTTTCACCCGGCTGTGCTTGGAATAAAGAGACTTTAATCCAATATCTGGCGCCCAACGTGGGGCTCGAACCCACGACCCTGAGATTAAGAGTCTCATGCTCTACCGACTGAGCTAGCCGGGCTGTACAGACATTAAATACAAATGACAGGCCTTTAGAGGAACCAAAGGCCCTGCCATTAAAATGGCTTACAGACGAACCGGTCTGGATAGGGCAATGGCCTTTGACCTCTAAAAAGCTAGAGGCTCTAAAAAAGTTAGTACAGGAACAGCTAGAGGCTGGTCACATAGAACAATCTACCAGCCCTTGAAATTCTCCTGTATTTGTCATCAAGAAGAAGTCAGGTAACTGGAGAATGCTGACAGACCTGAGAGCCATAAATAAGGTAATTCAGCCTATGGGCGCTCTACAGCCTGGAATGCCATTGCCTTCCTTAATACCTAAAGGATGGCCGATCATAGTAATTGACCTTAAAGACTGCTTTTTCACTATACCATTACAAGAAAGTGATAGAGAAAAGTTTGCATTTACGGTGCCAACTCTTAATAACTCACAACCAGTTCGGAGATACCAATGGAAAGTTTTACCTCAGGGGATGCTAAACAGCCCTACCTTGTGTCAACAATTTGTACAACAACCTTTGGAAATAATTCGTAAACAATTTCCACAATCTCTTGTTTATCATTATATGGATGATATTCTTTTAGCAGATTCTAATGAGGAAACTTTAGAACGTATGTTTACTATGGTGAAGGAGGTTCTGCCTAGATGGGGTTTACAAATTGCCCCAGAAAAGATACAAAGAGGAGATTCTATTAACTATTTAGGATATAAGATAGACTTACAAAGAATCAGACCTCAAAAGGTACAAATTAGAAGGGACCGTTATCAAACTCTTAACAGTCTTCAGAAGCTACTAGGAGAAATATCTCAATTACAGACGATCATTGGTGTGGAGGGACATGACTTAAAGCATTTAAAAATGGCACTAAAAGGTGATAAGGACTTAAACAGTCCACGAATATTATCGGCTGAAGCAGAAAAAGAGCTACAATGGGTAGAAAACAGAATATTGGATGCGCATGTAGATCGGATAAACCTTGATCTAGATTGCATTCTGGTTATCTTGCCATCCAGAGAATACCCTTCTGGGATTCTGATGCAGAGGGAAGACACTATATTGGAATGGATATTCTTGCCACATAAGCAGAACAAAAAGTTAAAGACGTATATAGAAAAGATTTCTGATTTGATTTTAAAGGGCAAATTAAGACTTCGTCAGTTGACTGGGAAAGACCCAGCAGAGATTATAGTACCCTTAACTAATGATGAGATTTCCTCCCTATGGAAGGATAATGAATATTGGCAAATAGCTCTCACTGACTTTTTGGGAACAATTAGTAACAACTATCCCAAAACCGACAGAATTAAATTCATAAAAAAGACGGTTTGGATTCTTCCACGCATTGTAAGACAAACTCCCATTTCTGGAGTTCTTACCTTCTACACTGATGCTAACAAAACAGGTAAGGCTGGTTATAAAGCAGGTGAGGTAAGTAAAGTAGTTCAAAGTCCATATACATCTGTACAGAAAGCAGAATTATATGCAATTCTTATGGTGCTCATGGATTTTACAGAACCTCTTAATATAGTTACTGATTCCCAATATGCAGAAAGAGTCGTCTTGCACATAGAGACTGCAGAATTTGTCCCTGATAACACTAAACTAACCTCGTTGTTCTTACAGTTACAGGAAACAATCAGAAACAGAAGTAACCCACTGTACATTACAGGAAACAATCATAACCCACTGTACATCCATATCAGATCCCACAGGTCTGCCAGGCCCACTGGCACAAGGCAATGATGAGATCGATCGTTTATTGATTGGCACTGTGCTAGAAGCCTCGGAATTTCATAAAAAGCATCATGTAAATAGCAGGGGTTTAAAGAAGGACTTCTCCATCACTTGGCAACAAGCCAAGGAGATAGTGAGAAACTGTCCTACTTGTTCCTTTTATAACCAAACTCCACTGCCAGCGGGATGTAATCCTAAAGGCCTTCGGAGGAATGAGATCTGGCAAATGGATGTTTTTCACTTTACAGAATTTGGAAATTTGAAATATGTGCATCATACCATTGACACATTCTCAGGTTTCCAATGGGCTACTGCTCTCAACTCTGAAAAGGCTGATTCCGTTATTACACACCTATTGGAGGTGATGGCAGTTATGGGCATACCGGCGCAGATAAAAACTGACAATGCTCCGGCATATGTCTCCACAAAAATGGAACAGTTTTTCAAATATTATAACATTAAGCATGTCACAGGTATACCACACAACCCTACAGGACAAGCAGTCGTCGAAAGGTCTAACAGGACACTTAAGGAGATGCTCCATAGGCAAGCTGGTAAGTCAAAACCCCCCAAACATAGGTTACATAATGCCTTATTAACGCTAAACTTTCTTAATGCCAATGACAGTGGGCAGACAGCTGCGGAAAGACACTGGACTACGGAAAAAACAGCTGAACTGAACCAACCAGTGTATTACAAAGATGTGCTGACCTCGGTATGGAAACCTGGACATGTATTACGTTGGGGTAGGGGTTTTGCATTTGTCTCCACAGGAGAAGAAAATCTTTGGATACCATCAAAATTGATCAAGATTCGAGTTGAAGGAGACAACCCCCTCGACAAGGATGACTGACAGGTATTTTCTGAGGAACTGCCCTCTATAAGTCAAAGGACATTACATGTATGGATACTCAAGGAAAGAACGTAGCTATAACCATCGAACAAAAGGAACGTGATATACGGTAAAAATTTACAGCTGTCTCTCGAATAACTCTATGTCTATTCATTTCCTGGTCCCTATTCAACTAAATCGAGACTGGATTTAGAGTTGGGTTTGGCTTTCCTACTCTAAAATCCAAGTATGTTATTTAACAACATTTAAAAGTTTCTGTGTTATATCAAGAAGCCAATTGCTATAATACAAAATAAATAAAGAATAAGAGGACTATCTTTGTTTTTCTTGGCTTTTCTTTTACACCCTCTCAGAATCGTTGTTAGTCAAGGTTCATCAAGGTACCTTTTCCAGTACACATACATAAACAAGCGAACATTTCTCTGATGACACTTATGTTTGAGTCCCATACAGCCATCAAGACCCATCCTGACAGCAATCCCTACATGCTCCGGAAAAGGAATTGGACTACACCTTCCTGACTACACTGGATTCAACTCACTCCGTTTCGACTGACACTCCAACCAGAACCTCGAGTGACGACTTCAATCAAGTTGAGGATTTCAACGTAGATCTTCAATCAAACAAATCATCTAACATGGACTAGATATAACTCACTAGAGACTTTCCCTGTACTGGCATTTTTTTTTCCACAGGGCCCCCACATGACCATCTTCGTCCCGTTTCAGCAGGAAGTAACCTAGAAGATGCTACGCCCCCGTTCCCCATTATTGTGTACTAGGGTAGTGTAAGCATAGTTAAGAATGACCTTCTTATTGTTTAGAGTTGGGATTGGAAGAAGGTGTTCAAGTTAGACACTTTTTCCACATGACTTTAAGACTTAGCTAGAATAGACATAGGATGTATCATAGCAGATTATTGTATATTCTTGTATTCCACCCTTATGATTGTTAGTTTTGGATATTTTACACTATTAAGTTTTAATCCTCTCTTAGACTAAAAGGGGAATTGTAGGGAGTAACCCTAGCCCCGCCCAATAGTCCTGGGGCAGGTACCAGGTGGACCTGGGGACTCGCCCATAAGGGCGGGGTGAAGGAAAGCCGGCATGACGTAAGGGGGGCTTCTTAAAAGGCTGCACGTGGGGACCGGGCGCTCTCTTTGTTCTGGCTGCGCTGGCTGGGTTCTTAACCTAGCTCTGGCCTGTGTTTCACCCGGCTGTGCTTGGAATAAAGAGACTTTAATCCAATACCATTTCAATGTTTGCATTGCTAATAACTAAAGTAAAATTTCAAAACAACTGAATATCCATAAATTCTCCCTAAGTGTACATCAATTTAGACTAAGCAAAATTCTCCAGTGCACAATGGCCAGTTTCTTACCCTGTCAATCCCTATGCTACAGACCTAGTCTGTAGAACCCGACACATTTCATGAAACACTTCAAAGCCTCCTATGGCTCCCAGCAGCCCTATAACAGATGCTGAGCCATTTACAACTGAACTCTGGCTTTCTTGCCATCTAATTTGTCATTAAACTCCCCATTATGTCTCCTTTGTTGGAGGCACACCTCACTAGCTGGCATGACCTTTTAATTTACTGAAAGTCACTTTACCTCAGACGCTCAGTTCGCCTATTGTTGTGGATGGGAATTTTAACAATCTTGTCCTGATTGGCCAGTTCTCTATCTAGAGGCAGTTACTTCCTCCTCGATAATTTTATAACATTCTGTTACTGTCTCCACTATACACTTATTGTGCCACATTGTAATTCTATGCTGATTGCTCTGATTTACGATGTGACAGGCACAGGGATGTGTCTTAGCGCTTCTGGCAGTTAAATGTTGATGCTTGGACTGTTCAAAGATTCAGGGGTTCTGAAGTAATGAGGGATTTGCATGAAGGTCTCCATTTAAGGAGACTTGGCACCCCCCCACCCCCGTGATGAACACCAATTATTGGCTGACCAATGTAGAGGGGTCAGTCCTGAAACTATATACACACAAAGAACAAAAGTCAACTCACCAGGTTGTACCTATGCACACGGACACACACACATAGTCATGCATGCATGCAGGTGTGCACACATGTAAACAACAATAATAAAGAAAAAGATCCTATCAACTTGAGAGTCGGGGGTGGCTTAGAGGGGCTGGAGAGAGTAAAGGGAAGAGGAGAAAGTGATGTAATTCTATTCCAATTAAAAACATATTAAAATAATTTTAAAAAGTTGAGTGTGTGTGCATGTGTATGTACTTGCTTGCATACGTGTGTGTGTGTGTGTGTGTGTGTGTGTGTGTGTGTGTGTGTATAGTAAATGCTCCAAAAATTGTGCCAAGATGATTAAGGCAAAATGGAAGGAAGGATGTGGAGAACTGGCAATTAGTTGACGATTATAGTTGACAATTATGACTAGAGCTCTCTGGGTCAAATGAAGTCTTACAAATTGGTTTATGAGAAATTCTTCACTGTTGAAAAAAAAGTGCTTCCAATGACAACTTCTTTCTTCTTTTTCACTCCTTTTATTTTTCAGGGAGTATTCTTAGGATTGCATTCCAAATAAGTAAATAGCTGGGCTTTTACATTTATATTTAAAAATAACTCCACAGATGGTCTTCAAACTTTCTAAGAAAAAAAAATCTTTGGAAGTAAATCAAACAGAAAATTTCCTAACCTAAAAACATACCCCTCAAGCTCAACAAAGTTATGGGTATGAGGTAACTAGGGATAATTAGACTTTGATTAATTAGTTCTTTGATTTTTGTAGTTACCACTTACCAAAGGAAATATGGATTTGCTGTTTTAAATATATAAACTTCAGTAAACACTAATACTTATCCTTAAGATTTACATATTTATTTCTTTGTCTTCATTGAATATAAACCTTGGCCACTGTTGCAAATATTGCATCTTTTTTATTATCTGCTTTGGTAGTTTAACCTGTTTTTTTTCTTTTTGGGAACTTTATACATGTGCTTAATCTATACCATTTGCACTCCTCTCTCTCCCTCTTGCAATGCCCCGTGACCCCTGCTCTGTCTCAATTTTGTAAACTCTTCTATTACTATTCTTACAAGCACTGTATTTGAAAATGCAATCATGCCAAAGGATGTTCAAATGAAGACAGAATTTTGGGGAGATATGGGTGAGTTACTTATATAAAAGGAAATAGATGAGTTAAAGAATTTTCAAAGAAAATTATGAATTAGGTGGAGATAAAACAACTCAAATGAGTAAGAGTTGAAGAAGTAGGTGATGAGATTATTTTGAATCAAAAGGACATCAATGCAGATTTCCCTGTTATTTGAATGATGCTGTATTGCCTTCTGTATGAATACAGGAGATCTGCATGAAAGGCAACTTATGGTTCCTTGACTTGAAACAAAATTCTCTGAAAACTGTCATAAAAGATTAATGGTTGGAAATGTGTTCAAGCTGTTTTTATCTGCTTTAGATGGTTCTGCTTTGTTTTATTAGTTTGGGGTATGAAGGTATCATAGAATTAGGATGTAAGTCTAAGTTATATACTGCTATTCGTGGAGAGAGAGAGAGAGAGAGAGAGAGAGAGAGAGAGAGAGAGAGAGAGAGAGAGAGAGATTTGTAGAGTTGGAAGTCAGTCAGCCATGAGTCTTGGTCATTCCTAACATTCGTGTTGCAATTATAGACCTCAAGATTTTGTCTCCTGATACTGTTGTTGCTAGTCACACAGACACCAAAGTAGGCCAAGGCAACAGCAGGGTTACTTTGTAACTGACTTATCCTCTGGGAGAAGGGATTGCTTGTGGTATGGTACCTTCAATGGCTTCTGCTCATTCCAAATGTTCTGAGGTCTTGGCTTCTCTTGGGATACAACCCACAGTGCTTGCAGGTGTCATGGAGACCGTTATGAAGCAGGGCAAATATCCTCTAAAATCATGCTGCCAGCACAGCTGTGGGAATAGACCTCTGTGTTTGACCCTGAAATTCATATTGTTCCCTCAGCACTCATAGCATTTGGGGAGCAAATTTCTTAGATTGAGCATGAAATAATATTTTAGGCTCTTCCCCTTCTTGAAAATAGAGATTCTCTAAGTAAGACCTATATTAATAGAAAAGTAAAACTTGGTGTTGTAGTTGTTTGATGTACAAGAAATTATCTGTATCTAAATACTGCCTTTTGGGAAATTGAAATTGGACATGGATAGTATTCTAACATTTTGAGACACAATGGCTTTCTGACCAGCCTGTAAAATTAACTTTTTCACGCTAGTCAGTAAGTTCTCATACTTATGCTATCTTGATATTTGAGTTATGCAGGTCATATAAGAGTTCAGAACACTAATTGCTGACTAATGGGTACAACTGACACTAGACAAAGATCAAATACTGGAGCTTTCAGGAAATTATGTATCTATATCTACACACACACACACCCACACCCACACATCCACACACACAATTATATATGTATTTGTTGGTAAATAGTTTTACTAAAAATGCAGAACTATGTTGAACAATTTCCAAATAAGTAATGCAACAATGTAATGCTTTTGTAGACATTATACTAGGCCATACATAGAAAATAAACTATAAATAGTTCTATTCAAGAAATAATCCTGTGTTTAAGGGTAGTGGAGTGGATAATGCAACTACAATAACACTTTTACATACACTGGAAGATATAGTTTGCTTTAGCAATGCACTGCAGTCTTTATTGACTTTTTAGGTATTTTCTATCCCCTCAAATGTTACATGAAATATTTTACTTTGACAAAATATATATGCACAGACTAAATAAATTGGGATTGCTGACTAAGAAAGAAAAATTGGGAATTAGACAGCAAAAGAACCATAAAAAGTAATTTAAGCTTTATATGTCTATAAAATGCTCCAAAGTAACACCATTAATTCAGAAATGTTCACAATTTTGAAGAAAGATTCCGGCGTAGGCAAATCTATTTATAAACATTTAACAATCTAGAAGCGATAACTATCCAGGGATGTAGAATTTTAATTAAATGCCTAGAGGCAATCTAATCTGATGTAAGTGAATCTAAATTTATAAAGAAAGCAATCAGTTACAGTTACAAATACAGCTATAGATAATGAGACTGAATTTCAAACGTGATATAAGGAAATGAATGGCGTGCCCATTAGCCTCTACTTCATTTGTTCAATAATTGCCTTCCTCCAACTATTCCTCATTTGTTGCAGTTCTTAAGGGGGTTACTTTTTAGAGGGGATGGAT
Source organism: Cricetulus griseus (assembly GCF_003668045.3). Classification (NCBI taxonomy): domain Eukaryota; kingdom Metazoa; phylum Chordata; class Mammalia; order Rodentia; family Cricetidae; genus Cricetulus; species Cricetulus griseus. The sequence continues at coordinate 8,135,969 of NC_048603.1, read as the reverse complement.
GCATGCAAACTGTCTAGACTATGTCTGATTTAGTTAACTATTCTAATAGAGGATCAAGGTTGTGTTCCAGCCAATTTCTGTTAAAAGCCGCCACTGAGTCTACAGGGAAGACTTAGGGTGGATACTAAGGGTTGAACAACTAATATCCCTTCCGTCCCCAGAAAGTAACAGCCTAGACAGAAATCCATTGAGAGAACTCTAAAAAACGGTGCTAAGGCATGGCATATTAATTAGTCATCAATCTCATTATCAGGGGAGGGCATTTAAGGTAGCCTCTCCTCTGTTGCTTAGATGGTTAGTTGGTGTCATCCTTGTAGCTCTCCAGACATTTCCCTAGTGCCTGATTTCTCTTTAAACCTATAATGTCTCCCTCTATTATATTATCTCTTATCTTGCTCTCTTCTGTTCTTCCCCCAACTCAACCTCCCTGCCCCATCATGTCTTCCTCACCCCTCCTCTTCTCCCCTTCTCATTCTCCTAGTCTCCCCCCATCTCAATTTGCTCAGGAGATCTTGTCCCTTTCCCCTTCTCCAGGGGACCATGTATGTCTCTCTTAGGGTCCTCCTTGTTTCCTAGCTTCTCTGGCAGTGTGGATTGTAGACTGGTAATCCTTTACTCCATGTCTAAAATCCACATATGAGTGAGTACATACCATGTTTGTCTTTTTGTGACTGGGTTACCTCGCTCAGAATGGTTTCTTCTAGTTCCATCCATTTGCCTGCAAATTTCACGATTCCATTGTTTTCTATGGAAGGCCTCACCCTCCCTTGGGAGCAGTAAGGGTATGGGATAGGTAGGGTGTTAGTTGGGGAGGGGCGGGGAGGAGGGGAGGGAAAGGGACCTGGGATTGACATGTAAAATAATTTTCTTTCTAATTAAAATTAAAATAAATAAAATAAATAAATAAGAAAATCATCGGGAAAAAAAAAAAAAAAAACAGTGCTATGGATGCTGAAGAAACCATCCACAGGTGATGGCTTCTCTCAAAGATGAGGGTCAGGAAGGACTCAGTTTCATGGCCACTAGCAGTTTGACCATGCTCCAGTGATAAACTGGCAACACAAGTTGGATTTTTTTCTTCTTCTTCTTTTTTTTTTTTTGGTGGCAAGTAGGTCACAAAAGTATGTGTGGGGTGGCTGGGTGTGCAGACCTGGAAGGACTGGGAAGTGAGTGTGATTGGGGCACATGATGTGAAATCCGAAAATAATCAATGTCTGGAGCCATGGCAGAAATAACCTTAGACCTGTCAGATACTTGGGCTGCTTCAGAGAAAGTTGCCAGCATTTTATGGATAACCCGTTATGTTAAAAGAATAGCTGCCTTCCGTTCTTCCCTCCCCAAATAGCATTTGGGCTCACAGAAGTAGCTTGGAGAAAGAAAGAAACATTTCCCGGTCAGGTTACCTAGCAACCCTTCCCGCCATGCATTCTCTAACCCGACAAACATCCAGCCCTACCTAGACACCTGTACTCTTCGACCTTGCCAAGCATCCTGCACTCCCCGCTTGCCTTCAAGGACTCACGCACAGGGACATTCCACAGTCTGGTTATCAGGCAAATGGCCTCAGATGGCCTCTCCCTGCCTGCCAAGCTTCCTGTTTAGCACCCCTATATAAGAAGGCCTCTGTGAAAAATGAAAATTTGCAGCTTGATCAGAGACCTGTCTTGCTGTCTTTCTATTGTCTCCTGATCCTTTCTTTCCAGGTTCTCTGGTGCCACGGCACATCGGGATGTGAGTAGTGCCCCAAGGGCTGGGGCATTTCAGTAAAAATATTATGTTGGGGGCAAAAGGGTCCTATACCCACTTGAGTTTTAAAGGCAAAGGATTGACAATGACATGGACCAGAACAAGAACGTATGAAGGACTCGGGCAAGTTCAAAGAGGGGGAGGTGGTCTGGAATAATAGGGGAGCTTGAGATTTTATTTATTTATTTATTTATTTATTTATTTATTTATTTATGTATACAACATTCTGCCTCCATGTATGTCTGCAGGCCAGAAGAGGGCACCAGATCTCATTACAGATGGTTGTGAGCCACCATGTGAGCTGGGAATTGAGCTCAGGACCTCTGGAAGAGCAGCCAGTGCTCTTAACCTCTGAGCCATCTCTCCAGCCCCGATTTTATCTTTTTTTAAAGGGAAATTTAGTCTATTTCCTCTAAAATAAATTATATTAAGATTTCAGTTGTGCAAGATGAAAAAATTCCAAAGCTTCCTGTACTTCCTTAACTCTAAAGGGTTAAGGCTTCCTCCCATTTCTGCCTTTGCTTAAGGTAAACCTGTCTTGCTGGCGGTTGATCCCACTGGCCAGCTGATTAGCTGGACCAATTGGAAAAGCGCTTACTGAGGAGATAGTGGCACGCCTCCACCTCGAGGTAGATTCCATTCATCTGGCCATGAATCTGGCCATTCATCTCCCGTAATAAGCTTTCAACGTGCCTTGTACAAACCCTTAAATTTTTGTTGCGCACATAGCATCATTCTAAATGTTCCTAATACACATACAGACACCAGACCATTTGGGGAGGTAATGAACGTATTTGGAATGTAGTGTGGCCTCCTATATAATGTATAAATATTCAAATTCATCAATTGTATACATTGACTATGCGCAGTCAGTTTTGGTAGGTCAACTAACTATGTCTTAATACAGACAGATGTTAAAAATGAGTTAGCACACACATATGTCTGCTTATGTTAACTGGTTTGGTCAATACATTTGGGCTATATTCTTCATTACCATATGGTGCTGTGGGCCAGGGAGAAGAGTCTTCACCTCTCCCCTTACTGCCTGTGGCTAGTGAGAGAGGAGGCCCTTAGGTCACGAGAGTGGGAGACTTGGCACTGTATCTCACCTGGGCAATACAGAAGAGCCGACCCTCTGGCTGGGACCACAAGGGAGCCAGCCCAAAGAGCATGAGAGCTGACCCCACCCTCCTTTTTGGCCTTGTGGTGGCATGGATGAGGAAAGATGCCCAGTCCCCAAATGTGTTTTGATACCTGTGGTGGGTGGGACAACTGGCTTCAGGGTCATGACCATCAGAGGACTGGATGCTCATTGGATGCAGTCCAGGGAAAAACAGGCCTTGCACCTCACCTGGGGAGCACACTAAAGCTGACCCTGTTGGTGGGAACTCAGGTGAGCTGGTCCTGTGGATGTGAGAACAGGTGAGTGGCACCGCCCCTCCCTCATATGCCAAGAATCACCCTTGCCTGATACAATGATGTATTAGACATAAATGTCCCTCCATAGGCATAAAAGCCAGAAAACAAAACAAAACAAAAATGACAAGGACAACAGCAAAACAAACAAACAGAAGAATTTGAGATTCTGGACAGAGGTGACTAAGTAAATAAACTGTGGCTATTCCCTATATATCATGATTAGTCTACTGAAAATACTGAAAATCAATTATTTTGTGGGAACATGGCAGCTGGGACCATCATATTGCCATTATTTTCAGTGTGAAAATGTACTCTCTGTAACCTTTAAGCTCCCGATTACTATGAAAATACCTAAGGTATAGTAAAACCCTTACGTATAAGAAAATATCTCTATGGATATGTGAAGGACCAGAAGGCATGGTTTCCTGAGTGTATAACAATGGCCAGTTTGATAGCTGCTCCATTTACAGTACAGATGCTTCACAGACTACATGCAGACACAGCCTGCAAAACAGAATACACACCGGAGACATGTTTAAAACAAAGACAGACTTATGTCAGTAATTTTATTCAAAACAGAGGAGTTGAAATTCAAATTTTGGAGAGGGTAAAAAAGGGGGAAGGGGAAATGCTGAAATGATCTATTTCCAGTTACAAAACTGGTGGTACACGTAGACGCGTGGCAATAAACTACTTATTCCAGGTAAAATCTCAGAGTCTAAGAAACAGTTATGAATTCACCATGATGTGGCTCCCTGGAACAAAACAACTTTGAAGAAAATGCTCAGAAGTCACAGTTCATTCCTTAAAGTAAAAACCTCTAAGAGTCTGCAGTTCTTCATACATGCTTTGTTAGCCAGTTTTCCATTTGTGTGAAAATCATCCAAGGGACACAGCTTGACAAGGTCCAGTTTTACGGTGCTTACTCTTTTCCATATGTACCCACGAGTCCAGCATGGTGGCAATAGGAATGGGTGGCACACGCTGCTCATCCCTTGGTGGCCAGGGAAGAGGATGAGAGCATACCTATGTTAACAGATTTTTTTCTCCTTCCTATTTAACTTATCTGGACAGCTGTGATATGGGATGATGTCACAAATATTTAGTATATGTCTTACACTATCTTAAGTCTTCAGGTTAACTCATACATGTGTTCATTAACACAAGACAAGACAAAACAAAATGTAAGTTTTCTCTAAAATATAACCAGAGCCCTGGGCCACAGTTTCAACCAGAGATTCGTATCAAACTCTGGACAATAGGTCCAGCTATTGTCACCAAACAAAAATAAACAAACTTACAAAGAAAATAATTGTAATCAGTATGTTCATATTGGAATGGTCTCAGCTCAACTTTGGCTACTGATTTGATTTAAATAGAGGAGGAAACTGGGCACAGGCAGTCTTGACCAAACTGTAATAATAATAAAAATAATAATAATGATCATTTCCATGTTGGTTGTATGAGGTGGTTGCTACAGAAGTCTTTATGGCTTGAGGGGATGATCAGCTTCAATTTCTTTTTTTCATTTTGGTTTTCCAGACATGGTTTTTCTGTATTGCTTTGGAGCCTATCCTGTAACTTGCTCTGTACACCAGGCTGGCCTTGAACTCACAGAGATCTGCCTGCCCTCTGCCTCCCAAGTGCTGGGATTAGAGGCCTGCCTTACCACTGCCTGGCTCAGCTTCAGTTTCTATAATGTGGATAGTTGCTTTTGCTTAGGAGACTGACTCCTTTACAAGGTGATCCATCTGGAAGATTCCACGGTTCCTAGAGTCCAAATAATTTCAAGTTCAAGACAATGACTAGAGCCTTTTCATGGCTAAAACACTCCTTAAGGCCCTCTGTTTTTATCCTAAACTTGTTGACAAAGAGAGTACTAAAATCCCCCAGTTAGTATTAACTTTGTGCCTTCACTTTTGAAGGCAGATGAAATAGACTAGTACATTTAGGGTTAATCAACCTCGAATCATGTTTTTAGACAGGTTATTTCTTGAATGACTGACAAGCCTACAAGCAGGGTTTGGCCAGAATCTGATCCACAGTTTCAAGACAAAGGAGATTTCTGTGTTTACCTAATTATTCTTAGGTAAAAATTAGGAGTCAGATATCGGGGTAAGAACTGTAATGATCAGAGAAGTGGTGGAGAAGTGACCAGTGACCTCCTATATCTTCTATTCCTCCATCCAAAGGGACTGGAATCCTCTCTAAGCTCTGCTATAGTAATCTCTGCCTCTCTATCTGTCCTTAGTCCTCCAAAACCTCTATGGTTAATTTTGGTCCTCTAAAATCGAACTCCCCTGTGATCAAAGCAAACTTTATTGTCAGAATGTGACCAAAATATCACATAATAGGAGAAGCAAAAATAAAGTAGAGGGCCCAGGCTTTAGTTTTCTTGTGGTTACTAGCCAGGCATCTCCAGACCCAAGTGAAAAAAGCTTCTTGTTTCAGCCAAAGAACTTTCTGGGAACCTGATGTACTATCGCCAGCAACTTTCAAGATAATCTTTACCTTGGCTGGCACATAGTATGACTCCCTCCCCCAAACATCCAGCATAACATTTTAGCAATTTTATTTGGACTGCAGTGTGAAACTTCTCTTTAAATGTCATTTTGTGAAGGTGTTGAATCGAATCCTAGAGGTACAAATGCAAATTTTTCATACCTCGACTTCAGCCAAAAAGCATGGCATCAAGAAATGTATTTTTAAGAAGCTTGAATTTATAAAAATAGGCTACCGGGAAAATATTGACCAGGAAGTTTCTGTGGTATGGATTTACATGTTTAAAAAATCAGATAGGTCTAGAGAATATGATCCATTAATGAATCATATTTATATCTTTAAGGAAAGAAATTATAGCAAAAACCTGAGAAAAAGATCTAGAAATCTAAATTTCTAGAAATATCATATACAATGAAGTAATAACCTTAATGAATAAGTTAAAATCAATATCAGAAAGGGGGGAAGGGAGATTTAGATGATCCTGTTGAATTTTAGTTCACTAATTATAGGCAAAAAATTTGGCAGTTGAAAAAAAAATTTTTTTTTGTTTTGTTTTTGTTTTTTGAGACAGGGTTTCTCTGGGTAGCTTTGGAGCCTATCCTGGCACTCGCTCTGGAGACCAGGCTGGCGTCGAACTCACAGAGATCCGCTGCCTCTGCCTCCCGAGTGCTGGGATTAAAGGTGTGTGCCACCAACCCCGGCTGAAAAAAAAATTTAAGAGCAGATTTTTATCAAAACACAATGAAGAATGAAGTACGAAAGAAGAAATGATCTCCTCAGTAAATGCTGGAAGCTTCTATATTCGCTCACAGAATGAAAATGCGCCCTTTATCTACCATCACATATAAAAATCAACTCAAACATAAATATATGACTGGAAACTATAAAACTACAAAAATAAAATCGGTAGGAAAAAGAGTTCCGGGATATTTTTTTGTTCAATGATTGTTTTTAAACCAACAAAACCCCCAAACTAGACAGATGGGATGCGTCAGGCTAACAAGCATCTGCATAGAAAAAGCCAGCTGTATCGCAATGGCGATTTGTAGGATGAGGGGACACCTTCCCAAACCGTGTAACAGACAGAGGAGAGCCCACTGTGAGGGCATGAAAGCAGGGAACCGGCCTCAGCCCTTGCTCACCCCTGCTAGGGGTGAACTAGGCAGGGCAATGCTGCAGAGCTCACCCTGCTGGTGAGGACAGGGCGGAGCCCGTGGGCTGACCAACCCTGCAACTGCCCGGGCCCAGAACCAGGGTTAGGAGTTGGCTCACCCATCTGCTTGATCTGCACATGAAGGGGCGGGTCCTGCTGACCCAAAGCTTCAGGATCTCCATGACACAGGGCCACAGCAGGATATCCTAGAGGAGTCCCAGCATCCATGGTGTAGCAGAAACCAGGGGCCTGGAACCAGACCAATGACTGTTTGCAATGAACACTTGCAAGTAAAGATGTATGGATAAAAAGTTTACTGTGTGATCCACTGTCACACTACAGCTTCCGTGATGAGTTTTATTCCATTTTTTCTCTTTATTTTATTTTGGGGGGAGGTTGCAAGGGCAGCAGGTAGAAACAAAGTGTCAGGTAACGAAGGGGATTGCGATGCTTGTTGTGAAAGACACAATGAATAAATAAAAAGGAAGTTTAAGAAAAAGTAAAAGACAAACCCTTTTATATGATAAATGTATACGATTTTGATTTTTAACAAATACAGTGTTTTTTTAAATAAAAAATTTAAGGGAAGATTTATACGAAAGAAAATTGTAAGATTTAAAATGTTATTTTCTCCAAGCTTTATCATTGGGTGACAGTTTAGATCTGATCAACGATGCCCATTCACAGTGTGAAAATCCCCAATGAACACAGATTCTTAGGAACATTTATCCTCACCCGGAAGCATCACTGACCCACCATGAAACTGGAAGAGAAATGTATCAATGTGAAAATCTTTGAGAGATTAAAAAGTAATACCCACAGGAGATTAAACAGAATTTTCAATAATAGTAGGATGATCACAAATGGCTACCAGGAGGGACTGAGAGAAAATGGCGACAGAATTAAAATTTTGCCAGTCAACCAAAGTATCAGGAGTGATGGTAGAACTAGGAGGTTTTAGATTTTGAACTAATGACTAGTAAAATAATTTCATAACTCCTTAGGTAAGTTTAAATAATTGCTCATAAAACGTACTAGCAGTTGTTGCAACTAAAGTGGATGTTCAATTGTGAGTGGAACTAAGCTATATGAGTGAAAGATAGCAACTGGACTTAGGAACAAATTCTAAAATGTTTGTTTTCTTTTAAAGAAATAGGCATTGATTAATTTCAGATTTTTAAATCCATGAATATTTAAAACTACAAATAACTTACTAGAGAATTATAAAATACAACTTCGCAATGGCTAACATGATTGTCACCTTCTCAGGACTTAGAAACACCATGGAAATACACACTTGGATGTGTTATGAGGATGTTCCCCCTGGTGGTTGCCCAGTCAACAATGCTGGATTCTTCATCAGTCTCAATCTGACACTGTAAGCCTAGAAGATCCCTGGGGAGTTGCTGCTCTTCACTACAGATGGCAAAGCAGAAGAAACTGGAGTCTTTGCTCGGTAGAGGTAGGCAAAGCCAATACCAATAGACACACTCAGGGAGAAGTAACACTTAGCAGTATTTAACACTCCCCTCTTCTCAAATGTCTTTACCTTAGGGATGCCCTTTGGATGCTCAGTTTGAGGGCAAGTCATACATTGCTCATACATTGGGAAGCAACCTCATATACTTTTCCAAAGGTCTATCATCTAGGTTACTGTGACTCATCAACCTGACAGTCATGATGAGTCCACAATTGGTAAAATAATTTTTCCTCTGATTTCTTGCTTTTTATGATAACATGACCATTATATTTATAGGTACTCTAGAAGAGATGTCTGTTGTAATATAATTTTAGGTTTTAAGGCTATAAGATAACCAGTAACACTTTCTTATTACTATGATTTCCATGTATTTACTAAAAAAGATAGAAGATGTGTTTGTTTAATAAGAATCCCGAAACCCTGAGGTAATCCACTTCCTTTCTGCATCAGGCTCCACTAACTATTCATCTTAGTTTAGTGTGATTGCCAGTCCCAATATTACAGTTTTTAATGCTCCTATATTGGTTCTGTTTCTTCACCACTATGCAAGGCAATCATTTTTATGAATGACTATTATTTAATTTTTCCCAGCCTCTAGAAGATATATTGAATTTTGAATTCTTTTAACCAAATTAAATATATAATATCTCAAAATACCAACGATTTATAATATGTTAAAAAGGAAGGATACACCCAACTCCCTAAGAGCCAATTTCTACTAACGACTTTATGCAGGCAGTAAGTTGCTGCCTGTGAAAATTGAAGTGAGCAAATGAGACCCAAGAGGCAAAAATAAGAACAACTTTCATTTTCTATGTCAAGGTCAATCTAGACGCAATTGTTTTAGATACTCAGGTGATGATCTTGATTTTAGATATTCCAACTTAAAAGACAGATGCTTGGGTGGCGCTTGATGACACTGCAATCCACTGATGTCACTTTCACACTTGGGTCTCACTCAGCTAGGCACCACCTGCTGAAATTGCTAGAGAAAGCTGCAAGGGTTACAGGGAGAGGACGTGGAGGTGTGTGACAACAGAGTGGTAAGGCAGGTAGCCTCATGGAGGGCAAATGACAGTTCCAAGTTGACTTGAGATTGGTTTTGGAAAAACAGCAGCCAGGCCAAGCGTTTATCCTAGTTTACTTTCTATGGCTGTGACCAAACACATTGTGACAAACACAATGACCAAAAGCAACTTGGAGAGAAAAGTTGTTATTTGTCATCTTGTTGTTTTATTTTTAATCCTATATGTACAGTCCATCATGAAACGCAGTCCAATTAGGAAATCAAGGCAGGAACACCGAGGCAGGAACTGAGGCTGAGGACATGGAAGAATGCTATACTCTGGCTTGCTGAACTGGTTTTCTTAGACAATCCAGGTCCATCTGCCTAGGCAAAGCACTCGGCAGTTGTCTTAGCCCTCCATGTCAATCAGTAAAATGCCCCACAGACTTGCCCACACTCCAACCTGATAGAGGCAGTTTCTCAACTGACATTCACTCATTTCAGCTAGTGTCAAGTTGACAAAAAAACAGAACCAAAACAAAAGCAGCACATCACCTCTGTAGTGCTTTGCTTATCTTGTCTTACTAAGGTCTGTGATCCCTGGGAAAGGCAAGATTACATTACAAGGCACTCCTTGAATTTCTAGTGGAAAAGACCACAACAGCTCAACTGTCCAGATAAAAGCAATAGCAGTTAAGCTACAGATGACTGGGGTTCGTAAGTCATAGGTTGGTACAAAAGCTTCATTTGACCCATAGCTATGAATGTACATCTCACATGAGAATGTATTCTTTGAAGTCTGCCATCCTCCTCAGGAGCTGAGTGGCCTAGAAAAATATCGACTTCATTCTCATCCAATACAAGGATTTCTAGTGTTGAAAGCACTGAGACGCTATAAACATAATACTCCTCAGTGGGTGAACCTCCATAATTTGAAGGCAAATTTTGTTTAACATAAGTGAATAAAATCTTAGCAAATGCATATATTCTACTGTGAGGCAAGTGAGAATGAAAGGAATTAAATTCATTATCACAGTACAATTCTATTAAAAGCTCAAAAAGAAGAAGTAACTTCGCTTAGGTGTAAGCGACATGATAAAAGGGTAGATGTAAGTGTATAATTTTGGCCTGTGCATTGTCATAGTCAGGGTTTCTGTTGCTGTGATGAAACACCATGACTACAAAGCAAGCTGGGGAGGAAAGGGTTTATTTGGCTTACACTTCGTTATCCCTGTTCAGCCTCAAAGGAAGTCAGGATAGGATCCTGGAGGCAGTAACTGATTTAGAGGCCATGGAGGGATGCTGCTTATTAGCTTGCTCCCAATTGCTTGCTCAGCTTGCTTTCTTACAGAACCCAGGAACTGCAGCCCTAAGATAGCACCACCCACAATGGGTCAGGCCCTCCCCCATGATGGAGGCATTTTCTCAAGTGTGGCTCACTTTTTTCAGATATCACATTGACATAAAACTAGCCAGGACTAGCATTTATCAAAACTGTCATTAAAATTAGCATGAAGAGTACCAGAGGGAAGAGTTGATAGCATGGTTGACAAAAGAGAGAAAAATAGTTGAAGTTAGCGATCCATACACTAAACACATATTTTCAGGCGATATGCCAACTTTTGCAGGACACATTCATAGAGAATTTCAAGTATCTATCGATGGATTCTAAGAATGTATTGCACAGGTCTCTGGCAGCAATACTCATAGGCTTTTACAATGCTTTGATGGGATTTTATGGAAAGAGACTATGCGATTTTTGAAACTAAAAGTTCCGTGTCTGAGTTTTACATCTATAATTATGATATTAACTTGTGTTATGTGACAAGCTGTCAAAGTTACTATTTTACAACCCATTTAAATTAAGTCAAAGGGAGTAAACCTTTGAGGCCTTCCTATTCAATTATCTTACTGTTTAATGCAGAGAGAGTTTGATTTTGTGAAGAGGAGTCAACCTATTGAACTTTTGAAACTTGTGGTAGGAAATAGCTGTTTGAGAGGAGATAATAACTGGACAGAACACTTAAAATGATAGCGATTGCCTGAGAGAAACCAGAAAAGAATTGTACAACAATAAAAACAGCAACAACAAAACCAGAAATACCTTGACATTGAAAAATTACCAAATATAGCCTTAAATGTTTGGGTTTTATGGAAAAATGGAGATGAAGGAAGGAAATAGTTATTTTCATTCTGTCTTCCTCAAAGTAACATTTACTCTTAGTATCATTTGGCTTTCTGTAAATTGAGTCCTATGCTTAACTTTTTAGTATAAATGCAACAGATTATTATTTTGTGAAGCTTTTATATGGTAAATTTTAGTTTTAACATATGGGTTGATTTAATTTTTTTGTCTCTTTAGGAAAACAATTATTTCAGTATATCAACCATTGGGAATATTATTTCCCTCTCCAGTTTACATTTGCAAATTTCTTTACAGCATGATATGGTTACCATCTGGTGTTTTTTAGATAACATTATACTCAAGGCTTTTCAGCTTTGGAATAATGATATTTCAAAGCCAAAAGGAATTCCTTTCCGAGAATATTACTTTATATAAGCAACACTTTCGTATAACAGAAGATCTGGTTTAAGTTTATACATATTGCACCTACTGGAAATATGTGACTAGCACAGTCTGATGGATTAGATATCCCTATTGGTATGTAATACTTTATATTTATCAACTTAAACTGTTGCAGAATATTGGATTGCATTGTCGCTCTGAGACTGCCAAAGGAGTTAAACCTTAAATCATTAGATTAGCTTTTTCTTTTGTTGTTTATTCCTTTTTGTTGTCACAAAACCTTGAGTGCTACATATTTTTATTTTTGTGTTAAAATGTTGTCATGTTTAAGCTTCTCTAGTGAACAAATATTTTCTGAATGTAAATACAGTAGGTGTTCTAAAGGAACAGGCATTATCTTCCTCCTTCCCTTCACTCTCCACCCTTTCTTCCATGCCTTCCTCTCCCTTCCATCCCCCCTCCTTTGCCCCTCTCTCCCTGTCTTCCCACTTGTTACAGTTTGAATGAGAAATACCCCACATTCAATGTGTTTGAGACTGGGAGTCAATGGTGCTGCTGCTTTGAGAATCTAGGCAACCTTTGGGTATGGGGCTTGGAACAGGACAAAAGAACTGCAGCAGTGGAGTCTAGGGATTCTATGTCAGGTCGTGTCTACCTAATCTCTCAGTTTTCTGATTGCCAACATAAGGATACATGCTGCCTCACACTCCTGCAGCCACAGCGATGAGCCTCTTGTGCAGTCATGGTCACCCTGCCATGATGGACTGCCTACTTTTGGAGCTTTAATGAGAATGGCTTCTGTATGCTATATTTAACTACTTGATACTGTTTGAGAATTGTTATAGGAGCTGTGGCTCTGTTGAAGGATATGTATCATTGAGGGCAAGCTTTGAGGTGAAAAAAAAAACCCACATTATTGGGCAAACTGGGAGGCAAGCCCATATCTCTCCTATATCTCTCCCTCTGCCTCATGCTTGTGGATCAAGATGCAATGCTCAGTTATTGCTTCAATGCTATGCCTGCCTGCTGCTACTGTGCCCCATGCCACGGTGGTCAAAGTCTCAAACTCTAAAACTGTAAGCCCTCAATGATCTTTTCCTTTATAAGTTGCCTTGGTCACAGTGTTTTGCCAAAGCAATAAAACAGTAAGATATATATTCCATCATCTATCATGACCTCTCATTCTCCTTTCCATTTAAGCTCTGATACGAATTTCTCCCTTATCCATTTATAATAATCTATATTATTTCTCCTTTCTTGGATAATCCCTTGTTTCTCTTCTTGGTCTTTTACTAACCACCTACTCTCTATGGATATTCTGGGTAAAACACAGGTATGTACAGTTTTAAAGGCTAACGTCTCCAGTTAATATGAAATGTTGTCTTTCTGTGTCTGGATTACCTCACTCAGGATGATTGGTTCTATTTCCATTCATTTCCCTGCAAATTTTAAAGCTTCATTTCTTTCTTAACATCTGAATACTATTCTACTGTGCAAATGGACCACCTTTAAAGTATCCATTCATCAGTTAATTGGCATCTAGGTTGTTGGCAATTTCTGGTTATTGGGAATAGAGCCACTGTGAATATGGACGAGCAATTATCTCTGTAGAGTCCTACGCCCAGGTGTGGCGTTTAGCTGGATCTTGTTATATGAGTAAATGTTCCCTGTTCTCCACATCTATGCCAGCATCTGCAAACTTTTGTTGAATTGATCTTGGACGTTCTGAGTGAAGTAAAATGAAATCTCAAATAGTCTTAATTTGCATTTCCCTGATATCTAAGTTTGCTGAACATTTTTACAAAGTGTTTCTCAGCCAGCCATTCTTCTTTCATCATTTGAGAACTCTCTGTTTAGTTCTAGACCTCATTTTTAACTGGATTATTTGTTTTCAAGACTTTTTTTTTCTTTTTTAGTTCTTTGTACAGTCTAGATCAGTGGCTCTCAGTCTATGGGCCTCAACACCCATTGGGGGTCAAATGGCCCTTTCACAAGGGTCACATATGCACATATCATGCATATCAAATTGTACTGTCCTGCAGGACTTCAACCTGGGGCAACAGAGTCAGGGGTAGGGAATGGGGACAAGAGACGCAGAAAGAAGGACCACAAAACAGGATTCTGATCAAGTGGCAAACTTTACATTTTTCAGGCTAGCTTATATAGTCAGGATATGGGGAGGGGTAGAATGGGTTGTTTGTGCACCAGGTGTTAGTGCAGGCAGGATATTAGGAAGCCACAAAGAGGATGTTTGGCAGGGTAAAGAGTTCATGAGTAACAGGTCCAGGAAGGGTTGCCTAGGTGACTGAGCCTGTGGGTGCAGGACTGGATCAAGTTGTTTCTTTCCTTGAGCTGAGGTTCTAAGGAGCTGCTATGTAAAGGTTAACTATGTGGCCTGCCAAGCATGGCCTAGGATCTCATGCCAAGCCCTGAGATTTGGTTCCCAACATCAAATATTTACATTATATAGGCGGTGATTCACCAATATGTAAGCAGATAAGGTACGGGTATATTTATTGAGGAAATATGCCTTACTTACAGTGCACCTAGCCAACCAGCAGGAAAGCAGAGCAAGTCTAAGCAACAGGGAGATTAGAGACCTTTCCCATGTGTGTCCACTACTCTTTAGCTACACTCACATCATCCTGTCCACGCCCTCCCAGGTATACCTGTAGCCAGCCCCAGGAGGCGTGGTCAGGGTGACCCCTACAACATTATGATTTATAACAGTAGCAAAATTACAGCTATGATAATAATTTTATAGTTGAAGGTCACCACACCATGAGGAACTGTATTAAAGGGTCTCAGCATTAGAAAGGTTGAGAGCCAGTGGTCTAGATGGATAATTTTCCAAGATTTTTTTTCTCATTCAGGAGGCTGCCTTTGTTAGAATGATGGACTCTTTTGCTGTTCAGAAGATTTTATCTTCGAGGAGTCCAATTTATTGTTGGTCTTTATACCTACGCTGTGGATGCCTTTTCCTTTGTCAATGAGTTGAGGTGTAGTTGATACTCTCTTTTTTTAATAAGATTTCAGTATCTGTCATTATATTGAAGTCCTTAAAGTTTTGAGTTGAGTTTTATGCAGGGTCAGATAAGTGTATGATTTTTCCACATTCTTCTACGTGCAGCTGTCCAGTTTGACTCAAAATAAGACTAAGAATTTTTAGTGGGAGAATTGAGCAACACTGGCAACCCAAGTTCTGCATATTTGAAACTAATTTCATAAGTAGAAGAGCTGGGATTTGTTTCCAGAGTCCTAAGAAGCAAAAGCTTTAGCCTAACCTTGTGGAAGACTTTCCCCATTGCCAGCCAAGATCTGACAAGGGACCGGGTCAACTTGGTTGCTCAGCACCGGTTTTCACAGACACAGGTACATATCTGGATGGATGGGTGTTACAATAAATCTTTCCACCAAAGCTGCCCAAGACCTATCGCCACGTGGGTGGTCTCTGCCAGCCGCTCGAGTTCTGCCCGCCATGTGGATGGACAAAATAATACAGAGACATATTAGGTACAAAGCTGCTTGGCCAATGACTAGGATTCCTCATCTGTTAGTTCAGTCTTAATTATCATAAATCTATATATTTTTAAGACTTATCTTATCAGATGCCTTATTGGTGTCCCTCCTTGCCGGTGGATCACATTGCGCCACTGGAGGAAGAACGGAGGGGAAAAGGGCACTTCCTGTTTCTCCTTCGCTTAAATATGAGTCTCCTTGCTTTATCACTTCCTGCCTGGATCACCCTTCTCTACTACATTTCCCAGAATCCTCTTTGACTCCTAGTCCCGTCTAACTTGGTGTCTCATTGGCCAAACAGTTTTTTATTTAACAACCAATAAGATAAACATACACAGTACATTCCCCATCATCTCCTCTTTTCTGTCTAAATAAAAGGATAACTTATCTTTTATAATAACTGAAGGAAACTATAACCATAACTATATATCTTCAACTCCATGAAAGACCTCAGAAGGATAATATATAAACTCTAGAATTGACAGAGACATCTCGATACCTGGACAGTCACCCAAAGTTCCTCTGTAACGTTGGGGCATCTATCTTCAGCACATAGGCCACAATGTGTCTGACACACTTCTCCATTTCAACAAGAACCCTTCAGTATTATCTTGTTTTGTAAGTTCAAAATTCATTTTCTTGTAGGTCCTGTATATCCAGTTTATATAGCAACAAACAGTCCAGGCAAAAGCAGTTTCTTGCCCAAATGGCTAATCTTGCCATGTTGAAAGCAAACTCCATAACGAGTTCCTTCAATGCCTATCCTCCTTTCTGACATAATTGGTGTGCCAGGAGCAGTTGTGTCTCACTGCCAGGAAAAACCCTAAACCATTTAAATGCCATATTTCTGTAGGTCTGAAAGGTTTGAAGAATACCTATCCATCTCAAATACATCTCTGTAAATTTAGAAAACCTAACTGACCTAATTATAAGTTCTGACTATTATAGGTAAAAGATCTGTATAAACACAATACCTAAACAAGAGGAGACATATATACATATCACAAAATTGACCTTAAAGTTATATCAATAAATGAAAATCTATACCAATGCAAAGTATTCATTCCTATATCCTATTCCCCTTTTCTTTCTTTAAAAAGAGATTGACTATGCTCATTGTCATTTATAACTAACCCCCATTTAAATGAAAACAAACACTTATAAACAATATTTGGGAATATGGGCGTTGTTCTTTCTAAACTGCTTCCTGCTGATTGGGCACGATGTTCATATACCATGGGGATCATGATAAAACATAGAACCCTGACCAAGTCCTTGTTTTTGTAGTCTGTAAGGCTGTATCATCTCAGCTTCAGGGGGTCTTGCTTGATCAAACTATATTAGTCTGGAAGGAATCCACAGCTTTTCATTTTCTGTGGAAATACAAGCAAAACCTTTATTTCTAAGTAGCCTGTCCTTAAACTTAAATTTTGAAGTTAGATCATTTTTAAAATGTGTAAGTTTGATTAATTTAGCAGCATTTATAATCAAATGTATTTTAGCAGCAGTAAATTTTTCCTCGGCAATTAAAACAATTTAAAGACAACAATATGGCATAAGTATCTAGATTCTCTGTGTATTTTTAATCTTTATGTGGCTTTTTTTTTATTACTTTATTTTTACTTTCTTTTGTTTCTTTTTTCCCCGAGACAGGGTTTCTCTGTGGAAATCTGCCTGCCTCTGCTTCCTTCTCTCACAAGCCTACATATATTTTTAAATGCAGTGTAAACCTTTAGAGGTTTTTCTTTATCTGCATCTGTCTTAACATCTCAGAAATGCCGATCTAAACCCCAAGAGCACCTGGATGGTGCGAGCATATGGAAGCTCCTTCAATGCCTCTCAGTGGCCCGACAGGGCAGGCTGTAGCAGCAGGCTTCCCTCTTTCTCTAGAAACCTTGGGGCGTGGGGATCATGCCGCTCACTGACACCATTCTGTTATGACAAATCTTTCCACCAGTAGCTGTCCAGCCCTATCGCTACGTGGGTGGTCTCTGCCAGCCACTCGAGTTCTGCACGCCTCGTGGATGGACAAAATAATACAGAGACATATTAGGTTCAAAGCTGCTTGGCCAATGACTAGGATTCTTCATCTGTTAGCTCAGTCTTAATTATCATAAATCTATATATCTTATAAGACTTATCGGACACCTTATTGGTGTCCCTCCTTGCTGGTGGATCACATTGCGCTGCTGGAGGAAGAACAGAGGGGAAAAAGGGACCCTTCCTATTTCTCCTTCACTTAAATATGAGTCTCCTTGCTATGTCACTTCCTGTCTGGATCACCACTTCTCTACTACATTTCCCAGAATCCTCTTTGACTCCTAGTCCTGTCTAACTAGGAGTCTCATTGCTGTCTCATTGGCCAAACAGTTTTTTATTTAACAATCAATAAGATAAACATACACAGTACTTTCCCCATCAGATGGGTTCTCAGGTGACATCAGTTACCTAATGTTTTCTACAGTTTAAAAACGTAGTTCTTGAGACGACTCTAACTCGGGATCGGCAGGCGTGTGTGTGTGTGTGTGTGTGTGTGTGTGTGTGTGTGTGTGTGTGTGTGTTAGGAAACTTGTACAGTAGTAGGTTTCCATATATCTTTTTAAGAAAGGTTTTAGTATCATCTGTTGTTTTCTGTATTCCCTACTCTACCCTGCCCTTTTCTGTTCCATTATTCCCCATCAACCTCTTATGTCACTGTGTTCTATATTTCCTCATGAATCCCTCCCCCCAGTCTCTTAGTAATTGCCTGATGAACTCTATGTTGTCCCACAGATTCCAAACGTTACAGAATATTGTCATTGCTGTCATTTACCCTGCCCCCCCCAAATCTGGCTATATGATCTTATTGCCTAAGATACCACATGCTTGAATCACAGAACAGAGCTAAATACAACTGGTCTTGGTCTGGAAAATTCACTTCTATGCTGGTTTTGTGACTTTTACTGTTCCACCAGATATGGCTGTGTCAACTCTTTCACTGAGTAAAAACACTTTGTACACGTGAGTTGCGAACTAAACTAGCTATTTCTTTCACAAAATGTCCTTTTATTTCTTTTAACTGTTGTTATTGACTCACGATTCTTGCAGATATTTTGAAAGTAAACAAAATAAGTCCGTTATTTCCAGGAAAACAGAAAGTGGTATTTAATTAATAAAAATGGGAAAATTCAAGGCTTGGAATGAAAATTATTGTTTTGGGGTTTTTCTTAGGCTTTTCTAATAAAAGCAGTAAATACGTTAACAAACATTATATAATATTTCACATTAAATTTCTTCAAAATAAGATGTATCAAATGTGGAGGATCTGTAAACTTCATCAAAACAATATTTAAAAATAAGTGATACAGGATGTTCTAAGCCATGCATGGTCACAGACTATCTTAAAATACATGCTACATCAATTGATTTTAATGAAACTAAGGCTAGAAAAATGCTGATATGAAGCCATATTTTATAACACAGCCAATCTCTTAAAATACCACCTCTGAAGTTCTGCTATACTGGTAGAGATTATTCAACAGCTGGAAATGTATTTCAGTGGTACAGCACTTGCCTAGCATGAATGAGGCTCATTGTTCAATATACAGTACTGAAGCAAAAAGCATTTCAGTTTTATGAAAGGGAATAAAATACTATTCATTTTTTCCAGCTACTTATCTAAATGATGGAATATTTTTTGTACATTCTTCAAGGAAAGCAACCAATCAAAATAAATCATAAGAAGAAGCAGATAAAAACAATCTCTGAGGAAGTAAAGTGATACATAAGTGTGCTGATTTTGGAAAAACCCAATTTTCATGAAAATATATATGCTTAATGGGCAAAGAAGATAAAGAAACATCTCTTCATTTTTATATCTATGCTACAAATTGTGAGCAGATATAATTTCAAGGACCAAAACCCTTCGGGGTTCTCAGATTTGCTCTTTTTGTTTTTTGTTTTTTTAGGTTTTAAGGGAATCTGGAGAATGAAAGTTTAAGTATTTGTCTTCTATATGATTTTTTTAAAAAAGAGCAACACTTAGGCTTCCCAGAAAATGTGAAAGAACACTCAGAGAGCATATGGCCTATGAGAGAGATCTGAAGGCAAGGCAAGGTGAAGAAAACTGATTGGGAATGGAGGGAATACCTATCACTGAGAATTTTAGCTTTGCTGTGGCATGGGTCTGCTGACTCAGGTTTACCTGAGTTATTCCTTTGTCTGGAGAAGTGGAAGCCTCAGGATTTTTTGTGAAACAGCCATTTCAACAAAGGCAACTAACTTCTTTAAAAACAGGAGAAATCAAACTATTGTATGTGCCAAATAATACAGCCATGGAGCCCATTTTGGGTTATAAACCATTCATCTGTGGACAGACAGATACGGTGAATTCACTAAACAACACCAACAAATTGCTGACAATATAATATCCATGTGTAATTATTTCATGTCTACATCTTTGGGAAGAATTTTAGCTTTCTGATATAAATATTTTTTCTATTCTATTTATTGATTGATACCCCATTTCTAGATACCTATTACTCAAGAAATGATAATTAAATATTAAAATTTTGATAATACATTTTTGTACAGAGCAATGTGGTATAAATTAAAAAACTGTTAAAACAATTGCACATGCCCTCTGTTTTTCACTTGTTCTCAAGAGATCAACCACCACACAAGATAACGGGAGACTCATGATAGGGCCAACAGACGAACACCACATTGATCTGTACTTCCTGAACATGGCATAGAAAGAGAAATAATAACGATTGATTTTCTCTTCCATTTTCCTGATTCTCTTCCAAGTTCATGGTGGGGTAGGCACATTCTATTTGAAAAATACCCATAGTCGTAGAAAACCAAAACACTCCAGAACAAGACAGGGGAGAGGGAAGCATGGGACCCGTATTTAAGATTGGCTTATTTTAGACTTCAGTAGACAAAAGAAAGGTCAAGGGTTGTAGGTAGTTTAAAACTTGTCCTTCATTTAAATCTATCAAGGGAGAGGACACAACAGAATGTAGGGGATGACCACTACTCAGATGAGATAGTGTTTGTAATAGGGCAGCATTTGGGAAGACCTTTAGGTATATCTCACAATGGAATCCTGGGAAATGAGCCCAATAAGAAGTAACTGAGGTGCTGAAGATCACACCCCTTGCTTTCTCAGTCCTGTCGTCCAATGACAGGAATTGCTTGCCCAAGTCATTCACTGGCTTACATATGCTGAGTTCTTGTAAACGCTTAAGTGTGATTTCTACCCTGGAAACTTAGAAGACTATTTTAATAAGTCACTTCTATGTGCATGTGGGATAATATTTAGCTTGTTGATGTACCTCTTGGAAATTTTGAGGTGAACCCATGAGGATTATTTAAGAACATTTGAGGTTTCTGGAGTCTTCATTTCAGAACACATTGTTTTTTGAGCACCTCCTATGTGCTGTCATGAAACTTGAGAGCATATACGTGATAAAAGCAGATAAAATATTCTTCCTGATAGAGCTTACAGTTCAGAGGAAGGAAACAAACCATTAATTAGGTAAGTTAATCATAAAATTAATGAAAGTTGCAGCAAGTTTCCACAGAGAAAAATAAAGCAAAAAATAGAATAAAGAGGATCTGGGATGTGTGGTGGAGACACAGAAAGGAAATTTTATATAATGACACAGGGAATGATTCTTGAAAGATTTTTGGAGTAGCCATATGCATAGGTATCATTTCAGATTCAGAGTGCAGCACGGGCAAAGGTCTTTTGGTGTGACAATGTGTCCAGGGAACATTCAAGATGCCAGATGAGCTAGAGCAGGGTTCACAATCTTTGTACTAATTAAGTTTTAGGGCAGTTACCATTCTAGATGATTACCAACATCCCTGATGCTTAGCCAGTAGGCAGAAGTGACAAGTGTCATTCATTTTATGACAACCAAAAATACTTCAGGTCTTACCAAATGTCCTTTTTGGGAGTAACAAAGAAGAGGGTCCTTTGGGGGAAAAGGTGAGAGCAGCTCGGGTAGAAAATGTGCCATAGAAAATACAGACGTGTTGAAAATGTGATGTGACTGTTCAAAATTCGAGTTGACTTCTTAGAAAGAAAATTGGTTACACATGATTGAATTTCAAAGGAGAGCCCTAGGAAAATGCCATAGTTTGGGGTTTGAACATTCCCCATGTGTTAACGGCTTGGGCTGTAGTGACTCCTGAAGCTGTAAGGTTTTCTTTGGTTATGTGCAAAGTCATTGCTTTGTCACGAAACTGTCATTTCACCGCAATACTTTTCACTTCGAATAAGAGTTGACAACTGTCACAATCAACAGACGCCACCAGGTAGCTTCTACTGGGATAGATACTGGGATAAGTTAAACATGAATTTGAAAGAAAAAAGGATTAATATTTATGTACCTTCGAAAACTGAAAGGAAGATCATTTTTTTATAGACTAAACTTGGAGGCAGATTGCACATAAATTTGCAGTGACAAAGGGCAAGCAGAAATATTAATGGTGGCCTACAGCATGTTCTCTGCGACTAACACGATTATTATTTTAAGGCTTGGTTGCTGTGGTGATGATGGCCTCTCATGCCCATCTTCATCCAGAAACCCAGGGGAGTTTTTTCCTAACAGTGTAAAAGGAATTCCAAATGAAACATTCTGTTTTAAGGAATCATTTAATTCTCACAAATATAGAAAATATTCAAGTACAAGAAATGCTGTTATATCATCTCACTCAAGTAGTAAAGACACATTAAAATCCGTTTTCAATAGCAGTAAAATTGCTCATAATGAGGTACTCCCTGGTGAGCAGGGATCTTTTAAACCTCATCAGAGAAGCATCTCCTTGCGATTAACAAAGAGATCCAAAACCGGCAACAAGCAGTGAGAGACATGGATACACTTGGCTCTAAATGGGGTGTCTATATCACAGGCTTTGTCACAAGAAGGCTCTGCATCTAGGCAGAAGAGGAGGCAGGAAGATTGATTGTAAGGGCCGGAGGAAACGGATGGCTTCAGGGAAACAGCATCTTCCAGACACAACAGGAATCATACATGTGAATCCACGGAGATTATGACATCGAACGCAGGGCCTGCACAGGTTCCGTAAGACAAATTCCCAGCTCTGAGAAGAGGAAGTGGACACAAAGTCACACCCCTAACCAAGAAACCATCCTTTCTGGGAAAGAGACAGTCCGTTTTCTTCAGTGCACTGGGGACTCAGAGTGTATCACCTACACTCCAGACAGGCCCCGTGTCCAAGAACAGTTGGACATCACAAAACTGACTCCATGGGCGGGCTCATGTGCGTGTGTGTGTGTGTGTGTGTGCGTGTGTGTGTGTGTGTGTGTGTGTGTGTGTGTGTGTGTGTGTGTGTGTGTGTGTGTGCTCAAGCACACACATGTGCTTTTGTTTTGTTTTGGTATTTTTTGTCTTTTTTTTTGGAGGGGAGGGCAGTGTGAGACAGGGTTTCTCTGTGGCTTTGGAGGCTGTCCTGGAACTAGCTCTTGTAGATCAGGCTGGTCTTGAACTCACAGAGATCCACCTGCCTCTGCCTCCCAAGTGCTGGGATTAAAGACATATTCCACCACTGCCTGGCATGGTATTTTTGTCTTTAAAAAATTTTTTTATAGTAGGTTATCTCTATTATATAGCTCAGATTCTAATGGAACTCTTTATGTAGACGAGGCTGGCCTTGAACTTAGAGAGGCCCACCTGCCTCTGACTCCCAAATGCTGAGTTTAAAGCCGTGTGCCACCAAACCCAGCTCTTTTTTGTCTTGTTGATTTCTCTTTCTTTTTCTTTCTGCTTTCTTTCCTTCCTTTCTTCACACCTCTCTTTTTCTTCCTTTGTTTGCTTTGATTTTTGCTTGCTTTTTTCTTAATTTATTGAGGGAGAGGAGAATATTAAATTGGTTGACTAGAGAGATGGGGGACTTGCGAAAAGTTGGAGGGAGGAGGAGTATTATGATCAAATAATATTATATGAAACAATTAATAAATATTTTAATAATTCCAGCCTAAGCCTATTATTTTCTCTAAAAATAAAATAAAATTACATTCAGAGGATTATTTTTCCTGACTTACAGTTTGCTTTCATATCCTAAAATGAATCAGCTTTACTCTTTAGAAGGAGCCTTGATGCTTTCAAACCCAAGAACACAGTTGTCACCAGCACCTTCTGTTGAATCTGAGCATTTTTTATGTGTCTGTTTAGTTGGAGTAATTTACTTATTTTGAAAAAAGGTAATTTCGCTTCCTGTGTTTCCTTTTCCATACTGATTGTTTAGTGACCTTTACCTTGTCAGATTGTAAAATGTCTTTTGAAGCCAGGTGTTGGAGGCGCACACCTTTAATCCCAGCACTCCGGAGGGAGAGGCAGGCAGATCTCTGTGAGTTTGAGGCCAGCCTGGTCTACAGAGCAAGTTCCAAGACAGGCTCCTAAGTAATACAGAGAATGCCTTTTGAAATTTCTGTATCTGGAAATTTTAATTATTTAAAACACAGACACACTCACACACTCATACTCGCTTAGTCTAGCACCTGCTTGTTCTGGGAACAGATTCCAAATGCCTGTGATGAATGATTTATTTATAGATTGTAAACACAGCTTATTTTTTCATTGTTGTTTTCTTAGGTATATTATTAGAGTAGTAGTCAATTTAATGTTTACTAAACAATATTCATGAAATCACAGCATCTGTAACCTGATTTTTTGTTTGTTTGTTTGTTTTTGTTTTTCAAGACAGGGTTTCTCTGCGGCTTTGGAGGCTGTCCTGGAACTAGCTCTTGTAGACCAGGCTGGTCTCCAACTCACAGAGATCCACCTGCCTCTGCCTCCTGAGTGCTGGGATTAAAGGCATGTGCCACCAACGCCCGGCTCTGATTTTTTTTTTTTAAATAATGCATACAAAATAAGCAATCTTTGAAATTCCAAAATAGCCTATTCTACATAAAGTTAAATTACTTGACTCCATTAGCAGCTGTATACCCTCAGGTTGCTTCCTGGATATTAGAGAGGCAGAGAACCAAGGGGCTGCTTTCTTCCAGCTGGAGGACTCAGCATAAGGGGGAAGAATGATGCAATTTGGGCAAGAAGCTGAAAACCTGGAAGCTTCCAGAAGAGACAACATGAGTCTGTCTTGAAGGCCAAAGAATCAGGAACCTAGTGTCCTCAGGCAATGAAAGTAGTCAGTTGCAAAGATTCCTACTGTAGGTAATAAGAGGTAAATACCAACTGCACACGTATATTGAGATTTATTATTACACTTTGGAGCAGTTACGTGAAACAGCCAATTGCATATTGGTTGGAGGATCAAGGAGCTCTCAGGATGTATTGTGTGTATAAAGTGTTAGATGCCGACTGAATGGATAAATAAGAATATTTCTTGTGAGTGGTTTCCTAAGAGCTTCTTCAGTCTGATAGATTGTATACCGTAAGTGGGAGTGTTCATTCAAATGAAAGTTGAAAACACCGTAATGATATCATTCTTGGGTGCTTTTCCTGGAGTGCCATTTCATGGAGTACTCTTGCTTCATGCAAAAAGGAGATTTCATTCAGAATTTGTCACTTCCGAGCCCTTTCTTTCCAGTTTGCCAAAGTCAGCCTTCTTTCTCAAGTGAAAGTACTCAGTGAAATCGCACTGAAGTCCTGTCGCTGTGCAGCGCCAGGGAGATCCCAAAGGCTCACTCCTACCCTAAAGTTAGACGAAGAGCGGCTTGGTCTTCCTCAGAGGTTGGGTGGCATTGAATGGGGAACATATAGTGGTCTACTTTTAAACAGAGACGCCATCTGAGTGGATCTGTAGTCATCCACAGGACTCTTTTTTGAGCGTTTTTATGAGAGGAAAGCTGCTTATAATACAAGCAAAAATAGCTAGAGCTCTCTTTAATTATGTTGAAGTAAAAAGATTGACCGATTCATCCTGAAGGATAATTATCCATCGAGAATCCAACAATTAAACATAGTGTGGATATTAAGTCGATTAAAATTTAAACGAGCATTTAATTTTTAATAACTAAAATGAAAACTGAAGGAAAACTTGGCCCTTCTGCTCTTTCTCTGAACTCTTATCTTTTCCCTTTCCCCATAAAAGCCTTGCTATTAAACTGTGCAGTCATATCTTGGTCACTTTAATATCTAGTGAGTTTTTTTAAGAGAAATGATCTGAAATTTAGTGAATCATTAATGTCAACTCTTCTCGTGTCTTAATTCATCATCTCTTTGGAACAGAACATTCAATGGACTCTATCAACACTCGTTAGTGAACCATGTGAATTAAGTAGTTTCTTTTGGGGACAGCTTTTCATTTTTGGAAAGTGTGAGAAGGTAGCCAAACACTCTGTTCAATAAATACACGATTAGTATATTGTCTGAATGAGGTATACTATTATAAGTAAATAAGATTAACTAATGTGATATTATTAACTTAAGGTCATGGTTATTCAGATTTTTAGTTTTAGTTTTTTTGTGTATGCCTGTGTCTTTTTCCTTTTTAATGAAAATAGATTTTTTTCCTCACATAATGTATCTGATACCATTTCCCCTTCCTGAACTCCTCCCAAATCCTTTACACCTCCCCTCCCATATGGGTTTTCTTCCTTTCTGTCCGTCTTTCATTGGAAAACAAGCTAGCTTCCATGTGATAATAGTATAATAGAATATGTTAAAACATACACTAACACATTGGAATGGAACCCAAAAATAAAGCAAAACAAGAAAACAGAAGGAACAGAGCTCCAGAGAAGGTACAAGGAGCAGAGCCACACTCATCCTCACACTCAGGAATCCCGTGAAAACACTAAACTGCAAGCCGTAACGTGTCCACAGACGACCTGCGGAGTGCAGAGAGAGAAAGAAAAATGAATCCAAAAACTAAAGTAGAATAGAAGAATTAAAAATAAAATAGAGTGTCAACAGCTAAGGAAGAACCCTAATGTGACATTACGACGAGACAAGAAACCTCCAGAAAGCTTATTTCCGATTGGCCAGGTACTGCTGAGCCAGCAATCCTACCCTGAAGAGCAGCTGTGTTTTCAGTGAGACCCCCATGGAAGAAACCAAACTTTCACTTGCAAGGTTGTCATTTGGAGATTGTTTGTGGGCGCAGGTGATCACTTCTCCTTTCAGCTCCAGAGCCCCAACTGGTGCAACCCCATGCTGGCCCTGTGCGTGCTGCCTGAGTCTCTGTGAGTTCCTATGTGTTTCCACCCCTTTGATTTAGAGGGCGTGGTTTGGTTTGTGTCCTCCACCCCCGCTGGCTTTTACACTCTTTCAGCCTCCTCTTCATTGGGGTTCCCTAGGCCACGCAGGGAAAGATCTGATGGAGACATCCCATTTAGGGCTGAGTGTCGCAAGGACTCTCACTCTCTGCATGACGTCTGTCTGTGGGTCTGGATCTGTTCCCATCTGCTGCAGGAGGAAGTTTCTCTGATGACGGCTGAGCGAGACACAGATCTATAAGTATTGCAGAATGTCATTAGCAGTCATTTTATTGGCACTTTTTATTATTGTTATTGTTTTTAGAACAGTAGTATTTGGTTTTAACCTCGTTCTCTGGGGGCTACCTAGTTTTAGGATGTTGGTCACCCAAGCATGTTGGGTGTTCGATGTTTATTACACTTTGTGGAGTGGGCCTCCAGGCAAATCAGATATTTGTTGGTTGCTTCAGCAGGCTTTTGCCACAGTTGCACTAGTGTATCTAGTGGGGCAGTACACCGTGGTTAATTCAAAGGTTTGTTCCTGGTTTTGGTAGCTTGCAGAGTAACTTTCTAGACCAGAGACTGGGTCTGGGGTGAAGGCGCTGTATAGGTACCAGCTTGACTTCGCCGTGTTCAATGAGTTGTGTAGATGTTGTCTTCATCGATGGGGCCTTGACATAAATTTGTGGGAGCAACCTATGGTCTTGGCAACAACCTGGGTTATTTGGGGATTCCCATAGAGCTCCTTTGGCCAACAAATCAAATATGTGTAACCCAATCCTGATCCTGGAAGCTTCATTTGGTGACAAGAGATTGACATCTGGGGCTTTTTCTAGCCTATTATTTGGCAATTTCATTTAGATTACCTTCATATATGTATATATTTTAAGAAGTGTCTACTCTATTGTTTCCATTTTGCCCCTCAAATGACCCTTAATTTTAGCTGCATCTTTCTGTATTCCACCCCCTCCCCTCCCCTTCTCTTTTTGATCATCTCATTCTAACGCCCCCATCCATCCATCTGTCCATCCATCTGTCCATGCATCCATCCATCTGTCTGTCCATCCATGCATTCATCCATTACTATAGGATGTCATGGTATATTTAGTGTGCATCCTATCTGGTTATTCTCTTCTTGGATGTGATTTTCTTTGTTGTGAAAGTTTTGAGAGGTATACATGAACATATTATAAGATTGGTTTGTTGTGGAATTTTCCTGGCTTGGATTGTGGGCTTAAAGGAGGAAAATCTCAGAAATACTCCCTATGTGGTTTGTGACTGTAGATGTGACCTTTTGTTTTGATCAGTGCTTGCCAATGTCTTTGTCAGGCTTGGCGCTGAATACCTTCTGCTATTGCATTATCTACACTGATGTCTGAGAAAGTCCACGCAAGAAAAACACTCAAGGAGTGGCACACTCTCCTTCCTATTCTCTAAGATGGAGCATATCCTTACATTATTTAACTCTCTTTCCTGTGTGGTAGAGTTGTCTTTTTTACATCTTTAATTAATGTATTCAATAATTAATATCAGGATGGAGTCATGAATACTTAAGTTATAGATAGGGTTAGAATGCAATACTCTTGATTCATTCTGTTGCTTGGAATGTGTCAGCTTTAGTCACTGGGGGATTTTACATTAGATAAATTCTATCACCCATTGACATAGGTACTCAGTATGTGAGATATTTTGTTTGGGTGGGGCTCATGATTTATTTTTGAACATCTCTTTTTTTGTAGTTTTTTAGAACTATAAAATATTCAGGAGTAACCTTGCATATTTTCTGATCAAGTATTAGAACTAACTAATAACAGCTGAAAAATGGCATTAAAAACCAATATTGGGGGATGGAGAGATGGCTCAGAGGTTAAGATCACTGACTGCTCTTCCAGAGATTCCTGGGTTTGATTCCCAGCAACCACATGGTGGCTCCTGCTCATCTGTAATGAGATCTGGTGCCCTCTTCTGGCCTGCAGGCATGCATGCAGAAGACTATATACATAATAAGTAAATAAATCACAGAAAGAAAGGGAGAAAAAGAAAGAAAGAGAGAGAGAGAGAGAGAGAGAGAGAGAGAGAGAGAGAGAGAGAGAGAGATAAACCAATATTGGTCATCAGTTATACTCAGTTGCTGAGATGCTGTTTTTGTTAGATGCTTTTATTTAATAGAATGATAAAAATAGACCAAGCCATATATTGGTTTACAATATATATGAATAGCATGTGTTATCATTTCCCACTGCATTATATTAAACATGCCTCTATCTTGATGTGTCTAAACAAAAATCTCCTTGTCTTCTTTACCTCTGTCAGTGGAGAACCTGGCTTAAACTAGACACCATTCACTTCCTTAATAATTAAATTACACTGTAGTTGCGTATTAAATACATCTGTAGTAACCACCATTTACTACTTATTAGTCTCACAGTAAAGAGCTTTAACAATCAAATCTCAACCATTTCATCCTTTTCTTTCTTTTGTTTGTTTATATGCAGATTCTCTTACTACCTTCTGGATTCCTTCCTGGGATCCTCTGATATTCTATATAATAATTTAAAAAATTACCTATACTAGTGAGAGCTTTTGTGTGGCTTTACATTGATGAAGAATAAATATTTCGTGCATTTAATATCATCACATACAAATTAAGTTCACTGTGTTGCATGTTTTCTGATTATTTTATTGGCTCTGTATCTTTGCATTTACCAGGATTATATTTAATTGGTATCTCTCAATTAGTCATGTTGGACTCAATTAAATTCACGTTCTTCAGTATACTGTTTATAGCTGTTCCCCTTTAAGATGAAGTAAGATTCCATTTTACCAATTAGACTACAATTTATTTATAGTTTAGCTTATTGAAGAGTATCTTAGTTGTTGCTATCTTTTAATGATTATGAATAAAGCTGATATGAATATTTGCATTCAGATTTAATGTATCATACATTTTTAATAAGTTTAGATAAATGTAGGAGAAACTGCCGCCAGCCTACCCAAGCCACAGTCGCCAATGTCCCTGGTGCCCGCATGGGCATGCAGGCACTTCCTCCCTGAGTCAAGCTACCAAGCCTCCCTCAAAGCCCAGAGACTGCTGACAAGAGACACCAATGAGGAAAGGACACACGGCAGAATCAGCGCCTGAGCCAATGGGACCTTGGGAGGGGGTATAAAGGCAGGCCTAACTTCCTGAGTAAAGGAGTCTGCAGCCTGCTCTGCTGCTCAGTGACTCCCAGGGCCTGAGTCGTTGGTGCTGCTTCTTCTCACGGCTTCCCCAAGGGGTGTCCGAGCAGGGTCACCCACAACAGATAAACATCTAAAATGTGATTGTTGGGTCTTATGATAGAGCTATATTTCCCATTTTAACTAAGAAACTGCCAGTTTATCTTTGCATGTGGCTGTTTGCGTTCCCACCAGCATGAACACAGGGCCCTACTAACTCAGTATTTTTCCCATTTGCCGTGTCATCCTTGAAGTGGCCATATCTCCTTCATTTTGAATCCAACTAGGTGGACTCAGGTTCTGTTGTCAGATGTTGAGTCAAATAAAATACAATGTTTTTTCTTTGAAGGCGGTTATAATAGGATTAACATTTCAATTGCTAAACTTCCAGGAAAGCATGCTGTGATATGCATAAGCTTATCCATTCATCTGAGAGAATGAACAGAAAAACAACAAACAAAACACTAAACAAACAAACAAAAACAGACTTGCCTGGGGAAGAGAGAAACCGAAACCGCTAGCAAACGGACTACATTCACAGATTTGATCTACAGCTCGTAACAACTTTCTTGTTGGTCTGCACTGCAGATGCTGGGCTTGCCGGTCTCCCAATAGTGTGAGCCACACACTAACACCAACACACACACACACACACACACACACACACACACACACACACACACACACACGCTGCTGGTTCTGTTCCTCTGGAGAACATTGATGAACACAGTAACCATCTGTCCCGGTTTTAAACATTTAAAAAATGCACTGGTAAACACAGATAAGCCTGAGTGACTATGACACTACACATTCACAGTAGCACATTTATGTATATTTGTTATCATTGCTAAAAGCCCGTGTGATAGCTTTGCTTTTCAGTTTTGAGTGCCTCTCATCCCTGCTCCAACTCAGATATTTCTGGACTCCTATCACAACTCAGGAAGACAGTATCATTAGCGATCCCTCTTGTTATACTGGGGATTGAACCTAGGACCTCACATAGTCTACCCAAGCACTATTCTATTGAGTAATATCCCTGGCCCTTGTTGCTTGTTCTGAATTATTTGCCTTGGAAATCTCTTTGGAAATTCAAGAGGTAATTACTGCAAGACTTAGATATGATAAGCTGGGCTCAAAGAACTGACGTAAAAAGGGACCTTGGTGATTTAGCATCATAAATGTGAAGAGAAGAAGCCCTGCAGGATGTGGTGACTAAGCCTCTGTCATTCATGGAGCCTGAGTTTCTGGCCTGTGAGCATTGCTGGTTTCCTTAGTTAATACCACCAACATAGGTAAGGCTGACTTGGTAGACGGTTTGAGTTGAGCATTTTCTTTCTCTTATATAAAAGACTATGGTGGACTGGATTTGGCTATTTCCCTTCTCACAGGATGGCTAGACAGGTTAGGTTGTAGTAAGCTAGTTTACTCTAAGGGTAGGCCTTGTTAAGGACAGAACGATCTGGGACTTCTTCATACAATATTCTCTTTCCTCTGTTTCCTGTGGAAGGCTCGAGAGGTTCTACTGTGGGAACTTAGATGATTTTCCTGAGCATAAATCTTGTAATATTGTGGGCAGCACCTAGAACTGTCTCCCGGTGGATTCCTAACTCTCAGC
Organism: Cricetulus griseus; assembly: GCF_003668045.3. Lineage (NCBI taxonomy): Eukaryota > Metazoa > Chordata > Mammalia > Rodentia > Cricetidae > Cricetulus > Cricetulus griseus. Next base: position 8,104,613 of record NC_048603.1, on the reverse strand, counting down.
TATATGGTCTCTGAGCACACTGGCAGTGGCTGCTGAAATGGGCTGTGCTGGTAGACAGCCTTGTTTTCCCAACCATGAGGCATGATGTTGCCCTGTGTACCGCTTTCTTTCTGTGTATTGCTTCCAGAAGTGTTGTGTTTTCATTTTCCCTAGTTTGTCCATTGCCAGCGTAGAGTAAGGATAGAGTCTCACATGCAGAAGAGAGAGTAAAAATTCCAGAATGTCATTTTTCAAATGATAAAGCAACCTCTGGCGTGAGTATTTAGTTTCAATTATAATAGCATTACCAGATGATAATGAGGGTCATGTTACTGTTATAAGCTCCAAACAGCACATAAGTTTGTAAGACTAACTTTCTTATAATCTTCAACTACTTTACCAATAGAAGGTAAAATTTACTTGCACTAGCTCACACATGCACACATACACACACTCACACATGCTCACACACTCACACACATACACACACATCACACCCACACACATACACTATACACATACACCATACACATGCCACACATACACTTGTACACACTACACACACCACACACACATACCACTGCACACCCCCCCCCACACACACACACCAAAAACAACACAGTATGCCCACGTGAGGCTGGATGAGAAAATCATGTATCACAAAATCAAGAAATACGGTTGAGAAAGTCTCCTAGCTCACATACGTTTCCAGCAAACAGTCTACAAGGCCCTGTGTCATTGCTTGCACAACCAACAGGCTGCAGTGAAATCTGCCCTCATTGAGGGCTTGGATGTCTTCCCGTTCCAGCTCCTAGCTCCTTCCTCACCATAGTAGAGCCCATTCATAGCTATCTCATTCCATCCTGGTCTACTCTACCCATTACATCATGCTCCATCCATCCTGGTCTACTCTACCCAATTATCATGCTCCATCCATCCTGGTCTACTCTACCCAATTATCATGTTCCATCATCCATCTTAGTCTACTCTACCCAATTATCATGTTCCATCATCCATCTTAGTCTACTCTACCCAATTATCATGCTCCATCCATCCTAGTCTACTCTACCCATTACGTCCAGTTCCATCAACTTTACTAGGAGTAGTCATGGCCATCACCCAATAAATGTAAGACTCTAGTGACTTTTATTCTGCATCTAAAATTAATGTCTCTTATATGCTAAAACCGTTTATATCATCTCCAAATAGTGGATTAATGATCATGTGACCATTGGTAAAAGAGATCTTGCTTTGGTGTTAAAACGATAGTTCGGAGAAATAACTTTATTATAGAGGTTAAAGAAATAACCCCAGAATTTGGTTGCTTTTATTTTTATAAAACTTACTTGAATCTAACTTGAATATATGTGATTGTTTCATCCCATAACACATTCTTTGATGCATAAGTTTTTTTTGATGTATAAGTTTTTGTTTTTTCTTCTTTAAAATTTTGGAGTAAGGCAGAAAAAGATCTATTATTGAACCATCCTTTCCAGTTCTGGTATGGATTGGACAAATTATGACACAATACTTTTCTCAGTACTGTATGTTAACCTGTTCATATAGCCCTGGTTAATTAGCATATCTTTGCATCTGAGCAAAGTCCTTGTGAAAGTGTCATATGTAATGAAGTGATTGTGTCTTGCTCTGCGTTTCACAAGATAGTTCTAGAAAATGTGTCAGCACTATGTGAAAGATGATTTTGCTAATTGGATTTTCATATATAGCTGCTAAAAAGTCTCCGAGGTTATATTTATAATGTGATATGATAGATGCTCAGGAGAAGACAGAGCCTTATTTGTGCACTGAAGGTTTGGGATTACACAAATTGGTTGCTTTGATTTCTCTAAATCTGCAAAAGGCTTTTTGTTGATCCCTACCAATGTTGTTGTTTTGAGTTAGTGCTTTGAATTCATATCATGTGTAGCCGACTCTGTCCTTTGAACTCAGACCATCCACCTGCTTTAGTCTCCCAAGTGCAGGTATTACAGGCTTGAGCCTGGCTACTATGCACAGATTTTTTGCTTTTTCCTTGTGGGTTGCTGGAGATTGAATAGAGGGCCTTGTTGATGCTAAGCAAGTATGGCACTCCTGAGATATGTAAATGTTTAGCGCATTTTAATGTCAATTGTACATGTCACTGGTATTTAATGCTCAAGCTAGAGGACCTAATATTCTCATATCTTTTAATATAAAAGAAGTTTTGACTAATATATATATATATTAGTCACACATAATTTTGGAGGCACAGGATACCTCAATACATGAATCTACTGAATGTTGATAAAATCGTAGTAGTTAACATTCATCTTCTTGCCCTTACTTTTCATGGAGAGCCTTTCTTTCTTAAATCATTTTTTTTTATTTGAATTAGAAACAAGATTGTTTTACATGACAATCCCAGTTCCCTTCTCCCTCCCGTCCTCCCCTACCACCCCCCAAATAAAACCCTACCTATCACATATTTTTTCTTCTATTCTTCCCCTGACTCAGCCTTTCTGCTCCCCCAATGACTTCTGCACCCCTCCTCTTCTCCCCTTCTCATTCTCTAGCTCCCTCCCCCCTTCCCATTCTCTCAATTTGCTCAGGGGATCTTGACCCTTTCCCCTTCTCCAGGGGACCATGTATGTCTCTCTTAGGGTCCCATGGAGACCCTTTCATCCCCTCCCTTCTTGCTATATACAACATGGATAATAGATTCATGTGAGCTTCTGGTTTAGGTTTTTTTTAAATGGAATTCCTGAATACACATGTGAGCACGTGTGTCTTTGCGTCTATCTGTGTTCCTTGTGCTTTTTGTTTTTGGATTTTCCTTGTCTTGTTGTTTTGTCACGTTCTGATTTGTTTGGTTTGATTTTTTTTCTTTTTTTTTTAATTATCATTCCTTACATGCCTGCTTGTTTTTCTAAGGAAAGACAAACAGGGGTGAAGACCCTGAAAGTAGGAGAAGCATGGAGGAGCTGGAATAAGTAGGAGTAGAGAGAAACCATAATCAGGATACATTGTATCAAACAATAGATTTTTCCATAAAAAATTAAACATATAATGCCTTTATAATACATTATAAAATTAACTGGTTCATGTTTAACATTTATAAAGAAATTTTACCTATATCTGATCATTGTATGTTGCATACCTGTTTACCCTGCCCTAATGACGATGCAGAATTGTGTCTCAATTATGAATTTACCATATTAGAAGAATAAGTTGCATTGGGATGCATGGGGACTTTTTTGGAAAGCGCTTTCTTTGGTTATCATTTGAAGAAAAAAACAAATGATAAATAGTTAAATAAAACTCATGGGAAGCAAAGAGGCTGTGAGTTCAGCTTAAGGTATCAGAAAGGTTTTGACTTGCACACTTATGTCTTCTCTTTCTTTTCCTGACAGCTGGTGGTCAAGGTACTACTATCGTCTGTAAAGCTTTTTTTTTTTTTTTTTTATAATTCCAGAAGTGAGGCCTGTTGAAATAAATTTTCTGCCCAGTTTCCATAGCAACTATAACTGTCCTTTATTTTCACATGCACCATTTCGAAGGAGTTGACAATGATAATTATAGACCACTTAAGAGAAAACATTTGCTATACAGCACAGACAAGAGTAACGATGGGGTTTTGGAAATATTGCCCTAGTTTAGAGGAACTGAAATTACTTTTCAAGAAGATTTGGCTTTCTTAGGCAGATAGCTGAAATTCAAACTAAATATTCTGCTTGAATACTGAGGTGGTCAGCGATGGGCATCAAGGAACCTGTCTCTTGCTTGAATTCCAAAATCACATTGGTTAGCCATGAGTTGTCATTTATTATGTAGTTTTCATTTATGCATATTCCTTTACTCAACTGTCAAGTCTTCTTATGACATTATTTGCTAATTAAACCCTTAGATTATGAACCATTTTTTTAAAGGTGAAATAAAGAAATAAAGTTTCACACAATTGGGAGTAATCACAATAAAAAAGAAATTGTAAAGTTAATGAATGACCCTGTTATTTCAGGTTTAGCTTCATTGTGTTATTCTAAGCTAAATATATTTATCTAACTCAGTGGCCTTGCAAGAGTCGAGAGGCAAACACAAAAGGACTTTTGAAACACTGGGTTACTCAAAGTGCCCATTAAAACAGAATCATGCTGAGTATGGTGTTAATAGTTCAGAAGAGAAGAAAATAGGATCTAGATTGTTTTGAAAATTCCTCTGCTATACCATTGTGATCCATTCTCTTTCTTTATTAACAAATGGAAGTGGTAATACTGTGCCTCCTCAGACTTTAAAAAAAAAATGTTTTCTCAAATAACAATGTTTGTTCAAGTCTACCAGCATTTTCTTTATCATTTCTTTCGGATGGTACGGTGCAGTGGGGAGAATAATGTATTGTGATTGAGTTCTGTATGTTATGGGGGAGACAGAGGATGATGAAAAGGTGTTAAGAGGCCAACAGCATTGACAGTTTAGGTCATTCCTTCTACTTATTTTTTGTCCTGAGCTACTGCTGCCCTGAGAGGCTCAAGGAATTCATGAAGAAGCTGGGCCTGGACTGCCTGTAGAGAGGCTGGGGAGCTACATGAACAGACTGACTATGTTTTAAGAAAATGCACTGCTTGGACCTCCTCTTGGGGGGAGAGTGATGGACAGCCTAAGTCAGCAGTGATCCTTCTTCAGTAACAATGTAGAGTCCATTTCGGGCCACTCAGTGGCTACCATTGCCCGAGGCTTCTCCATTAACCTGAGTCCAATGACCTACAACTTTGTAACAGTCTTTTCCTCCTTTCTCTGCCCTCATCACAGTTGTTAGATCAGCTATAGGATCTGGCGATTCTTGACTTTCTGACATTTTTTTTGTCCATGCGTTCACTCGCTCAATGAACGCCTTGACCGTTGTCAGCAAACTAATCATTACTTCTCCTGATCATCATCTCAGAAGATTTTCCCTCAGAAGTTTTGAAGAAACGCCAACAGTTTTGCATTTGACATGCTAATTGTGAAGTATTTATTGAATATCTGTTGCATTAATACAGGGGGGGGGAGAGGAGGTGTCTGGTTTCAGCATAGAAATTTAGGAGTTGACTAAATGTCAGTGAGTTATTTTTTTAAGCCACAAACCAGATTATTTTATCAAGTGAAAAAAGTGTAAATGAAAAGGAGCAGATGAGTAAAGATCTGGCTCTAATGGACCATTTCAGCCAAAAAAGATGATGAGCAGTGAGGAAGGGTAAAATTAGGTAGCTGGAAAGTGCTGGGAGCCAAGTGAAGGAAGTGTTTCAAAGAAGCAGCCATAATTAGCCTTGGAAAGTACAACATCAAATCTGACTGGTGTTAGCGGTGCCGGGGTCATTGCTGGTCACAGAAACCCTGGTTTTACAGGAGATGTATTAGCAGGAGACTAATGAGTGGCTTTTTAAGAAACCAAAAGAAACACACACACACACACACACACACACACACACACACACACACACACACACACACGGAAAAACTGGACATGGAAACTGCTAACAAGTTTTGTTCATGAAGGGGAGCAAAAAATTAGATGAGTTTTAGGTAATGAGACATCTAGAGAGTTAATTTCCTGATTTTTTTTTTATATTGTCCTTTTTACGAATGGGAACACTAAAATATACTTTGAGGCTGGCAGGGATGTCCATGGGAGAACGGAGCAGTGATGGTTTGCTGGGGAAAAGGGAAAGATCCTGAGGCAATCCCCGGATCTGGAGAGAGAAGTGAGCTAGCCAGCTTGACTCTTGTAATAGCAAGGAAGAAAGAAGAACAGACGCAAGTGGGTGGCTAATGTGGGCGCGGGTTCTTGTAGAATGTCTCTTTGATGATTCAGTTTTATGAGTGAAGGAAGAGCCAAAGGGAGCTGGTAGCAGGTACCCCTGCCTTTGAGAGCAAATGGGCTCAGGAGGTGCCGTTTGATTTCTTAAGAACCTAAGGATCCAAATGGGATTGCTGGATGTGAAGAGGAGCTGGCAGCAGCGTGGCGACCTTCTAAAGTCATTGCCTTCTCTGTAGGGAAAGATACAAGGAAGCTTTGGAATGGATTCTGTTGGGATGGGTGGCCCTGATTGAGTGCCAGAAAAGCCTATCAGTGGAAGAGAGGGCGTGAATAAAGAACTGACTGATAGGTGTGAAGTTAGGACAAGGGAAGCGTCAGTATCCAGTATTCCATCACTCCAAAGTATTCCATGTACATAATTGCCTATGGCGCTAATTGATGACGTTCTCCTCGTAAGTTTTTCTTGCCTATATAGTCATGGTTTACAAACAGGAGTGGGGATACTTTGTAAATGGCCGATATCAGGGGAGGCTTTGGAACACAGCATTTGCCAACCAATTCTTGGACTAAAACTGAAGAACCGATAAGATGGAAATTAATGCCTGATATTTCAGAGGACCTGGGTTTTCATGTGAATGAAATAAATTTATTCCAAGATAATATAATTTGTTGAGGCAGTTTGAATTAGTCCACACATTTGCCGTAAGAGCTGGTCAAAAGATTATAATGGAAACAAAACTTTTGTAGAACAAAGATTTTGATCTTTTTGATCTCCTTGGGAATTCTCCTTTCTCATATCACTTTTATACATTAAAATGATAAGCAAACCACCCCTGGTATGTTGGAATGTACATGTATGAGAGAAACAACAAAACAGGAATGTGACTCCTGGTAGGGAGTGCATTTGCTTTTTAATATGTTTAAACATTTCACTACGTGAGTTCAAAGTTTTTGCTGCATTTTAGTGTGTGTGTGGCTGGGGGGACACAAGAATGACACAGGAGTATTGATGGATATAAGAACACAACCTTTGGGGTTCAGTTCTTTTCTTACATCATCAGGGTCCCAGACTCTTCCACTTAGGTCATTTGGTCTTGGCAGCAAATATATTTATCTGCTGAGCCATCACACTGGTCCCTGAAATGTTTTAAATTCGTGTTCCCCAGCTTAGAGAAAGGCAATAATTTATTTAATTTTAGATTTCTAAATAAATTCCATAATGGTTTACAGCAATAATTCATAAATTTTTTAAGAAAGCCAAATGTTTCCATAATTACACATATAAAATAGAGTTCTCGTCTGATTTATCTTTAAAGCTAAAGCATGTTTGCTTATATGTATATTCATTGAATAAACACATTGGTATTTCATAAAATAACAATTTCACCTTAGCAATTGTATTGTGAAGTATTTTAAACTTTTAAATATTTTTAGAAATATCTGTATCTTGACAAAACTTACATAGTTAATAAATCATACTTGTAGAAAATATTTTAGGATGCTCGCTGTTCATATAAGTTTGCATATACATATATTTTTATAATAAAATTTCAACTCTTGATCATTCTAAAGACAGTTTATGTTTGTGCTATAAAAGCTACAAGTTCTCCCACAACTGTTTTCATGAACACAACCCCACATCTGCAAATATGTCTCTTAAGCCTTAGTGAATATGTGGGAAAAATCTGACTGTGATTTTAGGGTAACCTTTTTCAGAGTCAGGTAGATTAATATTTCCCCAACTTTGCCATTTGATGCTTGTGTGGGCTTAGGTAAGTTTTGGTCTCCTAATGTGTCATTTTTGTCCTTTGTCTTCCCCACATGTCCTTGGATAGGATTTTAAATACAAGAGAACAGGACTTGTTCTTAATTAGCAAATGATCTCTAGTGCTCAATACTCATAGGATTTTTAAGTAAACATTTGTTGAATTGATAAATAGGTACAAAATAAGGGACTAGGTAGAAGGGCTGCCTCTCCCTAGGAAGGGTAAATAGAATAGATAGTTAGGGATGGACTGGGTGGAGCAGAATGGGAGGACCAAATGAGGGGAGGGAGCAGCCCTGACTAGACATCTCTCATCAGTAAATAAAGACAGGAATGGACTATATCTAATCTAATGTTGGCTAAAGGGATGCCATGGGAACCTCCAATAACCCAGGCTATTGCCAGGGTTATTGGCTGCTCTCCACAAACTGACAGTAAGGCAGTCTGTATTGCTGAAAACAACACCTAAACAATTCATTGAACACAGCAAAGTCAAGCTGGTTCCTACCAAGACCCTTCACCACTTAGCACCAGTGTCTGTACCACTCAAACATACTCTGTGTACTACCAAAAAAAAAAAAAAGGTAAACATCAACCTACAAAGCCTTCAAGTGCAGTAATGGCATGAAGCTTAAAAGTAATCAACCATACCTGCTTTACTACTCCATGAGATAGAACCCATCCAAAGCACTGCTTGGGTGGCCAAAAACCATGAGACTCAATAGCTCAGAGACCTAAGGAGAACAGCAAATGCTACTACGACCATTTTGCTTAAGAAATGCAGAAAAAAGAATACTCCCAGTGATATTCTGCTATATTCATAGATCTGTGCTTTGCTCAGCCATCATCAGAGAAGCTTCCTCCCCTCAGGGCTCAGAGAACCATGTGGAAAAACAGGCAGTAAGAGTGTAAGAGCCAGAAGAGATGCCTGTAAGCACAGTAGGACTGATGCATATAAATTCACAGTCTGTGACAGCATGCTTGCACAGAGCTCACCTGGGTCTGCACCAGATGGGGTCCCTCCCAGAGCCAAGAGGCAAATTTAAAACAAACTCCACTGTTAACCCAGAGGTTATCACCAACTGATAACCACTCACACATGAAAAACCAGTTCTCTCTATTGGAATCTCACTGGGGAAACACACCCAAGGCCCAGCAGTAGACAGCAAACACAAAACAAAATTAAGTGATCTCCTTGGAGGTTCTTTGTCTCATAATGTCCTGTGAAGGCTTTTTTTTTTTTTTTTTTTTTTTTTTTTTGTGACCTTAGAGGTACTTTGTGTATATATTATGGCTTCTGTTTTTGTGTTTTTGATTCCTGTGTGTGTAAGTGTGTGTGTGTGTTTCCTGTGCTTTTGCTGTTGTTGTTTTGGCTCATTTCTTGTTTGTTTTGTCCTACTCCTGTTGTTTTTTTTTAATGTTATTTTATTATTATTCTTTAGATGCCTGTTTGCTTTCTAAGGGAGAGCAGAAATGATGTGGATTGGGTTGGGAGGAGAGTGGGAAGGAGAATCTCCGGGGATTTGGGGGAGGGAAAACCATGATCAGAATACATTATATGAATAAAATCTATTCTAAATTTTAAAAAGTAAAATATTTTAGAAGAATACACAAACAGTAATTATATAATTGGGATATTAGAGGGAAACTACAGATTATACTTCAGCAACAATTCTTACTAGAGAAAT